>NW_024871288.1:1487500-1867500 GCF_019054845.1 Dipodomys spectabilis | reverse complement strand
CAGGCACTGAGTTCAAGTCCCAGGACAGGCATGAGAAAAAGGGGGGGGGGGGAGAATTTAACCACCTAGAATTCCTGGCCGTGGGAAGGGCCCCAGAAGCTAGTTTAGGACACAGAACTCTAAAAAGTGGAGAGCCGGGTACTGGTGGCTCACGCCTGTAATCCTAGCTACTCAGGAGGCTGAGATCTGAGGATTGCGGTTCAAAGCCAGCCCGGGCAGGAAAATCCATGAAACTCTTATCTCCAATAAACCACTAGAAAACCAGAAGTGGTTCTGTGTGGCTCAAGCAGTAGAGCGCTCACCTTGAGCTGAAGAGTGTAAGGACAGCGCCCAGGCCCAGAGTTCAAGCCCCGACAAAAACAAAACAAAACAAAATGTGGAGAGCAGGCTGGAGACAGAAGGTCAGGGAAGAATTGAGGAGCCTTGAGGATATTTGCTTCTAGAAAGAGAAGCATTGCAAAGTGTTCTGGGTATAATTCCCAAGCCTTGTCTGAGAGCTGAAGCCATAGTTTGTGCAAAAACCGTGTGCAAAAACTCCTAGATCGGGCATGCGCTCTCTCTGTCTCTGTCTGTCTGTCTGTCTCTCTCTCATTGCTGGGTGGGCTCTGGTCACCTCTGTCATTGAGACCTTCCCGTTTAGACATAGCGGTGGCTGCTCTCTGTTCTCCAGACCATGGTAAGATCGACCACATCGTTTCAGTGAGCACAAGAAGACAAAGGCCAGCCCTCCGCCGAGGAGGAACTTCTTTCTAAATGTTTACCCTGCAGCCCTGATTAAGCGGTAAGGCGGCCTTTGTGTGGGGCACAGGCACAGACACAAGTCACTGACCCCCTCCCTGGCTGCTGTGTGTGATTCAGGCCCGCAGTCCCTGGTCCCCGAAGGATGCCACCGATGCGCAGAGACCCAGCGGGACTGCTTCTCATCTGAATGGGGAGGGCTGAGGCAGCAGCAAGCCAGTTTCTTGGGCCGACCTGAGCTGCCAGGGGATTCTTCCTGCACCAGGGCCTGGACAGGGCCTAGAGGGATGCATGCAAGAGACAGCAATGGCGGCTGAGGTGCATCTTCCTTCCTTCTTTCCTTCCTTCCTTCCTTCCTTCCTTCTTTCTATTCTCTCTTTATCTCTCTCTTCCTCCCTCCCTCCTTTCCTCCCTCGCTCCCTTTTTCCCTCCTTCTCTCTCTCTTTCTTTCTTTCTTTTTTTCTCTCTTTCTTTCTTTCTTTCTATCTTTCTTTCTTTCTTTCTGTCATCGGCTGGAACTCAGGGCCTGGGTGTTGTCCCTGAGCTCTTTTCTGTTCAAGGCTAGCCCTCTACCACTTTAAGCCACAGTGCCACTTCTAGCTTTCTGGTGGTTCCTTGGACATAAGAGTCTCTCGGAATTTCCTGCCTGGGGTTGGCTTTGAACTGAGATCCTCAGGGGTTGGCTTTAACTCAGCCTCCTGAGTAGCTAGAGTTCCAAGTGTGAGTCAGTAGCACCTGGCTTGCCGGTGGCCCTTTTGCAGGACCGACTAGAGTAGGTAAGACTGGAGGCAGGTTAGGTCACAGGAGGCGAGACTCTAGAGAAGAAATCGTTGCAGGGATCCCCGCCAGCACCCAGAGTGGAGATCATGAACTTTGGGTTCCCACTGGGCATGTCTTCAATCTTATTGGTAGGAACTTGAGGGCCCTTCTCTGGTGGTCAGCCTGTTGTCCTGGGGGTGGGGGGAGGAGAAGACCTTGAAGGAAGAACACTTCTATGTAAGAATAGATGACAGGTGGATCAGGATGGGGTCTGAGGACTTTGCAGCTGCTTTCTGCTACAGAGGAGGAGACATTTCAGAGGTGAGCCTTTCCACGCCCCTCCCCTTCCCCATTTGAAGTGGCACTGGAGTCTTTACAGCCACCCTCTCCAGTCATTCATCACCAGTGCTGGTTTTTGTGCTGGTTGAGTGCGCTCTTGGTTTTTCCCTTACTAGAGCCTGGAACCTACCAACCTTTGCTTCCTCTCTAATCGTGGGGTAGAGGGGCTGGCTCTCTCAGTCCTGGTATGGTAAGTAGATGGGTTGGGCAGATAGATTGAAATCTTTTCTGCGAAGTAAGTGTATATCCACACACACACACACACACACACACACACACACGCGTTTACACATGTGATATTCCCCACCTAACCGCTTAATCTTCTCGAATGGGACTTATTAGATTCCTTTTACTTTAGGCTCACCCGAAATCCAGCCTGATCTCAGCCAAAGCTTCTTGATTCTATCTACAAAGATGCTGTTTGAGAACAAGTTTCCCTTCACCATGCCAGGGCGTTTAGGACTTGGACATAGTAAACCCAGTGTAGCCAGTGCCTTTCCACCTTCTACTTCTACCCTTTTGTTTTTGTCATTCAAAATTACTTTTGAGCCAAATGATTTTCCCCAAATGACACACCAGGCCTGAAGCTTGAACTCAGGACCTGGGTGTAATACCTGAGTTTTTGGTACTCAAAGCTAGTGCTCTGTCACTTGAGCCGCAGCTCTACTTCTGTCCTTTATTTGGCAGGGTGGGGGGCGTTCATTGGTAGTAAGAGTCTTATGGACTTTCCTGCCTGGGCTGGCTTGGAACCGAGATCCTCGGATCTCAGCCTCCTGAGTAGCTAGGGTGACAGGTGTGAGCTAGCCATTGAACACCAGCTCAGATGGCTGGATCGTGAGTAAAGGCAGGCAGGTCTGTGCATGCCCAGCCTGGGGACTTTGGGACAGGCCTCTTGGCCAGCCTGCAAGTGTCTTGGACCCTGGCTTCTTTTGAGGGATGACAGGAAACTCTCTAGCTGGCCATAGGGGGTGGGACTTTCACTGTCCTGTAGCTCTTCTCCCACTGGGGGGGAGGAAGGGGGAGGGAGGGAGGAGGGAAGGGCTTCCCTGGCACTGGGCTCTCCTCATCTGTATCCACATCTGTCACCGTGGGCGTGAAGGGGTGTCAGGAGAGGGAAGTGTCAGGTTTTTGTGGTGGAGAAAATCTGTCAGCCCTAAATTTATTCCTGAATCGACCATCTGCTTGAGTGTGTTTTCTAGGATTATGATACATTTTTTTTTTTTTTGCCTTGTTGTTATTGTTTTGAGGAGCAAGGGAGGTGGGTAGGAGAAGAAAGTGGAGATTCCTTCTTAATCTCTTCCCTGCTGTTCCTTGGAGTCATATGAGAGAGACAGACAGACAGACAGACAGAGACACAGAGACAGAGACAGAGAGACCGAAACGAGAGAGAGACAGAGAGACAGAAATGAGAGAGAGGCCTTGGCACCGTGAAGTAGAATGTGGCTTGGAGCCAGAGCCCAGACTTGGATCTGGCTTTGTTGTCATTTTAGTCTGTAACCACCTAAAATGAGGTTGACCTAAACACCCGACAAGCCCTTCGATGCCAGCCCTAGAGTAGAGTGCCCACTTGCTGCTGCTGACGGAGTAGGACTTGAAAGGCCAGCCTTCAAATCGTACCCAGGCACCTGCTGCGGTGGCACTGGGGCATCGAAGATGATGCCAACAGCTTTTCCTCTCAAGTGTGAGTGGCAGAGGAGCCAGGATGCTGCGTTGGAAGCTGACCTTTGGTCCTCAATTAATTAGAGCTCACCGATGGCTGACCGGGGGCGGGCGGGGAGGAGGGGAGAGGAACAAGGCTGCTAGCACCTGCTGTAGTGGACAGAGCACAGCCCTGCCCCCAGCATCATCGCTGGGACTCAGGGGTCTCTGACAAATGTCTTTTCTCATAGGAAAAAAAGAGGGCGGGGGGGATGGCTTCCAGCTGAGTCCCTCCAAAGGTTAAGTCAGATGGCTAGCCCTCCTTTCCCCCCAACCTTTGCTGGGGTACTTCCAGATCCAGACAAGGAGTACTTCCAGATCCAGACAAGGAGTACTTCCAGATCCAGACAAGAAGAGGAACCGCCACCACCTCCACCCTTCCCTGATGCGTGCTGGTTTACTCTGAAGGGAATTAACCATTCTGGTTTGCCCCAGTGCCCAGGGGACTCCTGAGATGAAGAACTGAACTAGGGACCGGTCCAGGCAAACCTGACCCCTGGTAATCGTTGCCACAATTGCTCTTGACTCCATGGTTTGGCTAGCACTTCTGTTGACTATAGAAGCAGCGTGCCTTACCTGTCGCTTCCTCTCTGCAGAGAAAGATGCTTTTTCCTCCTTGGATATCTGTCCTGTCACCTTGGTCTCAAAGAGCGAGTGATGGATGGACCTCTGCTCTTTGATTAACTTAAGGTGACCTATATAGGTCATTGGAGAGATGTGTTGGAAGACGCAAGGCCCAGGAAATGCATAATGCACGGGACAACGGGAACTCAAAGCATGCGTATGCGGCTCTGTGGGAGAAGAATCTAAAACGAGAGGAGAAGTAGATGTGTATTTACTCATTTTACATGCTGTCTTAGGCAAATTTCAACATTCTCAGCCTCTCTGTCTGTCTGTCTTTCTTTCTTTCTTTCTCTCTCTCTCTCTCTCTCTCTCTTTCAAGGCTAGTGCTCTACCACTTTGAGCCACAGTTCCATTTCCCATATTCTGGTGGTTACCTGGAGATAAGAGTCTCATGGGGACTTTTCTGCCTGGGCTGGTTTTTTGAACCCTGATCCTCAGATCTCAGCCTCCTGAGTAGCTAGGATGACAGGCGTGAGCCACCGGTGCCTGGCTCAGCCTCCATTTTCTTTTTCTTTTTTCATGTAATATTTATCTTTAATTATGTTAAGTCTTATGGTCACATAATTTACAAATTATCTCCTCTACATGAAACCTTTTCTCTTAAGAAGTTGGCAAAAAGCACCACTATCAATCACACATACATAGTAGTTCCACAATTTTGTGTTTCTGAACAGCTGCATAAAGAAAATCCAGAATTATAACTTCATCTTAGTAAAGAGTTCAAAAATAAAGTCCGTATTGTATCTTATCAGTTACTTTTAAAAGCATCAGTACTTATAGACCAACTATAATATGTGACAAGTGTTAAATATTCTTTGTTTGACATTTATACATAAGCCACACTAAAATGCCTTTCAATAAAGTAAGAGGCAGATTTCAGAGAAAGGGCATTCTAATTAAATTGGCGTAGTCAGGACCAAAAATATAGACACTGTTCCTCATCTTCAGCCATTACCTTTAACAGGTTCGCTTTGCTTAATTCTGAGACAGTAAAGGGATTTCCTCAGTACTTAATGATGTTCTCATAATTCGCCATATAAATCTGAATATAAAACCAATCTTTAACAGATTTGGAGATGGTATTATTCCCTACCTTGCTGAAAAATTGAACTTTAGTAAGTCCAATCATATATGACAGAAGGGGGGAAAAAGTGACAGTATTTTTTTTTTTAAAGATCGTATTCACTTAGCCACAAGCCAGTTATACTTAAATCAGGACTGTCCAAAAATATTCTGCCAGCCATTCATGATCTGAAATCTGATATCAGAGATCAATTGAATTATGGCACACATTAAAAAGCCATGAGACATTTGTTTAGCAGTAAATAACTAACAGCCTCCATTTTCTTAGCTGCAAAATGGCTAACTTACTGCAGCATTGCTTTGAGGAATAACTATCACATCATCTCCAATACGTTCAGCATGATCCTGGGACAGGGAGGAAAGCCTCCATATCATAAAATATTTTATTTTCTCAGGGATTTTAAGCAGGCTTAGGAACTTTTACTTTCTTTGGATGTGCTTTTGTAACCTCTCACTCCACCTTAGCGTAGTTTGCTTCCTGCAATAAAATACATTTTTGCAAGGTATAACACAAAATAAGCACCCAGAAACTTATCATCCAACTTATCATTCAAACTCCCCTCTAGGCTCACCCTATATCCAGGATAATCTCAAACTAAGATCCTTAATTACAGCTAAAAGACCTTGTTTGCAAACATGATCGCATTTACAGTGTGGGATTGAGGATTTGGATTTAGGAAGTTCACTATTAAACCCATTATAACTGCTGGGGGAAGGGGAGTGTCTTTGCATAGATTCCTTTATATCTTCTATTTCTGCCCATTATTTAAAATAAACATTACTTAAAAAAAAAAGGTAGCTGGGCGCTGGTGGCTCACGCCTATTATCCTAGCTACTCAGGAGGCTGAGATTTGAGGATCACCATTCAAAGGCAGCCCAGGCAGGAAAGTCTGTGAGACTCTTGTTTCCAATGGACCACCAGAAAACTGGAAGTGGTGCTGTGGCTCAAGTGGTAGAGCGCTCACCTTGAGCTGAAGAACTCAAGGACAGCGCCCAGGCCCCAGAGTTCAAGCCCCATGACTGACCAAAAAAGAAAAAAAGTTTCTGTAGACTATATCTGATTAGGAGTTAAATGGCTAGGCCAAAGGTAATAGATGAATAGCATTTTACTCGAGAGCATCAACTTGTTTCTTTGAATGACATACCAATTTACATTCACATAACAAAGAATAAGATATTCTCCGTTCTCAAAGACGCTTTTGCTTTAGTCAAAGAATGATAAACATTAAAGGATTTGCCTTCTCATGATTTTTCCCCCCAGTGCAGATGATGTCTGATGGGTCTCTGACCCTCAGAGAGGAAAGCCCTGAAGCCCACAGTCTCACCTGCTTCTGGCTGCAAACTCTCTGCCTGCTCTACAAATCCATCTTAATGGGTCATTAGAGGTGCCTGGAAACTGTAATTATGGTATAGCATTTCACTGGCTTACAATGGAAGGCCGTGTCTTCTTAGACGCCCAGATCAAGTCTATTGTGGTGTGCTGCATCTAAGAAAGTTTACAGATGAGCTGGCCAGGTTGCTTACCTTCAGCACAGAAGGCCCTCTCTGGACATTCTGAATCAATGACTAAACGAATGTCCACCCAAACTACCAGAGCAGAATGCTAATCCCCTCTCCCCCTCCCCCCTCCCCAGCTCCAGGTACAATGGTGTGTTTCTAGGAGCCGAGGTCTGCAGAGGGAGAGGAGGGGACAAGCATTCTTTGTCCCAGTGAGATGGCAGAATCGTCCCTGCAGGTGAGGGAATACGATCACAGCCATGGGTCTCCACAAATCCTCTCGACTGATGGAGGGTCCCAGGCCCGGCCTCAGTGGGTGTAACAGGATCAGCTCCCACTGTCCCTCTAGGCCTTCAGGGGAGAAAGCTGGCCAGTTGTCATAGGTGATCTTCTCTGAGAAAAGCGCCTGGATCCAGGATTCTTGAGCGAGTGATTTACCAAATGAGTGTTCTGGGGGTAAAACTGGGATCAGGAAAAGAAGCCAGGATGGGCAGGGGTGGGATCTACGCAACAGGTGTTGCCTCTGGTCCCACAGGATGGAGCTCTGGTGTGGGATGAGGGCACCTCGAAATTGTCCCAACCTTATACCCCTTATTGATTTACCCCAGTGACTGCAATCTTCCCTTTCCCCCCCCAAGGGAGCAGCGGCGGCCCAAACTTCCCTGGTTCCCATCAACCGAGGGGAATTCTATTAGCAGAATTCACTAACAGCCGCTGTTGCGATTCTGCTTGGGCTGAGGAACTGTAGGTGTTCAGAGAATGGGATTTACTTTGTGCAGATTCTACTGGACTCTGTCTAACTCCTACTCCTGCCCTTAAGACCCGCTCCATTTGGGGAGGAGCCATAAAAGCAAAACTAGGGCGTTAAAGCAAGTATGTGTTATCTTCCTCTCTGGTCACCCTGAGATGTGTACCAGGCAATTCAGGGATACCCAATTGGCACGCACTGTTAGATGACTTTGCCGTCAGAACCCTCACTCATCTTTTTTTTTCTGCTGGGCCAAGAAGACACTTGGATAAACTCCCATCTTTCACACTGTGGCAAAAACAAACCAGAGAGACAAATGGAGCATGCTTTCTCTCATATGCAGAAGCTAGATCTCAAGTACAATCGGACATGATACGTGATACAGGACGGTAGGCATTCACGCACAGGGAGACCGTAGGAGGATACGCTCAGGAGAGGAACACAAAGGCACCAGGCCTAGGTGTGTCTGACCATACAAAATAATGTTGTTGTTGTTGTTGTTGAAATGAGCTCCAAAATACATGGAAACAAGAAGTTGTTTTTTCCTTGTTTTTGTTTTCTTTTTGTCTTGTTTGTTTATGTTTTGGGGAGGGCAAGGGGAGTGGGGGACACAGAAATGGAGGGGTCAAGGGTGAACAAAAGCAGCAGTGGTACTTA
The DNA here is from genome assembly GCF_019054845.1 of Dipodomys spectabilis. Classification (NCBI taxonomy): domain Eukaryota; kingdom Metazoa; phylum Chordata; class Mammalia; order Rodentia; family Heteromyidae; genus Dipodomys; species Dipodomys spectabilis. The sequence continues at coordinate 1,859,357 of NW_024871288.1, read as the reverse complement.
TAGACGCTATATTAGAAATGAACTCTACAACTTGTGGGTGCGGACGGGAGGGAAAAACTGGGAGAGAGCCAGGGAAGGGGTGACATTGTCCAAAAAGAAATGGACTCTCTACCTGATATGTAACTGTAGCCCTTCTGTACATCACGTTTCTAATAATAATAATAATAATAAAAGTTGTGGCAAAAAGCCAAGTGAACATGGCTTCTCTTTGATGGAGAGGTGGAGGTGGGGGTTTGAAGTGTGGGGAGAAATAAGCCAGGACAGCAACTGAGACTCCAAGAAACAGAAATCACTCTGAGGATGTTAGCCACAGGGAGAAGGGCACCTGGGTATGGCTTGAGGTTCTGTGAGCAGGTACGGCTGTTATTTTGTTATAAAAGGTCTCTCTGGCCGGGCTCTGGTGGCTCATGTCGGTCATCCTAACTCCTCAGTGGGCTGAGGATCTTGAGATTGTGGTTCAAAGCCAGCCCGGGGAAGGAAAAGTCTGACAGACTCTTATTTCTATTTAACCACAAAAAGCTGCAAGTGGAGGTATGGCTCACGGGGTAGAGTGCTACCTTGGAGCAAAAAGAAGCTCAGGCCTTAGCATTGTATAGATGTGTATGTGAATTAGGGAAGGGAAGGGGAAAAACAAAATGGGGAGACAAGAGACAAGGGGGGAAACCAAGGCACAGCGATATTCACAAGACAATATGTTGGAAATGATCTGTACAACTTCAGGGAGAGGGATTGGGGGGGAGAGAAAGTGGGAGAAAAATGAGAGAAGGGGTAGCACGTTTGACATTACCTTTCTTACGTAACTGTCACCCCTCTGTACATCACCTTGACAATAAAATGAATACATTTTAAAAATTAAAAAAAAAAAAAGAAGCTCAGGGACAGTGCCCAGGCCTTAAGCTTAAATACCAGGGCCCCTCTCCCCTCCCCCACACACCACCAAAAAAAGATCTCTTTGGCCCTCAAGTGATTCATATTATGGGGAAGAGCGGATATAAGCAGAGCACAGGATAGAGCTGAAAGGAAACTACTAGGCTACCGATCATCTCACACATCTGCTCTTCTTGACTCTGTGTTTCTTAGCAAAAGGTCAGAAAGAGTAAGTGGGCTAGGACCACAATGTTGAGTTCTCAAGGTGATTTCTTTTCCTTCCTTCTTTCCTTCCTTCCTTCCTTCCTTCCTTCCTTCCTTCCTTCCTTCCTTCCTTCCTTCCTTCCTTCCTTCCTTCCTTCCTTCCTTCCTTTCTCCCTTTTTTTCTTTTGTTGTTGGTCCTGGGGCCTGAACTCTGGGCCTGGGTGCTGTCCCTCAGCTCTTCAGCTCAAGGCTAGAGCTCCATGACTTGAGCCACAGCTCCACTTCTGGTTTTCTGGTGGTTCCTTGGAGATCAGAGTTTCACAGACATTCCTGCCTGGGCTGGCTTTGAACCGTGATCCTCAGATCTCAGCCTTCTGAGTAGCAAGGATGACAGGCATGAGCCATTGGTGCCCGGCTTAAGGTGATTTCTGAGTGTAGACATGAGAGATGCAGCAGAGTTGGGATTCAGTGTGTGTGCGTGTGTGCGTGCATGTGTGTGTGTGTGTGTGTGTGTGTGTGTGTGTGTGTGTAGCATTCTGTTACTGTGATTCTTTTTTTTGGGGGGGGGGTTCGGTTGTGGGACCTGAACTCTGGGCCTGGGCGCTGTCCCTCAGCTCTTCAGCTCAAGGCTAGCGCTCTACCACTTGAGCCACAGTGGCACTTCCGGCTTTTTTCTTTTTGCTTATGTGGTGCTGAGGAATCAAACCCAGGGCCTCAGGCATGCAAGGCAAGTGCTCTACCACTGAGCCACCTTCCCAGCCCCTACTGTGATTCTTACATTGACAAAATTGTCCTTTTGGAGAGAAATGTAAACATCCCTTGATGTGGAAAAAATAATTTGTATTGTCAAAGCTCATAGAATTCACAAACTGTTTAGACCATGATAATGACAATGTGCCTTATGAAGGTTAAAATATGTGTGTGAGGGCTGGGAAGGTGGCTCAGTGGTAGAGCGCTTGCCTTGCATGCCTGAGGCCCTGGGTTCTATTCCTCAGCACCACATAAGCAAAAAGAAAAAAGCCAGAAGTGGCGCTGTGGCTCAAGTGGTAGAGCGCTAGCCTTGAGCTGAAGAGCTGAGGGACAGCGCCCAGGCCCAGAGTACAGGCCCCACAACCAGACCCCCCCCCAAAAAAAAAATATGTGTGTGACTTTAACTAAGTATCACGATTCCACAATACTGTGAAATATGTGAGATTTATGTAATCACCTAATCTCAATTTTTAAAAAAAAAGTGAGAGAAGGGATGGGTTAGGAGCGATGGGGGACAATGCTGTCAGACACCTTGTACTCACAGACTGTTTTGTAGAATGGGAACTTCTTTGCACAACTACTTAACGATAATAACTTTAAAAAAGAAATTATATGACAAATTTTAAAAAAATGTCCTTTTGCACAAGGGTCCCAGGTCCTTGCTCCATCCAAGAGAGCAGACCTTAGGTCCCAGGCCAGGGTGTGAGCATCACAGACATTTTCACACTTGACCTTGTCTGTTGTCCAAGGACGAGTTGGCCGCCGCTGAGTGGGGCGCCCTGGTGTGCAGAGAACTTGCTCTGGGTCTCACAACGTAGCGTCTGGATGAAGGCCAGGTTGTGCTATTGCCCTGTTTTGTGGGCAGAGGGGTTGGAAAGGCAGGTGGATGGTGGCGGGGGGAAGGGGGTGTTGATAAATGGTTCCAGGAGGGCAAGTCTTCCTCCTGAATGGGCTCTTCTGATATAGGTCCTAGGCAAGGAAAGAGAATGACTAGAGCAATTCTGAGATAGAGTTCCACCTTCTTCCATGTCTTTATCTCCTGAAATCCCACTGCTGCTCTGGTAGCTTGCTATAGCCATCCATAGCTACACACGCTTGCACATGTCTTCTTTGCCTTTCCTTCTGAGAGCCTGGCTTGGACCATGTCTATCTGTTTCTTTCTTTCTTCTTTGCTCCCCTCCCTCCCTCCCTCCTTCCCTCCCTTCCTTCCTTCCTGCCTTCCTCCCTCCCTTCTTTCCTTCCTTCCTTTCTTCCTTCCTTCCTTCCCTCCCTCTCTTCCTTCTTTCCCTTCTTCCTTACTTCTTTCCTTTTTTCTTCCTTCCTTCTTTCCTTCCTTTCTATCTTCCTTCTTTTCTTCCTTCCCTCCCTCCCTTCCTTCTTTCCTTTCTTTCTTCCTTCCCTTCCTCCCTTCCTTCCTTTTTTTCCTTCCTTTCCCTTCCCCTTCCTTCCTTCTTTCCCACCTGCCTGACTGCTTTCCCTTTCTCTCTCTTTCTTTCTTTCTCTCTCTCTTTTTCTTTCTTTTCTTTCTTTTTCTTTCTTGTCCTGGGGCTTGAACTCAGGGCTTGGATGCTATCCCTAAGCTAATTTTGCTCAAGACTAGTGCTCTACCAATTGAGCCATAGCTCCATTTTTGACTTTAAAAAAAAAATTGTTGGGGCTGGGAAGGTGGCTCAGTGGTAGAGCACTTGCCTTGCATGCATGAGGCCCTGGGTTCAATTCCTCAGCACCACATAAGCAAAAAGGAAAAAAGCCGGAAGTGGCGTTGTGGCTCAAGTGGTAGAGTGCTAGCCTTGAGCTGAAGAGCTGAGGGACAGCGCCCAGGCCCAGAGTTCAGGCCCCACAACCGAACCCCCCCCCCAAAAAAACCAAAACAAAACAAAAGGGGCTGGGAAGGTGGTTCAGTGGTAGAGCACTTGCCTTGCATGCCTGAGGCCTGGGTTCAATTCCCTAGCACCACATAAGCAAAAAAGAAAAAAGCCGGAAGTGGTGCTGTGACTCAAGTGGTAGAGCGCTAGCCTTGAGCTGAAGAGCTGAGGGACAGCGCCCAGGCCCAGAGTTCAGGCCCCACGACCGGACCCCCCCCCAAAAAAATTGTTGTTTTGGGGGGGGTGGTTAATTTGAGATAAGAGGCTCAAGAACTTTCCTGCCTGGGCTGGCTTTGAACTGCAGTCCTCAGATCTCAATCCCCTGCGTAGCTAGGATAATAAGTGTGAGCGACCAGTGTCTGGCTGAGAGCTTGATTTCAAGTCCAATCTTAGCCAGTGACTATCTATAAAGCCTCTGGCAGGTCCATGAAACTGTGATATTCAGCATCTCTTCTGCAAAGAGTAGTCATGATATCTCCATGTTTGTTCTGCAACCTAAGTAGCACTGTGCTGTGTACATGGTCTGGCTGGCTGACATTGTACTTATCATCATGAACACAAGTAATAATATACATTGCCAAGATGGCCCAGTGGGAAAAATCCTTACTGAGAAATTCCCTGGGGGTGAAATGAAGCAGAGATTTGTTTCTTCCTCATAGAAAACAGCCAGTCTGATTAGTGAGGCTATAACCTAGGTCTTTACAAGCAGCCAGATATTAATTTTGTAGGTATTGATGAATTACCTATGTATGTTCCCACAGAAGCAGAACTCCCCGAAATGAGTTTGGGTTTTGCTGGCTTTGCTCTTCATTCAGGTATCAGGTGGCAGCCGGGTTTCTTGTCAAGTGTTCGCTGGAGCTGGGTGACACAGATCTGACTGAGGATGTCAGACTCTAAGAAACAAAGGACTTTCTAAGCAAGACCCCTTCTCCTCGGCTTGCTGTGCCGCCTTACATTTGTAAATGCCAGCAGGCTGCTAAGCACATCCTGGTGAATAGAAGTGTTTTGATGTTTTTGTGGGTTTGGTTTTTTTTTTGGTGGGAGATTGAAGTCCAGTGTCTTGGGACCCAGTGACTTCGGCTGACCTCCCTGCTACATGGACAGGGCTAGATTTCAACCCCCTGGAGGCTTCCGCATACAAAACCCGCATGCCTCACAAGGGCAGGTGCAAGGAAACCTGGTGGAAATCTGAAATCTTCGCTGGTTCAGAGATCTGAGCTCGCTTCTGCCGGAGGAATTAAGTTTCACAAGGCCTTTTTTTTTTCATGTAGAAAGCGTATCATTAGGGAAGTCTGGATGAAGCAACTTATTAAAACTTGCTGCCTATACCAGAGAGAGAGAGAGAGAGAAAGAGAGAGAGGGAGAGAGAGAGAGAGAGCGCAGTGATATCAAAAGACATGTAAGGGCAAATGGTATAGTTGTTAGTTTGTGTTTTTACTTTTAATAAATATTTTTACAAGTGAATGAGTCAGCCCAAGAGACTACTGTGTAGATGCAGATGACTTTAATATTTTAGGTCTTGCTGGTTATAGAAGGCATGGGTTCCCCCCCTCAAAATTTGTGTTTCCATTTTGAAATCAGGGCTTGGTGTTTTAAATCTTTTAGCTGAGATGCAATTTTATTTAAAAAACAAACAAACAGACAAACCTAGAGCTGCACCCTCTCACCATTTCTTGCATGACTGTTAATGTTGCTAACACTCTCCTCTCTCTCTCTACCTATTATAGATACAGATAAATAGGTAGATAGATACACAGATGATAGATAGATCAACATAGCTAACGCTTGTGTCAGTTTGATGAATTGAACTTCGCAAGCTATTTAGGTATATAGTCTGCCTTCTCTTCATACATCATGCTTTTCTCTCTCTTTTTTTTTTTTGTCGGTCGTGGGGCTTGAACTCTGGGCCTGGGCGCTGTCCCTCAGCTCTTCAGCTCAAGGTGAGCGCTCTACCACTTGAGCTACAGCGCCACTTCCGGTTTTCTGGTGGTTTATTGGAGATAGGAGTCTCACGGTCTCTCCTGCCCGGGCTGGCTTTGAACTGCGATCCTCAGATCTCAGCCTCCTGAGTAGCTAGGATTACAGGCATGAGCCACCAGCGCCCGGCTCATGCTTTTCTCTTAAGGCTCATCTGTGCTTCTCTGCCGAGTTGCTCCTCCGGGTTTGAGTGTCAGAAGCTGTTGTGGTTTATTGGCGTAAATGGATTGTTCATATGTTTGTGAATGAGGCTGGCGAGGCTGGACCTTTTGTACCCCAAGGGGGAGTCATGGAGTGACCACGGAGGCCAGGGGCCATTTCACACGGCACTTGTGAAGCTGTAAGGCTGTTTCCTGTCAACATGACAGGAGGTATAATTGTACCTTTTCCTTTTCAGAAGTACTGGGGCTTGAATTCAGGGTGTTGTACTTACTGCTCCACGAATGTACAAACGACTTCAGGTGCTGCATGGAGTGTTTGATTCCTTCTCCTGATTCTCATCCTGGTACTGGCTCTGGGGTCTCTTCTTCTGAGAGGCCTCTCCTGACCATCACTTCTAAGGTAGCTTCCACTCTGTGTGTGTGTGTGTGTGTGTGTGTGTGTGTGTGTGCCAGTTGTGGCATTTGGACTCAAGGCCTGGGTGCTGACCCTGAGCTTTATGTTCTTAAGGCTAGTGTTCTACCACTTGAGCCATAGTTCTCTTCCAGCTTTTTGGTGGTTCATCGGAGGTAAGAGTCTCGCAGACTTTCCTGCCCAGGCTAGCTTTGAACCATGATCCTCAGATCTCAGCCTCTTGGGTAGCTAGGATGACAGGCGTGAGCCACCAGTCCCTGCTTCCACTCAGATCAGTGGTTAGCCCAGGGAGACTAGACCACTTGTCAGGCTATTGGGATACTATGAAGATTTTTAAGGATAGTGTGCTGTGTGAAAGAGGGTGCTCACTAGGTATATTTTCCTCATTTGGCCAGTACTGGGATGATCCTCTGATTCTGAGATCTCATCCTTTTCTGCCAGCTAACAAGGTTGCTTGACACAGCTTTATGCTGATAGAAGATAAGAGACCCCGGGGTCAGAGAAAAAAAGATGGTTTATCACTTACCCACAGTGACAACCAGACCAGCAGCATCTTTGTGATGATTCTCTGAGCTCTGTTACCACAGAGGGATACACAGTAGGCCCCATGAAACTAAAGAGGGGCCCTGAGATTTAAAAAAAAAAATTCAGATAGTCTGTCTTCCCATTGCTCTGAAGCAGACGGCATCTCTATCTTCCAGAGATGCTTGATCGACAGACATCTTTGAAAAGAAGTCTACACCAAAGAGCAATCAGGTTTGCACAAGATGTACACAAACGCTTGAGACCCAAGTGGAACTGGCTCACAACAAGAAGCCTAGTAGGCCTTCCAATTGGTTGAATAAAGGACCAGTTGTTGCATGTTCTCTATGATTTCCATCCTTAGCAGTTCACGTTGTCTTGCTGGGGAATGAATTAGTAGTAGGGGACTACTAGCTTTAAATCCTGCCCCATCTTTTTGCAGCTCTGGCCTTGGTTTCCTTATCCCTAAAATGGAGATAAAAGGGTTATTGTGATTGTATAAACCAATACACTTTAAAGCCTTTGGCTCAGTGCCTAATCCTTGGTAAGTATCCAAGTAAGTGACAATCAGTAGGTGGAACTATATGAAATTGCCATTTCTGAAGATCAGATATCAGCAATTTAATAGGGTTCAAGCCGATCACCCATTCACTAATTCTTAAATCTTTTGCTTGGTTACAAATCACGACGCAGAAATGGCGGTGACGTAGAGGTGTGCTCTGGGTCAGGTGAGACTAGCCCGAAGGGGCAAGGAAAGTTTCTGAGAAAAAGAAAGAAGCTTGGAGCCAGATGTGACTCTGAGCCCCACCTTCTCCTCTCATTAACCTTGTGACCTTGGGCGAGTCACTTAACCTCTGGGCCTCAAGCCTCATCTGTGCTACAGATACAATAATCCCTTCTACCTCACTGGACACCGTGAAGCTAATGTCCCATGATAGATGTGAAATTGCTTTGTAAACTGGCAGGCACTGTACACATTTTTTTTTCCTCATTATGATGAATTCGTGAAGACAGTGAGATTTGAGTCTGGGCTTGAACCAGGACATCACTAGGTATAATTTAATATTCCCTTCGGATCCTCTAGTCACAGCATCATATTTGAAGTATAGCATTGACCCCTAAACTCAAATAGGTGCATGAGAATCAAGTTACAACTAGTCAGGTTTATATCTAGGGGTTCCAACCTTCAGCACTGAGGGACCATCTGGAGCCCAAAGAAATGATCACTCCATTACAAAGGGTAATTGGCTTGCAGCAAAAATCAGTCAATAGCTAACATTTATCAAGCCTTTTATTTTCTCCCTTATGAGTCACACCCAGTTTTAGCTCTTTATATGAATTACTTTTCATTGAGAAACTCTATTACACCAGTGGGCCCTGTCATTAGCTTCCATTTCACAGAACAAGAGACTGAGGTGAAATGAAGTTAAAAGCCAGGAACCAACAGAACTGGGTGGGTGAGTTCAATTGCCAGGACACCCTCTTTTTTTTTTTGGTTGGGGTGAGGGGAACCAGTCCTGGGGCTTGACCTCAAGCCTTGGTTAAGGCTCCTGAGCTCTTCTTTTGTTATTTTTGCTTAAGGCTAGCAAGCCATAGCTCCACTTCCGGCTTTTTGGTGCTTACTTGGAGATGAGTCTCATAGACTTTCTTGCCCAGGTTGGCTTTGAACCATGATCCTGCCATCCCAGCCTCCTCAATAGATAGGATTACAGGCTTACAGGTGTGAGCCACCAGGACCCCACTGCTTTTTCTTTCCTATTATTTTTGTTTTTCCTCCTAAAACAGCTGCCTTCCAGCTCTTCCTGTAACTACAGCAATGGCCCCAAACTCAGCAAACAAAAGCATGTGCTTAGGCCGCCCCTAGATTTACATCCAGGTTCCCTGGAAGGGTTCTAGGCTCTTTCCAAGTTGCTCTTCCATTTCTAGGGCTGCGCTTCTTCAAGACAGATAATAAAGGAACCCAGTTTTACATCACCTTTCCCCCCAGCCCCCAGCATTAGGCTTTTGAGGCCAGGGAGGATGCAGCAGCCGGTCAGAAGATGGTGCACCTGCTGGGTTTGCGCGGGCTGAGCGCGCGGGGCAGGCTGGGAAGGCGGGCTAGGTCCTGGGGGCTGGGTGCGCAAGGCAGGCTGGGAGCAGGGGCTGTGGTTCGCGGGGCAGGCTGGGAGCGCAGGCTAGACACGTGGGGCTGGGGGTGAGGGCAGGATAGGCCTGTGGGGCTGGGCGCGCAAGGCAGGCTGGGAGGGCGGGCCAGGCATCAGCCAGGGCTGGGCGCGCAAGGCAGGCTGGGAGGGCGGGCCAGGCATCAGCCAGGGCTGGGCGCGCAAGGCAGGCTGGGAGGGCGGGCCAGGCATCAGCCAGGGCTGGGCGCGCAAGGCAGGCTGGGAGGGCGGGCCAGGCATCAGCCAGGGCTGGGCGCGCAAGGCAGGCTGGGAGGGCGGGCCAGGCATCAGCCAGGGCTGGGCGCGCAAGGCAGGCTGGGAGCAGGAGCAGGCTGGGAGGGCGGGCCAGGCACCAGCCAGGGCTGGGCGCGCAAGGCAGGCTGGGAGGGCAGGCCAGGCACCAGCCAGGGCTGGGCGCGCAAGGCAGGCTGGGAGGGCAGGCCAGGCACCAGCCAGGGCTGGGCACGCAAGGCAGGCTGGGAGCAGGAGCCGGGCCGCGGGGCAGGCTGGGAGCCCCCGCTGAAGAAGACGCCCCGACGGAGCAGGTGGCCAGGCCTCGACTTCTCTTCTGAACAAATGCCTTGCTTTCTACAGGAGTGGGAATGTGGCGCCTCAAGGTACAGCGGGTGTTGTTTATGAAGCCGGAGAGGGGCCGAGTGGCTTTGAACCTCCACCAGGAAAGTCCTGAGAGGGGGAGCAGCGCCGGGGCCGCACTCGCCATCGTAATGGCGGAGGCCGCGCTTCCTCGGGGCTGTTTGGATTTACATTTCCTTCGTGACTCCTTGAGTGGAGGATCCGCCAGCTGCTCTGCCAACCCCGTCTCTGACTTGTGATGGGCCCTCTATGTCTTTGTGCCAGGCTTCTTTTCCTCATTGGTGAGTTTGTCTTGAGTTCTTGACTCATTTTTGTTTTGTTCTTTGAATGCTGCTGCGGGGTAAAATCAAGAGCTTGGGCATCGTCCCTGAGCTTTTGTGCTAGTGCTCTACCTCTTCGAGCCACAGCTCCACTTCTGGTTTCTTGGTGGTTAATTGGGAGTCAGTCTCACCGACTTTCTTGTGAGAGCTGGCTTCACACTGCAGGCCTCAGATTTCAGCCTCCTGAGTAGCTAGGATTTCAGGCGTGAGCCATCTGTGCCAGACAGTAGAGGGTTCTTAAGGCCCAAGTCGAAAGGAAATGAAAGGGTGGGGATGGGCAATGAGCATTTCCTGGATGAGAATTAAAGCAAGCAGTTCTCGTGTGGGGACTCAAGTTGAAAGCGGGGACGGGCATGGATGCCCTCTTGCAGAAGCAGATTCTGGAGAAAGCAGGATTGGAGACAGATAAAATGCACTAGTGAAATTGGGTGTGTGGTAGCGCGTGTGTACATTCTGTTGGCGAAAGCCAGTTTCAGAACCAAACCTGTATTGCCCATTTTTCATTACTATAAACAAATACCAGAAGTTGGTCATTTCTTATAAAGAGAGAAGGTGTATTTCCCTCCCACATTTCACAGCCAGATACCTAACACAGGCTACTTAGGAAGTGATGAGAGGCATAATTTGGTTCTGGATGTTCAAGTCCAAGATTGAGTGGTTGCATTGAATTGTGGTATTGATGGGGTGGTCCAGCTCCGTACATAAAGCCCTATCTCCACATACTTCCCAGTAGTACCCTCTTGGGGATCAGGTCTTTTCACATATAGCCTCTGGAGACCACTACCCATATTGAAACCATAGCATCCATTTATTTTCAGCTTGGTCTTCACCCAAGTGACATTTTATTAAAAGGCCTTTCCTGACTTATCTTTTCAAAAATAGCACCACTCTCACACCTTGATTCCTATTCTTTTATTTCACTGTGTGTTTTCTCCTCCACATTTACCATATTCTTTCCCTAAGTTGGTTTTGTCTTTGCCCACTAGGCCCTTCTAGGCAAAGATCTTGTCTTATTCCAGTGTCTTGAAAAGTGTTCAGCACACAGCTAGGACATGGCAACCAATCGTTAAAGAAGTGAAAGAAGCCAGGTACTGGTGGCTTATGCCTGTAATCCTAGCCACTTAGGAGGCTGAGATCTAACGATCACGGTTCAAAGCCAGCCCCATAGGAAAGTCTGTGAGACTCTTATCTCCAATGAACCTCCAGAAAACCTGAAGTGGTGCTGTGGCTCAAGTGGTAGAGTGCTTGCCTTGATCTGAAGAGCTGAGGGACAGCACCAGGCCCAGAGTTCAAGCCCTACAACCGACCAAAAAAAAAAAAAAAACAAAAAACCAAGAAGTGAGAAAATGAATAAAATCCTCTTTTTACGATTTAGTCCTAATTCTCCCTTCTCTGATTTCCCAATAGATTGGAAACTGTGTAAAAATGTGTGTCTTATGACAGGACAAAACCAAGTGGAGATGGAGGTAGAGAATAACAGTCTTCTCAAATGCATGCTAACTGTTGAGGGAGATGAGGTTAAGGACACTGGGACATGGCTGTCCCACAGACAGGGCTGTGCTCTTTGTTGATTAGAATATTCTAGTAACCCCCACCGTGCCTTTGCAGATGCCAGGGGATGAATGAGACTTTGCTGCAGGAAGAAAGAGGCCCCTGAGCAGGGGATCAGCATTTTAAATCACCTTCTTTCTTTTCTTCAGTTTTTGAGAGCTCCCCAGGCTGCCTGTGGATGTTTGCTTCCTAGGAAGAATTAGCATTTGCTGGCAGGGGTGGAAACGCCCCCCCCCCCCCCCACTTTGCTAATGACCTTGTTAAAGACTTTTCTTTATGGAAAGGTGCACTGGGTCCTGTACCTTGGGGTTTGTGAGCCTATTGTGGTAACCAAATTGGGACTATGGTGTGCTATTCTTCACCCTTGGTAATGTTGTTTCTCCTGTGTTCAGTCCTGGTTGTGCGCAGCTGTAGGAGACAAAGCTCCGACTTCAGCCATTAGCTGACGCTTTTCTCAAGGATTCTGGACAAGGAGAAACACAATCTGTTCTTCTCTTCTGCTGTCTCAGACCCATGCACCTAACCTGATGGTTAGGAAGAATCTCCACAGAGGATGAGTTCTTCTTGAAGATCTGGCCTGGGTCCCTCAGAAAGCTCGTGGGAGTCACTTTCAAGTATCTATGCAAGGGGAGCAGAGAACCTCTGGTGCAGGTTACTTGGGTCTTTGGCTGTAGGAAACACAAAGCCAGTAGAGTGGTGTAGTTCTGATATAGACAGTGAGGCAATTCCTGGGGTGACTCATGGTAGACCTTCAGCTTTTTCCTTGGAGCTTTTTTATCCAGGGCAACTCTGATCCCAGCCTCTGCAACTTCTGAAGTTTTCCGTGGTCTCTGATGTGGGGGCAATTAGGGAAGGCATTCAGTTTCCCCAAAGTTTGTACAGTGTCGTCTATCTGCATGGGCACCTTGCCCGTGCCCAATGCCCAGGCTTGGCAATGCCTGCTGCAAATGCAGCCTGTGTACCTGTGCTCCAAGTCACCAGGTCAGAGTGGCTAAGGAGGGAACAAGGTGGACATGTGCCATTGGCCTTGCTCTGACCTGCTTCTATTCATCTTCCCACTTTCTCTAATACCACAGGACACTCTCTTCCTGAACTTAGTCCCATCTGCCTCTTGGGCTAGTGATATTTAATAATAATAATAATAATAATAATAATAATAATAATAATGTGAAGTCCAAACTGAATGCTAGTGGCTCACCCCTGTAATCCTAGCTATTCAGGAGGCTGAAATCTGAGGATCATGGTTCAAAACCAGCCCAGACAGGAAAAGCTATCAGACTTCTAACTCCAATTAACCTTAACCTAAAAACTGGAAGTGGAGCTGTGGTTCAAAGTTGGTAAAGCTCTAGTCTTGAGCCAAAAAGCTCAGGGACAGAGTTCAACTTGAACTCAAGCTTGAGTTTAAGTCCAGTGATTTAAAAAAAAAAAAAAGAAAAGACCAACGTGGGGAAACAAGCTAGGGCAGCATTTTAGGACTACTTTGTGTAAGTATCCCCATTCTGAAATTTTTAACGAAAGTTGCTACTCACTGGTGCTGCTAAGCTGTTGGACAATTCTGTCTCTCTGTGTCCCTGTCTCTGTCTGTCTCTGTCTCTCTGTCTCTCTGTCTCTGTCTGTCTCTCTTCAGAAGAGTCTCCACTGAGGTTTCTCTGGCAGCAAATGACCGCTTTGGCTATGGCCCCTGAGGACTGGCTAGAGCAAGCAAAGCACCCAAATTCTCCTTTGCATGTGCTCCTCCCCCAACACTTTATACTGGGTGAAACTCTGTGTGTGTGTGTGTGTATGTGTGTGTGTGTGTGTACATGTGCACGCAGGTACCCTAGCTCACAATTTATAGCAGCTGCACACCCCATTCACTGAGACCATACCGGCATAATCCATCCTACACCTCACAGCTAGGGTGACCTCAGCTTTAATTGACACTAGTTTAAAGGCATTGTTTACAAATCAATTTCCCCTTCTAAATAGGCTGTTCCAAAGAGTACACCCTTCTGCTCACCCAGACTAGCCCACCTGTCACTGGGACTGCCTAGCCAGTGGTCACACTGTATTGATCTTGTTAATCCTCTCTCTTTGAAACACAAGGCCAGCTGACGTGGAGTCCTACAAAAGAAAGACTCTCCCTGGCCCTACCTCGACAGGTAGCTGCCTAAGCAGGGCTAATTCCTCCCTTAAAAAGTCTTAATTGGCTTATAGCGAGCCCCGAGAAAGATCTCTCTTGTGCTGAGGAGGTGAAAGGAAATGGCAAATCCCAAATATTGTCTCTGTGTGTGTTTGCTTCGTGGTGGGAATCAGGCACATTTATGTTTAATTTGCTTGTGAATCGGGGCAGGGTGGTTGGGAGGTGGGTGGGAATAGTGTTTCACTGTACTAGTAGTGATTGGTTGAGCCAACCACTGGTTGGTTGTCTGAGAGGCGCTCTCTTAGGCAAGAAACTTGGTGACTTATTTGTTCCTTAAAATGTTTTATTTACACGAAGTATCTGCAGTACCCCCCCCCCGAAAATGTAAACTTTGACAGCTCATAATAGAATAAACTCTTTATATACAAAAATACATTTTCATATGAATGAAGCATCCTGAATAAATTAAAGTACCCACCAGCCCGGTGGCTGAATAGCAGGCAAGCACCGGGTTCTTCCTAGAGCGAGCTGCGCCGTGGTGGGGGTCGGGAATCCATAATGCATGAAGCCCACTCCTTGTGTCTCCTTTTTAAGCCTTTTCATTGTATTGTCAGCCGGCTCAAACCGAATTTTCATGCTCGTTTTTCTTCATTAGAGTTCTACAAATTGTAAAATTGACTTTTCACCTCGTCTTCAGGGGGCTCATCTGTCCCTTCTCCAAATCACACTTCACGTGGCGACTGGGGTCAGCTCGCAGCCAGCCACAAAGGAGGTTTTGTGGAGTTCAGAAAGTGCAAAAAGGAAAGGCCGTCTGGGGGCGGGCAGGAGGGGAGGGGGGTCAGGAGAAACAGACCGACGTGGGGGGGGGCTGCCGTGGCGAGGGTGCAGCGACCTAACAAGAGGCTCAGGTATCCCCCCCCCCCCGCCCGCTGCCCTCCTCCTCCTCCCTCCACCTGGCCCCGCTGGGTGAGGACCCACCGACCCCACGAAAGCAACGGTCGGTCGTACAAAGGGCCTAGTGGTAAGGGAGGTAACAAGGCGTCGCGTGGAGCAGGTCTTTGGGCAGGCCGGGGAAGGAGAACAGGGGGTCGCTGGGGCCGTAGCCGGCGAAGTCTTCGGAGGCAGGGCTGCTGGGGTCCGAGATGGGCGAGGCGGCGGCCGCGCAGGGCGAGGCGGCGGCCCCGGAGCCCCAGGACTCGGCGTCGCTGGCGGGACTCGGGGGTCCGGGCGCGCAGGGGGCGCACGGAGGCAGGAGGCGCTCCCGGGCCGCGCCCCCGGGCAGCCCTTGGTCGGCCAGGCGCAGCGTCTCCGCCAGGGCCCAGATGTAGTTGTAGGCGAAGCGGAGCGTCTCGATCTTGGTGAGCTTGGTGTCGTCGGGGAAGGAGGGCAGCACGCTGCGCAGCGCGTCCAGCGCCGCGTTCAGGTTGTGCATGCGGTTGCGCTCGCGGTCGTTGGCCTTGACGCGGCGGCTGCGGCGCAGCGAGTGCAGCAGCGCCTCGGGCCGCACGCGCGCCCGGCCCCGGCGCCGCCGCCGCGGCTGCGGCTGCTGCGGAGGCGCCGGCGGCTCCGGCTCCGCCCCCAGCGCCCCCCGGCGGGCCGCCCCCGACGGCCCCGAGGCGAGATCGGAGAGGCCGGCCTCCGGAGGGGCGGGCATCGCTGTGCGCGCTGCTCAGGAACGACGCGCGGACCGACGGACGGACGGACTGGCGGGGAGAGGCGGAGAGGGCACAGCCGCGCCGAGCGCACGGCCGTCGGGGGCACACTTACCGCCCGCCGCGGGCGCGGGGACGCCGGGGCCACCTCGTCTCCGCCTCCGCCTCCTCCTCCTGGCCTCGCCCGCGGAGGCCACGCGCCCCGGGCTGGTCTCCCGAGTGACGTCGCCGGCGATCCGATCAGCTCGTGTGAGCACCGGGAGTGGCACACGACCGGCCTCAGGACCCCCTTAAGTACCCGGCGCGACAATG
Source organism: Dipodomys spectabilis (assembly GCF_019054845.1). NCBI lineage: Eukaryota > Metazoa > Chordata > Mammalia > Rodentia > Heteromyidae > Dipodomys > Dipodomys spectabilis. Next base: position 1,843,886 of record NW_024871288.1, on the reverse strand, counting down.
GGCGCGCCCCCCCTCCCTCCCCGGCCACCTCCGCCCCCGAGGCGGCCCGGTGAATGGAGCGCGGCGGCAGGTCAGCCCCGTGCGGGGACCGGGCATTTGCATAATGTATGCGGTCCCGGAGCGTGCCCGTAATTACCGCCGGCCAATGGGCGAGCCGGGCGGAGGCTCCGCGCCGGGCTGGCGCGCCTCCCGGCGGGGGAGACCCCGGGCGAGGGGGGCGATTAGCGGGCCGAGGCACGCTCCTCCCGGGAGCCCCCCCCCTCCCCCGAGCGCCGGCGTCGCCGGGCGGGGCGGCGGGAAGTGTGAGCCGCACCGCCGCGTCGCGCTGGGAGTTGCAGGGAAACCTGGAGCCCAGCTGCTGAGTAGCAGGTGAATGGGGGGGGGGGGCGAGGAGGGGGGGGAAGAAGTGATTTCACCTCTCAGCCTCACTTAACCTCAGTCGTAGAACGATGACATCGGATGATGTGTGCGGGCCCCTGGGCCGGCCTTTCCTTTTTCTTTTTTCTTCTGTTGAAACTCCTTTATCTTTTTTTAACAGCGCCTAATGAGTGATGGGAATGCACAGCCCCCGGGACAGCCGTGCTACCAGGCTCGCCCCTGCTCCGCCAGGGTTCAAGGGACGGGAAAGAAATCTGTTGACTTTTTACCTAAGATGGGGGGGGGGGGGGGACGAGAGCAAAGCCCAAACTGAAGAAGCGGTGATTTCTAGGCCTGGGTTGGGTCTTGGCTTTCAGGTTCTCTTCTCTTCCCCTTCCTCCACCGCTCCAAGGCTTAGAAAGTATCACAAGTGTGAGATTCCCCTTAGACCGTCCTCCCTCCGTTCCCAGGAGAGTTCCTTTGTGCAGCGTCTGCTGCCCGGTCAGTGCCAGCCATCAAGGGGCTCCCTGGGTTCCTCTCTCCAAGCGGAACCCCTCTCCCCAGCCCCTTCTACCTTCGGGGTTATAAACTCACCTATCTGACAGGTCTTCGCTCTGCAGGTCAGAAGTTAACGCCCTCTGGTCATCAGACAGCAGTAGAGCCCCTCCAGCCCCCCCTTAGGAGAAACTAGTCATTAAGAAACAATTATAGATTATGGGATAGGAATGTCACAAACAAAACAAACACTTTTTGGCCAAGCCCCCAGCCCCCTTATCCGTGATGACTGAGTGTGGCCTCATGCCCTGAGCCTGGATTGCTGACTCTTAAAGGGCATTTTCGAATTGGATTTCTAATTGGGGCATTACCCCTTTTCTGTGTGGAGGCAGCAGTCCCCTGTGTTGACTGGCTCGCCCTGCCTCACACATACAAGCTTGAGGTGAGATATCACAGCCACTGAAACCAAATTGTGCAGGAAAGGGAAAGGCTTAGGCTGAACATCTGGAACATCTCAGGAGCCTACAGCTGGAGTGGGTGCCATCAGAAGCCCAGGAGTCCTTACTGTGCCTCTGGCCTGTTTTTCCTTACTGTTTCAGTTTTCTCACGGCCTCCATACATGCCACCCAGCCTGACCTTTTGACATTTCTGAGCCCTGTATTTGTTTCTTTGGGCGGTCCTAACAAAATTCCACAAAGTGGGTTGTTTAAAAAAAACACAAAGAAAAAGATGTTTATTCTCCCACACTTTAAAGGCCAGAAGTCTGGAATCGGTGTGAGCAGAGTTGCCTCCTTTTCGGAGGCTCAGAAGGGACGTCTATTCCGTGTTTCTTCCCTGGTTTCTGGTAGTCACTGGAAGCCATTCCATCAGGACTGCATCATCTCAGTGTCTGCCTCCTGTCTCCACACCGCCTTCCTTTCTGTGTCTGGTCTCTTTTCCAGGAGACTTACTGGATTTAGGACACAGCCTAATGCAGGGTGATTTCAGATTCTTGGGTAGATTATAACACAAGGATCTGCACAGATCCTTATTCAAAATAAGCTCATATTCTGGGATTTGATTGGCAGATTTGGGGGGGGGGGGAAGAGGGAGAAAGTACTACTCAATCCACTGTTGTCCCCTTTCCAAATTCTTGAAGGAAAGAATTGGCTTGGCCAAGGTCATTTATGGACATTTGGCTACCTACCTCCTAAAGAGCCTTACTAATGAGGAGTTTGCATGCAAGCAGACCCCATCCCTTGGCAAGTTCACTGGTGTTAAAGTAGAAACCTGGAAGATCCAGTGAGCGGTGGTGGAAGAGGTGTCCAGGGGCCTCTGTGTGTCCTGACCAGACTCTGCCCAGGGCCTTCCCTCAGCTGTAGTTCTGTTTCTCCCCTCAGCCTTTTGTCTGAGCCTGGTTCTCCAATTGTCCCACTGATTGTGGGTGAACTCCCAGGACAGACCTTTCCCTAATAGGGCTTTTCTGCTTGAGTTGGCTGGATTCAGTGTCTGTGGTTTGGCAAATAAAACACCAAGTTAAATGCTCAAGTTGCCAAAGCAAAGAGACTTAGGCTTGTTTTATTTTGAAGTAATTCAGAGGCCAGGTGGACAGCTTGCTCTGGACCAGGCACTGTGGGTGACAGAACACTGGTGGTAGTCCTGGACTTGGGTTCCTGAAAGGTGGGGCTCAGTGCCCGTAGAATCCATGGAGATTTCTATCCAGCCGCCATGCCTGTTACATGAGAAACTGTGGCGGGAGACAGAGAGGTCTTTTTCCCAGGCAATCCCAGGGATTGATGGTAACCCAATTAGGGCCAGACAGAGGGGCCCTTTTGGCCCATTCCATGGTGTACCATCCCAGTCAATCAGCAATTGCGCTTTGAGCACCTCCTTTATATTGGGCCAAGTGCTCTAATAAGTGCCATGCAGGCATATAGTCTTGAGGGAAGATAGGCATAGCTATAGAAAGATGGCTAGTCAGTGGGCCAGAGAAGTGTGCTTCTCCTAAAGGGGTGGTCAGAGATTGCTTCTTGGCAAAGGGAGACTTCAGAAGGCTCACAAGATAGATGGGGTATGAATTGAACTAGGCCGGGAAAGCATTGGGATGGAGCATCTGTGGAGGCCACTTGGAAGAGTGGAAGGACAGTTGTGGGATGTAAATGGCCATGGCCTTTTTGTCTCGTGGTGCTGCTGTTCTGAGCAGGGCTGTCACTTACATTTGTTCTGGTGGTTCGCTGTATAAGGACATCTGGCAAAAGGAAAAGTGGGAGGTAAAAAAAAAATCTACTCTCTCGGCCACGCTCCCAGCCTTGCGCCCTGATGTTGGCTATACCTTCCTGCCCAGAGAGGATACCTTTACAGATGTCCACACACGTCCCTTAGGAGCAAGTAGTGGCTCTGCACTTCTCTTACCATTGTTTTCCTCTTCTGCCTGAACCTGACTCACCTGACTCGGCAGGCATCTGAGCCTTGTCTCTACCTTGTCTCTTAGGCAGTGCACATAACAGCTCTTCCCCGGTCGCCAGTGCCTTTCTATACAAGCATGTGGGTGGGGCTTAGGTTTCTTCCAGGCAATCCAGGAGGATGGAGCTGGCTCTCAGGTTGGCTGGTGCTCCTCCTAGGAGCACCTTCTCCTTGCTACAAGAGATCCAAGTTTCTCCTACCCCTGAAATCCTTCCAAGCCCAGGAGCACATGTAGGGAAAATCCTGTTCCTAGAACACAGAAGGTAAGATGTAGGCAAGTGATAAATCCAGTATCACCAGGGAGGTTTTCTGGCTGCTGGATGGCAGGAATATGCCAGAGATATCCAGAGATATCCAGCTGCCTTTGTGGAGGTGGGGGGCAGAGGTTCCAGAGGGCTAATATTATGCATGATATGGTCACTTTTGGTAGTGACCACCTCCACCCTAAACAGTCTGAATGAGAATTTAGTGCTGAAGTCTGCCTGATGCCTAGAAACATGTATTTATACGGGAACACATCTACCTTCCCGTGCTTGCCTTGGCAGCAGGTGGGACACCCTCCTAGAATATCTTTGCCTCCTTTCTGTCCTGTAGGGGAGGGAGAGAAGGGAAGGACCGGCCAGAGGGTACATACCCGCTCCTTGCTGCCATAAAGATGGATCTGCCTCAAGGCTTCAGTGAGACAGCATTTTGCTTCCTTATGGAGAGAGACCTTTCTGGGCTCAAAACAATGATGGAGAAACTAGCTCTAAAGTTAGAGATATAAGGAGAGCCCCTTGGGGGTATGACCCCAGGGGCTGTTGGTTTTCCTGATGTAGATGAAGAAAGATCAGAATAGGGGAAAGTAGTGGTAACTTATAAACGTTTATGTGTAATAAATCGTGTGGCCAGCACATAAATGTACACGGCAATCTGTGCTGTTTATAGGGTAATTACAGGACTTTAAAATAGCATCAAGTTACCATGCCTCTAGGCATGGTGACTCAGAGACAGATTCAGATTTAAATTGGTGCTGGATATCTTCCTCAACCCTGTCAGAGTCTCAGTGGCCCTGTGGATGACTTTATTTGATAGAGTTAGTACCCACAGCCTTTCAGCCCCTTTGTGGAAGCAAGCCTGAGTCCAGTGGCCTCTTCCCACCCCCTTTTGGCTACAAGAAACATTTAATGTACTCATTATCTGGCCCATGTAATTGTAACCCCTCTGTACAGTATTTTCACAATAAAAAAAAAGAAAGAAACATTTAAAGCCTGAGGTTGATCAGATGATCTCTTAGGGATGCCAATCTAGGAACTCGCTGAGAAGTGAGGGCTCTGAAATTATGGGTAAGATCATCGGAACGGCCCTGAGTTGTTTTAGCCGAGATTGGTCATTCTCTACTCCCTCTTACTGGCTAGGTAGAGTATTCATTTCCAGAGTGCTGTGGCGCTTGTAGGTAGGTAGGTAGATCTGAGGTTTTGTTTGCTTGTCTTTGTTTTGTGAGGGGTTTGGATTCATGGCTTAGACTCTGTCCCTGAGCTTCCTTGCTCAAGTTGAGCACTCTACACCTTGAGCCACAGTTCCACTTCCAGCTTTTTGGTGGTTAATTGGAGATAAGAGTTTCACAGATTTTCCTGTCCAGGATGGTTCTGAACTGTGACCCTCAGCTCTCAGCCAACCGGTACCTGGCTAAATATGAGTTTTGTGAGGTTACAAAAAAAGTTTTTGTAAAGGATATATACATGGACTCTGCTGCGGTTTGTGATAGGTAAATACTCTCCATAGCCATTCAGGTGAAGGTTCAGGGCAGTGTACTGTATTGAGCTTTTATAAGGCTGTTGGACTATGGTGATGTCTGCAGGTACTTCTCTTCTGGGGAATTTTGCACAAATGATGCGGTGGAGCCACCCTTTCTAAACAGGACTACTCTACTTTATGATCTGTCTGCAGCTACCTGGGGGGAGGGGTGGCATTGGTTTTGTGGGTGGCAGTTTAAAAAGAAAAAGATGTAATCTTTTTAGAAAAGACACCATAACTCCAGTGGAAGGGATGAAGGATGATGTCTGACACAGTGGCTGGTTCTCTCCTTTTATTGCATTAAGTGCACCCCAGATATGCAGTTGCCTTTCCACATTAAGAGCAGCAGGGTGGGGTTGGAAAGGGGAAACAATTCCCTATTTTCTTTACTGATGACCCATGACAGTTGTGGAAGGGGGTGGAGAAGGGAGGGGGGGATAACAGAGGGGTCTTTCAGTGACAGAGCAAGGAAAATGGCAAATTATCCATGGTTTCCAGAAATCCGTGGAGGCCCCTCGGCCCCTGCCCCGCTAAATACAGTGCCGTCTGTATGCATTTCCCACCTCGGTGATGTCTGATTGAATATTCCCTGGCATTGTGCACTGGTGTGTATGTTGTGTATAAAATACGCCTGTGTGCGATGCACCGTGGCCCCCACTGGAAGTCTGGTACAAATCCACTTTATTTTCGTGAATGTCAGAAACACCTCCTCAAATGATAGAGAGCCGTGCTGAAGCCGCACAAACAAACACTTTCTGCGAGAACTTTTCAACTTTGATTAGGGTTCTCAGGCCGCGCCGGTAGGAAGGGACAATAAATATGTGCCTGAACTGGCCCCAGGTTTGAAATGTGCTTATGGTCTGGACCAGTCTTTGGGGGAAAACAATGTCCTTATTGTGCCCAAAGGGCGGTGAGGGGTGGGGGGAGTCGGAGGGGGTGTGCAGGGAGTGCACACCCTGAATTTGAAGAGGGGACGGGCGGAACTTACTCCTCCTCTCTCGGGCAGGGAGGCCTGGAATCGTGGTTGTCTCCGCTGCTAGAGGCTATGAATCCGCTCAGAACTGCCTGCAGAACTTTTGCTCCAGTAGATTTCCTGGGATTGCATCTTCAGGCTTTAGATACTACAAGAGAAAACTCATAGTTTGGCTATTGCTGTTATTAAAGTTCAGCTCCTAGGATCCTTGCTGCACCTGCTAAAGTCAGGGCTCATTTTGCTTGAGCGGATTTCTTTCTGCCTGCCCCATGTTTTTGTATTCTTAACATCTGGAGTGGAAATGAAACCTACGTTCTCTCCTGGATGGAGGCTCGTGGGTCAAGTTTGGGAACACACTGTGGAATGTATCCTGATGAGCTCAACTGATGGTTCATGAACATAATTCAGAAAAATAAACGCAGACACAGCCGAAGTGTTTGCCTTTCCCTCCCCCCCCTTCTCTTAACGCCTGGTTACCCAAATTCATGTCGGGGGTTTGAACACAAATGCATTTTGTTTGTAGTAATTAAAACGTTTTAATGAGACAACCATAAAATTCACCATTAATTATTTTATTCCAAACACTTCTGCCTGCTTTTGAGCCGGCTCCATTTAGAAATAGTTTCCAGAGTAGCCTGCAGTTTTATTCTTTCCTGCACATTATACACAGGAGCGAAGAAGTCATTTATAAATAATTACACAATGTTTGGGGTCTTTGGGCTTGTATAATATATCAAAGCGATTAGTACACGTATTGTGCCATTGTCAGTGCCTGGGGGGAGGCTCCCCGCCCCCCCTTTGCCTTTGAGTCTCACTAGCCTTGTCTTCCAGCGAAAACCTTTTTCTGGAACCCTTTTGTCTTCCCCATTCTCTGGGCTTGTTCCCGTCCCTCGGAGCATTCTTCTTATTCAAACACTCCCAGCGGGGGCCGGGCGAGCTGACTTCGCGGGGCCTCGGACGGTTTTTAAACCAGAACTTTCGGGCATTTTTCTCGGCTTCCCAGACTACCTAGGGGCCGGGGAAGAATGATCACCTTCGAGGACTTCGGGGCGCCGGGGGAGCCCGGTCCCAGGGCTGCGCCCGCCCCCTCCCTCCCGCGCGCGGCCGGCCTGGAAACAATGTCTCCATCCCGCGGCCTCTCCGTGCGCCCCGGCCCCGCGCCCCCCCCCCCCCCCCCCCCCGACTTCTGGCCCCAGGAGAGCGGCCTTTCTCCACTTCTTTTATGGAACCACGAATAAAGAAGCCGGGGGGAAGAGTCTCCCCGGAGTCCTCTCCCCGGCGGCCGGGCCGAAGCGCTTCCCACGGCGGCGGCGGCGGCGGGGTTCATCCACCGAGCTCAGCCCGGCACCCCCCGCCCCGCCCGGGGCCCCGCTCCACGCGTGCAGCACGCACGGGCTGGGTGGGGAACACGCCAGAGCCGCGTGCGGGGGATTAGGGCTGCACGAGAGGCGACCAGCCCCGGGTCCCCACCAGCCACGTGAGGACGGAGATTGGCTTCAAAAGTCTCCCCCCCCCCCCCCCCGTCCCCCCAGCCCCTGGCTAATCCTTGTTATCCAGGCAGGACGACCGACCCACGTGGCCTGGGGTGGGGGTGGGGGTGTGGGTGTGCGGGGGGGGGGGTGCCAGCCACCTCTGAGCCGGCTGCGGGGTGTGGGGGGGAGTGCGTCCCTGCGCCCCAGCTCCTCGCGCCCCAGCTCCCCACGTCCGTGTGCCCCAGCTCCCCGCGCCCCACGTCCGTGCGCCCCAGCTCCCCACGCCCCACGTCCGTGCACCCCAGCTCCCCACACCCCACGTCCGTGCGCCCCAGCTCCCCGCGCCCCACGTCCGTGCGCCACAGCTCCCCGAGCCCCAGCTCCCCGTGCCCCAGCTCCCCGCGCCCCAGCTCCCCGCGCCCCAGCTCCCCACACCCCAGCTCCCCACACCCCACGTCCGTGCACCCCAGCTCCCCACACCCCACGTCCGTGCGCCACAGCTCCCCGAGCCCCAGCTCCCCGTGCCCCAGGTCCCCGCGCCCCAGCTCCCCACTCCCCACGTCCGTGCGCCCCAGCTCCCCAAGCCCCAGCTCCCCACGCCCCACGTCCGTGCGCCCCAGCTCCCCAAGCCCCAGCTCCCCACGCCCCACGTCCGTGCGCCCCAGCTCCCCGTGCCCAGGTCCGTGCGCCCCAGCTCCCCGTGCCCCACGCCCGTGCGCCCCAGCTCCCCGAACCCCAGCTCCCGCGCCCCACGTCCGTGCGCCCCAGCTCCCCGTGCCCCAGGTCCGTGCGCCCCCAGCTCCCCGTGCCCCAGGTCCGTGCGCCCCCAGCTCCCCGTGCCCCAGGTCTTTGGCACTGGCCTGGGCTCGGGGATGACAGCCTGTCCTCCCCACCGCCCCCAGGGCGGGGGGCACACAGGAGACCGCCACAGGGAAGAACTTGTGTTTAGAAAACCATTGCGGGGGCGCAGGGTGAATTCCTGGGAAACTGGGGGGGGGCAGGGGGCGGGGCGGGCAGCGCCTTTGGCTTTGTGATCCATAGTTCCTTCAGAACACAAGAGTGAAGAGCTTGAGTGGAGCAGACCCACTTGTGGGGGGGCGGGGGTCCCCCTCTCGCCAGCCCCCCCCCACCCCCGGGACCATCGCAATCTGTTTCCATAAGCAGGGCCGAGCCGGCGGCGGGCGGCGGCGGCGGCGGCGCCCTGGCTGCTGAATGGCATAACTGATCGCGGGCTGGCGGCCGCAGGGCCCCGGCCTCGGCTGCACGGATGGATTTGGCCGCATTTGCATAGCAGGTGCTGATGCCTGTCCATTCTTACTTAAAGAAGTTTTAATATGGGATAAATTACCAGGAATTAGGAGCTGGCATGGGCGGGGGAGAATAGGACCGTGTCGCCGCCCTGTCTTCTCACCGCCTCCTGTCTAGGAAGAGAAGAGGGAGGAAAAAAGAAGACAACTAGGGAGTGAGATTTGGATATTCAAAGGGATCTCTTTAAGCAGTCGCAGACACACACACACACACACACACACACACACACACACACACACACACACATCAAGGGAACATAGAGAAAACAGGAGATAGTTTCATAGTCGATCAGAGTTTAGAATCTGTTCTGCAGCAAGTTGAGTGATACATCCCAGGGATCTTAATAATACAATTAGCTGTATCAGAAAGTCTGGTTGAGTTTCAGAAGGCTAATTCTGGTCCCAAACCACCCTGTTGGCCTGTGCAAGGGCCACAAGTAGAAGACACTGTTGATGTTTTTGTTTTTCTCACTCTTAAACATCAGTCAAGGTCACAATGGGCCCATTTCTTGATCACAAGGAGGCCTTTGCCGGCGCTTATGTGAGTGTGCTCTGAGGGACCTACCTGCTCTGTAGCATGGGGGGGGGGTGTCAGCCACCAAGGCTTCCCTCTCCCCAGGGAAAGCTAGCCCCTGTGGCTCCTTGGGGGATGACACTGGTCTTTCTGGGTCATTCCATAAACTTGGAATCTTGCAAAGGTGTGGAGCAAAGTAGAGGTTGAGCTGAGATTGGAAGAGAGAGGCGCTGGAGTGCCTTCCTTCCTTCCTTCCTTCCTTCCTTCCTTCCTTCCTTCCTTCCTTCCTTCTTTCCTTCCCTCCCTCCCTCCCTCCCTCCCTCCCTCCCTCCCTCCCTCCCTCCCTCCCTCCCTCCCTTCCTTCCTCCCTTCCTTCCTTTCTTTCGTTGGTGGTGGGTCTTGAACTCTGGGCCTGGGCGCTGTCCCTCAGCTCTATAGCTCAGAGCTAGCGCTCTACCACTTGAGCCACAGCACCACTTCTGCTTTTCTGAGTGGTTCATTGGAGATCAGCGTCTCATGGACTTTTCCTGCCCAGGCTGGCTTTGAACTGCGATCCTCAGATCTCAGCCTCCTGAGTAGCTAGGATGACAGACATGAGCCACCGGCACCCAGCTAGAGTGCCTTTCCTGTCTTTTGTCCCTTTAAACTAGACCCGTGAGTGTGCTGGAAGGAACAACCTGCTTTTCATATTTTAGAGACTTAAGGGACAGGAGCCAGACAGTGGCTGTCTTGGATGCCAGCCTGGGAGATTCTGATGTGGCGTAGTTGGTGGTTTTACACCATCACACGGAGGGAATGAAGGCTGCCTGCTCTCTTGAGTGATCAAATGCTTGGGCTCTCATCGTCTTTGTCCTGTGGCCCCAGAAGCTTCTTCTTTCCCTCCCAGTCCGACACACTGCCTTTTAGGACTCACTCCTTCCTTCCTGCTCCCTGTGATTTCTCTCTCCTCGCTGTGGGTCAGGATTCTCTCGGAGGCAGGATGGTGGCTTGCCCTAAATGCTTCCCCAAATGGACCATATGGTATGGAGCGAGTTCCTTGGAGTCCGCAGACAATGGGGAAGTGAGAGGCCCCGGTCAGTGGCAGAGCCGTGGGCGGCTGCAAACCTCCCTTTCAGTCTAATGAAGCTGTTGTCTGGGGGTAATGATGCGCATGCTCGGGTGCTTTCTTGCTGTGGTAGTCTAGAACGTGATTTGTCATACAATCTGAATCTTTGGGAGGACTTTAGACAGAACCTCCCCCAAAGATGGAGATGAGCCATATGTGCACTTTGCATCTGAAGTGGAGACGGAGCTGGCAGGAGGAGGGGGCCCAGCCCATGCCCACTTCTGCAAGGGAGGCTGGACGCAGACAGGACACAGTCGGGTCCAATGAGCTGAGGGCTGCCTGACCCCGGGGTTGCAGGCTGCCGTGGTGCAGTGCTATAGCACTGGTTACAAAGTGGTCATCTGGTGGTGATCATTGCCTTCCACTCAGGACAGAGGAAGGGGCCATTCTGGATGAAACATTCACTTAATAACCACGCTTGAATTTCACTCCACTGGGCCCCAGCGGATGTTAGGAGGGGCCAGGATGGACAGATGTTTCAGGGGCTATTTCTGAAGCAGGAGCAGTACATGAGAAGCAGGGACCAGGTGTCAAGCGGCCTAAGCCTTGGCAGGTGGGAGTTGGAGAGAGGGGATGGCACGAGACACAACAAGGAAAGTACGAACAGCTCTGAGTGGGTGTGGAGGGGGATGGCCGATGATTCTCCTCCTCGAGGGCACGCCTTAAATCTGGGGACAGAGAAACACATTAAATACACCAGACCACTATGGACTGAGTTGATCTAATAGCTGTGTGTGTGTGTGTGTGTGTGTGTGTGTAGCCTTAATGAGTGGCAGCCAGAGGTCTGTGGGGTGGATGATGTGTTTGCCTCTGTCCGTACATGAGGGCTTTCTCTGCCCTCCACACCTAGAAATAGTGCCTAGCCTCGGTGGTGGATGCTCAATGGATGTTTGGAGCGAGGATGGCCGCCAGTGTGTGGGCCCGGGTGGGGCTCACATGTGTGTACACGTATGAGAAGGGAGAAAGGAGTGGAGAGCTGGCCCACAGACAAGCACCACAGTCCCAGGCGCTTCTACTAGGTGCTCAGCCTGTGCCGGGAGAGGGCTTGCTCCATAGGTGTCTACTTCATCCTGCAGTGGTGTAACTTTAGGAGGTACAAGAGGGTGGAATGAAGAACAGAGGAGCCACAGTGAACCCTGCTGGCTGTCGGTGCTGGGCAGGGACAGATGGAGACCAGGTCACACCTTTGCCTCCACAGATCGGCTCTAAAGGTCATAGGTAAGTTGTCACCAAGCTCTGCCAAAGCCCTGGCACACGATCCTTGTGTTGCTCCCTCAGACGCCCTGTGCCTCCTCTTGGGGTAGGGAGAAAGGGGGGTGTGGCGCGTTGCCTTGGTGACGCCACCAGCTCTCAAAGCCCAGGCCACAAGCTGCTCACCGCAACACCTGTTACCACCCAAAGACGTGTCCTGGTGTAGGAGCAGGGCCGGGGCCGGGGCGAGGGTCCTTGGAACCCAGCAGGACCCGATTTTCTGCTGATTTGAGGACTGAGGAAAATACTTGAGAAAAAGGAGAATATTCCTAAAACACTGTAGACGTCTTTCTTGCTTGTAGACCAGTGTTCCAGATGCCTGTTTGCTGGAGTGCTGGGAATTCCAGGCCTGGAATGCGGATAGCAGATCTTCCTGCCATCGCCCTGGTCATGGACACCACCACCACCGTGTACGTCAATAGGCTGGTTATGCCCACTCCTCTTGTGAAGAGGGTTCCACATGGTGGTGGTAGCACCTTGCTTTCCCCAGAGAGCATTGGCTACCCAGAGGGTGCTCAGTGTTTTGCAGCTCAGTGTGTGCTTTTACTGAAATGCCTTTAAAACGGTAAAGCATGCGCCTTCCCTGTTACGTGGGTCCCCAACTTCCTTGTGCCTGGTGGTTGAGCCTAGGTGCCCTCTACACAGAGTGAACTGAGCCCATGCATCATGCATCCTCGGTGGCTTGCCCATCATCAACAGGGCAAGACTGGATGCTGTCTCGAGAAAAGCCACATGGTGTATCTGTGTGGGAGTGCAGGGGCTATGCCCTTGGTGTAGCCACCCAAGAGGCCCCTGCCACTCCTGTAAGTGCTGGCTCTCTGCACACTGTGTGCAGAGCCGCTTAGCTGAGGCTGGGTGTTGGGGAGGAGCCGTTCCTGCCTTCACAGAGCAGAATTCAAGCATACACAGCCACCTCGAACCAGGATTTGACGCAGCTGTGTATACCAAAAACACCTGTTTTTACTTAGTACTCCTGTGTATATCCAGAACACCTGTATTTACTGAATACCCCTCCTGTGTATATTAAGAAAGCCTGTACCTACTGAGTACTCACTCCCCTGTGCCTACTACAGTGCTAGGGTAGCACATAGTATCTCACTTAATCCTTACACCAACACCACGGGGGGGGGGGGCACTGTTATGTTCCTTGTCACACAGAAAAGTCAGTGGAGACTCAGATAGGCAAAGTCTATTGCCAAAGGTCACGCAGCACCCAGCAGATCAGTGGTGGAATGGGGTTTGAGCACATCAGATTCAAGAGGTCAAGTCCAACACTACCAGATTGATTTCAGTGTTCCAGTATACAAGGAAACAATATAAACTGTGCTAGGGAGTGAGAAGGGAGACTCCAGAGAAAAACTGGACCATTGGGCATCATAGAGAGAGAGTTGTGGACAGTAGTATGCATAAAAAGTTAACCTTTAGAGCCCAAACCCCCACCTCGGAAGAGTTTATTCTTTGGTGAGCGTTTATTCTTGGATGAGCTAGCTGGTAGCTGTCTAGAGTTGGGAAGCACCGCCACCTGTTGGTAAAGGAGGGTATCACCCATGCCTTGTCTGCTAACCACCTCTGAGCACAGCACCCCATTGCATTTGCCAGGTGAAGGAGGCTGCAGGCTGAATGGTTGGGAAGCACAGAAGAATTGAGAGGCATGGCGCTGGCAGGAAGGAGGGTGGGAGTTGGTAGACTGAGCTATATATTTCAGTGCTGAGGGGTTTAGGTTGACTTAACAAGCTCACACAGGTTGAATCAGAGAAGCCAAGCCTGAACAAACAAGGACTCAGAAAAGCAGTGTTTTTGCCTAACTGAGATGTTGCTTATAGAAGAAGCTATTTGCTGCTGTCATATTTGTTATCTAGAAGATAGCAACGAACCATGCATCCTCTGATAGCGGAATGGAAGAAGGAAGTGTGTTATGTCCATATAAAGGGTGTTGTGTAGCTCTAAATGAAGGTGGTGGGCAAGCGCTTCAGATACTGATAGGGAAAGGTGTCCAAAGAATCGTAAGAGGCCGGCAAACACACAGCAAAAGCCAAGGCATTCACTGCGTGCTGCATTTTATGTAAAAGTAAGACAAGATATAAAGGAAGAAAGGATATAAAATACATAAACTCATCTTTGTGAGCACAGGAGATTGTTGGTAGGAAGTGGCCTGAGTGGGTATCAGGATAAGGTGGGAGGAGGGTAGCCCGCTACGTATCCTAGGCTTTTGGTTCTGATTTTCAAATTAAGTGTATACATTCTATATTTAAGTTAGTTGTTTTTGTAAATGAAACAGAAAACAAGCTAGGCGATGGTGGCTCCTACCTATCATCTAGCTACTCAGGAAGTTGAAATCTGAGGATCGCTGTTCGAAGCTAGCCTGAGCAGGACGTCTCTGAGACTCTTTATGTCCAAGGAGCCACTAAAAAGCTGGAAGTGGGGCTGTGGCCCAAGTGTTAGAGTGCCAGCCTTGAGCAAAAAAAGCTCAGTGATAATGCCTAGGCCTTGAGTTCAAGCCCCAGGACCAGCACCAAAATAAAACAAACAACTAAGTAAACAAACAAACAAATAAACAAAACAGGAGAAAGAATTCAGGTCCCACAACTGTCAGATTGACTTTTCCTCCCAGAGCTTTTGCTACTCTGGACCTTGGGAAGTTACGAAGCTGCAAAAGCCCTGCACAGCCCAGAGCTCCAGAATCAGAGAGCTGGAAGATTCTTTCTGGTGAGATCACTTGTTGAACAGGAAGCACGTAAACCTCATCTGTGTTGGGTAACTTTTCCTTGAAAGCGATTAAAATTTGCTCCCCTACATTTTCTGATTCCTCGACTGTAAGACTCACAGTAAAGTTACATTCACAGACCTTTTGTACTTTAACTAACAAGGACTATAGTAGCCATCCATCTAGTTGCTCTTGGATACTTACAAAGCACCTAGGAGGGTTTGGGTGCTGGGCTGAGTCTTAGTCCCAGGATCTGCCTGAGAGAGGACAAAGAAAGGGGAAGGTGACTGATGATGGGGGTACAGGGGTAATGGGGATCCAGGGAGACACATCTCCCTCCAAGGCTATTGTCTAAAGAGTCTCCAGCGGAGGGGCTTCTAGGAGCCGATGTGCAGCCACGGTCCAGATGGGAAATGGCGAGCCTTCCTAGAGGTAACTCTTCCTTCATAGGCACAGCGCTGAAAGGAGGGGGAAGGGAATTGGCAGATGAACAGGAGGGTGGAGTCTCACTTGGAGTGCCTCTAAGCCTGGCAGGAGTTCACGTCTGAGCGCACCAGCACTCCTGTGGGGCTGTTCTGAGCAGCCAGGAGGTGGAGCCCAGTGTCCTGTCCCAAGGGCATCTATGTTGTTCCCTCCAGAGAGGGGTTGGTGCCAAAGATTTGAAAAGTACCCAGAGGGTGCCTCCCCTCCAGTCCCTCATGGGGGCTGTCGAATCTCTGAAGGAAACCCCTGGCCAGCCCCCTCTTGTGCTGTTAAGTTCTAGCTGTGGCTTCCTTCCTGTGCAGGCTGGGGAATGAGCCAGTCTGGGTTAGATCCGGCTCTCCAGTGGACAGTTTCTCTGAGGGTCAATGCCAGTGCCTCCCACAGGCCGGTTGCATCGTGTCTTCCTTTGGTGCTGGGCACCCCTGAAATCATGCGGTCCTGCTAGTTCCCGTCTTGCCAAATGGGGAGCTTTGCATTTAGTAGGTGCACTGAATGTGTCGAGAGGTGCTTGTTGCTATTAAAAAGCTCCCTGCGGAAGTAGAACTGTGGCTCAAAGTGATAAGAGTGCTTACCCTTGAGCAAAAGAGCTCAGGGACAGCGCCCAGGCCCAGAGTTCAAGCCCCATGACCGACCCTCCCCCCCCATAAAAGCTCCTTGCTTATTTAAAAAAAATCTGTTATAGGCACGGGAATAAAAAATTATCAGGCAGTTGGGTGCTAGTGGCTCACACCTGTAATGCTAGCTACTCAGGAGACTGAGATCTGAGGATCACAGTTCAAAGCCAGCCTAAGCAGGAGAAGTCTGTGAGACTCTGATCTCCAATAAACGACCAGAAAACCAGAAGTGGTGCTATGGCTCAAGTGGTAGAGCATTCACCTTGAGCTGAAGAGCTGAGGGACAGCGCCCAGGCCCAGAGTTCAAGCCCCACCACCACCACCACCAACACCAAAATCAGGCAACAAGAAAGGAAATATCAAGACAGTCTCTGCTGATCTTCATTGCCTGGCTGACTTTCCTTTAGGCAATCGCTGCACTGGTCCTGGGGGATTCTTCTAGAAATAGATAGGCCTGAATGTGTGGGCACAGAGAACGGGGGGGGGGGGGGGGAGGGGGGGGAGGGGAGGGGGTGCTGGTTCTTTCCACAATTAGCAGCACACTGTCTTGGGTTACAGGGCCCCTCCAGACCTGATGCTCTCTATCCTTCACGGGTCCACTCAGTGACCCCTGTGTATGAACTGTGTCCGCAGTCTCCTTCCTTCTCTGGTGACTCCATCAGTGGTGGGCGGCACCTGGTGGGAGGTGGGAAGAAGTGAGCCAAGCACTCCACCCGCCAGACCGCCTTGCAGTCTCTGCGCTGCCATCTTGGCTCTGGATGCTTGAGGATGCAGTCGGTGATGTGTCCCCGGGGGACGGCAGCGTCCTGTGACGTTATTCAACTTTGCGCACATTTCCACCCATTTCTCTCTCTCGCAGGGGTAGGCTAGAAAGTGTGTATGACTGACTGGCTTTCGGAGGAGAGCAACCTTGTAGCATCTCTTGTTTTCTGCAGTGTGCATTTTCTTGCTGGGGCTGATTTCAACACACCCACCACAACTTGGTAACTAGCACGGAGAGGTTCAGTTGGTACTGAGCTGATCCTGGGTACTCCAGATGTTTGGGTGTAATTGCCTGGTTGAGGGCACCCTCCTTTCTGTCCAGGATTCTTCTTTTTTTTTTGTCTTTTCTTTTTTTTTGGTACTGGGGATTGAACCCAGGGCATTGCACTTGCTAAGCAAGCGCTTTGGCACCGACCTACATCCCATACCCTCCAGGATTCTTGTGGATGAGCCATAGCCATATACCTGAGGATTCCCCCACATCTTGCTGGTCAGACCCGCCTCACTTTTGTAGTGGCTGAATATTTCCAACTGCGCACATTTACCCATGGGACTTAATTCCCATAATTCTCTTCGGGGTATGTACTTAAATGTTGTATGTTTTTGGCTGTTTCAGATTTATGGTGAATATATTTGTATGTCATGTTACAGAGGGGCATATATAAGGCAAGGAAAATTCTTAGAGGCAGAATTTTTGAAACAAAGAGTATCTGTGAAACTTCTGGTTAATCTGGCCACATTCCCCTCTGTAGAGATTATTTCTTGAATACTGTTCAGAAAGTAGCTGGGCAGTTTTTAAAATCTGGAATTTTACTTTAAAAAAGTAATACTAGAGCCAGGTGCTAGTGGCTCACGCCTGTCATCCTAGCTACTCAGGAGGCTGAGATCTGAAGATTGCAGTTCAAAGTCAACCCAGGCAGGAAAGTCTGTGAGACTCTTCATCTCCAATAAACCACCAGAAAGCCAGAAATGGCACTGTGGCTCAAGTGGTAGAGCGCTCACTTTGAGCCAAAGAGCTGAGGGACAGCGCCCAGGCCTAGAGTTCAAGCCCCAAAACTGACCAAAAAAAAGAAAAAGAAACAAGCTCAGTGACAGTACCTTGGCCCTGAGTTCAAGCCCCAGGATCACCACACATGAAAAAAAGGCAATGCTTCAATTGTCTTATAAAACACCGAGGCCTGCTAAACCTTAGGAGGCAAGATCCAGGGGAGGGAACCGTACTGACGCATTCTACAGATAGGAACACCAAATTGTGGGCTAAATATGACCGTCTTGGGGGTGGAGGATGATGAAGTAGAATGAGGCCTAGGGTGTCCTGGCCCTGATCAGTGGGAGGAAGGGAGGGAGGGAGAAAAACACGTACTAATCCATTGTAAATGAATAGGCCTCCTTTTCTAGAGTAATTTTACATTTACAGAAAAACTGAGTAGATAGGGCAAAGCTCTCCTGTCTCCAGTAATGCAGGAGCCTATATTGCTAACATCTACTTTAGCATGGAACATTGGTTACAGTGAATGAGACAATCTTGGTGCACTAGTGAGTAAACCCCGTGGTTATTTCCATTCCCTTAGCTTTTACTAATTTTTTTTTTTTTTTCTGGTCATGGGGCTTGAACTCTGGGCCTGAACACTGTCCTTCAGCTCTTCAGCTCGACTAGTGCTTCTGGTTTTCTGAGTGGTTTATTGGAGATAAGAGTCTCAGGGGGCTGGGAAGGTGGCTCAGTGGTAGAGCGCTTGCCTTGCATGCCTGAGGCCCTGGGTTCGATTCCTCAGCACCACATAAGCAAAAAGAAAAAAGCCAGAAGTGGTGCTGTGGCTCAAGTGGTAGAGCGCTAGCCTTGAGCTGAAGAGCTGAGGGACAGCGCCCAGGCCCAGAGTTCAGGCTCCACGACCAGATCCCCCATCCCCCCCCCAAAAAAAAGAGTCTCATGGACTTTCTGCCCAGGCTGGCTTTGAACTGCGATCCTCAGATCTCAGCTTCCTGAGTAGCTAGGATGACAGGCGTGAGCCACTGGCGCCCAGCTATGTTCTGTTTTTTATCTCCTAAAGATTAAAAAAAATTCCACCAGCTTTTCATAGAACTACAGTCAGTTGACTGCATCAGCTTCAATGGAAGCTTAAGGGAAAAAAACTCCTTTCGGTGTCCAACAGACTTTATTTTCTTGTTAGTTCGTAAACAGCACAAAGTAATGACTTTACATTGTACCTTTTTTTTTTTTTTTGGTCAGTTTGGGGCTTGAACTCAGGGCCTGGGTGCTGTCCCTCAGCTCTTCAGCTCCAGGCTAGTTCTCTACCACTTGAGCCACAGCACCTCTTCCAGTTTTCTGGTGGTTCATTGGAGATAAGAGTCTCAGGGACTTTCCTGCCCGGGCTGGCTTTGAACCGTGATCCTCAGATCTCAGCCTCCTGAGTAGCCAGGATGACAGGCGTGAGCTACTGGCACTTGGCTTGGTCCCTTTCTTATCTGGAAGAGGATATGGGGAGATTTCAGGCACCTCCCTTTGCTGTTGAGTTTCCTTTTTGGGAAAACTGCTCTTAAAACCAAGCTTTTGTTGAGTTAATTTCTTTTCATTTTTAGTTTGGAGCTTCCTGTCACCTTCATTTTGAGGAATACGGGTGAGGCTTGTTTGTAAAACACCCATGGACCGATGCACTTGCTTTTTAAGTAGATACATGTGTGTTTCTAAATATATTCAGCTTTTTTTCTCTCTCCCCCCACCCACAAGCTCGAGGTTTTGAGGTTCCGAAAACCAAGCTGAGTGTCCCAGCATGGAAATGGGAGCTGCTCAGCTACTCATGAAAAATCTTCCACCCAGCAGTTGCTGTACTTGCAGGAGCAGTGCTATGATGTGGAGGAGAAAAGGGATCCAGTGTTTCTTCCGGGGATTAAAAGTGAGCCCCAAATTGCCAGGCCTCGGGAGAACAAGGCTCTCGTTGAGGCCCCTTTGAATGTGGGAGCCGCTTTCTCTCTGAGCGCTCGGTGCTGGGAGGCCGTGTCCTTATTGCCTAGGAACCCAACAAAGACCCGCTTGGTGGCTGCTTTGAAGTTTTAGTTCCATGTAGAATTTTAACCGTGAAGGGGCACAAAGATTGGTTTCTTCTTGAGTCCTCAACGGAATCTTACAAAGAGGGACCATGAGTGGGGCGCTGGGCTGCTGTCTCTTCGGAACCTCCAAACCCCCAGGAGCTGAGTATTGTGGTACCCCCACCCGAGCCCCCTCTGTCCTCAGCGTTCAACCCTCTGCAGGTGGAGGGTGCAGGCCTCTGAAGAGGCCTGTTGTGGTCGAGAGAGTGGATCTTTACTTGGTTCGTAGCCTGCTTGTGCTACTTACCTCCGTGGACATATGGTCCGGAAAAATTGGGATAATAATGCCTAGATTGAAGACCTATGAATAGAGGCGGGGAGAGAGATTCACAAAGTGTGTGAGTCCACTTTCTGTTGCTCTAACAATGTGCCCGAGGCTCAGTCATACAATGCATAAAGAAAAGAGGCTTCCTTGGCTCCTAGTTCCCGAGGCCCAAGACCACGGCTGCGGTATCTGCTGGCCCCAGTGAGGGCCTCATAATGGTAGAAGTGTGTAGAAGAACATGCACGAATGAACAAATGGAAAGGCAGAGACCAAAGTGGGGTCAGGCTGGCTCATTTCATAACAACCCATTCTCGGTGGAACCAACCAGGGTCTCCTGAGAACCACAGTGATCCCCTCCCACGATTCAGGCACCTTCCACTCCCCACCCTCGCCACAATGAGCACCCTTGGGGGCCACACTGTGTAGACACCAGAGCAGATCGCTGGCATCGAATAGGAGGATGGCCATGGTGGTCCCTACATCTCCCTGTCCTCTTCCCCCTCAGTTATGGCTGGCACAGCCGTCTTCTTCTTGTCCTTCCTCTCAGACAGACCATGTCCAGCTCCTACCCATCCTCTTCCCTGTCTCAGCAGGGCTCCACGGTTGAGCTTGTTTATTTACTTGTGACATCTTGTTCCCTGACCTGGGAAACGGAAGTGTGGATCTTCCCCAAGGCAACCAAGTAGCTAGCGCAGGGTCTGACCATAGCTGCGGCCTGTGTGTGTGAGGGACCGAGCAGCGTCCACGAGGCCAGGGACCTGGAGATCCTCTCTTGGTTTGTGGAGTTAGGCCTGTATGTGGACTACAGACTCAAGTCCTGGGTTCACATCCAATCTCCACCATGTTCACCTATAGATTCTTCAAAGCCTCGGCTCACCCACTCATAAAAGGGGGTTATAAAGAAGTAGCTAAGAGCTGGGAAGGTGGCTCAGTGGTAGAGTGCTTGCCTTGTACGTATGAGGCCCTGGGTTCGATTCCTCAGCACCACATAAGCAGAAAAAGCTAGAAGTGGTGCTGTGGCTCAAGTGGTAGAGCGCTCGCCTTGAGCTGAAGAGCTGAGGGACAGCACCCAGGCCCAGAGTTCAAGCCCCACTACTAACAAAAAAAAAAAAGAAAAAGAAAAAGAAGTAGCTAATATTTAAATGGTTCCTGGAAGAAAAACCTATAATAAGAACTGAGTAAATTATTGTGATATTAGATACATATTTGAATAAATATTCCTATACTGTTGAGATGGAGAGGTAGTTTATCTGTACATATTTAATAAAATTTATATGCCTTAATGTACTCAATTATACCTCAATTTTTTTTTTTTTTTTTGTTGGTTGGTCATGAGGCTTGAACTCTGGGCCTGGGCGCTGTCCCTCAGCTCTTCAGCTCAAGATGAGTGCTCTACCACTTGAGCCACCATGCCACTTCTGGTTTTCTGGTGGTTCACTGGAGTTAAGAGTCTCACGGACTTTCCTGCCAGGGCAGGCTTTGAACCATGATCCTCACATCTTAGCCTCCTGAGTAGCTAGGATGACAGACATGAGCCACTGGTGCCCAGCATCTCAGCCTTTTTACCTCTCTCTTTCTCTCCCTCTCTCTCTCTTTCCACTCCCTACCCCCCTCTCCTGTCCCTGTGCTGGTCCTGGAGCTTGAACTAAGGGCTCAGGGTCTGAGTGCTATCCTGAGCTTTTTGCTCAAGGCTAGGGCTCTAATTGGAGATAGGAGTCTTGCTTTCCTGCTGCAGTTGGCTTCTAACCATGATCCTCAGATCTCGGCCTCCTGAAGAGTGGCTTCTGAGTGAGCCACCCGTGACCCACCAGGGCTTGGCTTTTCTTTTCTCTTTCTTTGATGGTAGTACTGGGGCATGAACCAGAGCCTCATGCTTGCTTGGCTGGTCCTCTACAACTCGAACCACACTTCCAGTCCTGTTGATCACTGGTTAGTTTTGAGGCAGGGTCTTGCTTCCCACCTAGGCACACTCCTGGGTAGTGAGCCACCTATTTCAGGCTTCCCATTGTTGTTGTTGGGTTTGTTGGTGTGTATTGCTGCATCCAACTTCCCTCTGTGGAGAGGAAGTCTCTTGAACTTTCTGCCCCGGCTAGCCTCACACCCAATCTCAGTCTCCTCTAGCTTGGGATGACAGGCCTGAATCTTCCATTCTCAACATCCCAAGTAGCTAGGATTACAGGTGTGCACCATTGGTACCTGGCTTTCAGATCTATCTATCTATCTATCTATCTATCTATCTATCTATCTATCTATCTATCTATCTATCTATCTATCTATCATCTCTCTATTATGTATCTGTGTATCTATCTATATACCTATGTATGTATGTATGTATGTATGCATGTATCTATCTATCTACCTATCTATCTATCTACTGTCTATCTACCTGTCTGACTGTCCATCTATCTTATCTATTATCTATCTATCTTATCTTATCTCTATTAAGTATCTATGTATCTATCTATATAACTATGTATGTATGTATATATGAATGTATATATGTATGAATGTATGTATGTATGTATGTATGTATCTATCCATTGATCAATCGATTGATCTATTGTTAGTCAAGGGGCTTGAGCTCAGCCTGGGTGAGTCCCAGAGCTCTTTTGCTCCAGGCTAGTGCTCAACCACTTTGAGATATAGTGCCACTTCTGGTTTTCTGGTGTTCATTGGAGATAAGTCTCATGGACTTTCCTGCTCCAGCTGGCTTGAACCTCGCCCCTTAGATCTCAGCCTCCTTAGTAGCTAGAATTACAGGTGTGAGCCATGGGTGCCCGGCTACCTTTATTTCTCTTAAAAGTTACTTTTACCTATGATAAATAATGCTTCCGTGAACAACCTGAATCAGGTAGCAGTTTCCTTGACTGAAATTCTCCCCCCTAGGACAGACTTAGAAATGCAAGGCATTAGTTTAAAGGAGTTTTAGTCAGCAGTTCCTGAAGGTATCTCTGTAGGCTGCAAAGAGATATCTGACCACACAGAAAAACCCAGAAAGGCTTCTCTGTGCTCAGTGACCACTTGGTTTTGACCTTTGAGATGGAGATCTTTCTTTGATGCCAGCTTCTTACTACATCCCGTTAGGTTGGAATCCAGGACTTGATGCCTTATTGAATTATACAGTCATTTCAAATGTGATTAAATGGAGCTCTTATTCACAGTTATTGGTTCTTAAATTCTTATGAATTTCAATTAATGTAAGAATCACTCAGTGTCTGTAACTGGACCTTTCTCTCTTCCACCTTCCTTCTTTGGAGGGGTTTGGAGTAGTGTTTCACAATGTTTCCCAGGCTGGACTTCCACTCCTGGGTTCAAATGAACTTGCTGTCTCAGCCTCGTGAGTGGGTGGGATTACAGGTGTGCACCACCACACCCAGCTCCCTTACACACCGTTGGCAATGGTAGATCCCGATGCAGTTCGTATGGTCTTCTTTCTGTCACTTCATTTCTCTGCTATGATCACTCTTGAGTGTCGGCTTTTGTCTCAGGCGGGTTCTCTGAGGATCTCAAAGATCTCTGGTGCCTTTGTCAAAATCCTATGCCCTGCTGCTTTCATTTGGATCTGGGACGTCCCTAACTAGTCCTGTGTAGAAGGCGTGGTGCTATTGAAAGGTGGTAGGACCTTTAAGAGCTGAGGCCTAGTGGAAGGCTTTGGGCCATGGGGGTGTGTCCTCAAAGGATTGTGGGATGCTGGTTGGTCTCTTCTCTCTCTCACACCTGGACTGAGGTAAGTGGGCTTCCTCCGCCAGGTGTTCCTGCCACACAGAGACTCAAGGCGATCGGTCGTGGATGGGGACCCTCAAAACTGTGAACTCCAAAGAAACCTTCCCTCTTTATTAATGGATTGCCTCAGGAATTTTATGGTAGTAATGACAATCTGACTAATGCTTGTGAACTACAGTGAAGAGAGGCCTCTGTTTATATATATATATCATATCTAAAATATATATGAGATTATATATATATATATATATATATATATATAAATATAAATTTTTCTTCCAGTTTTCACCTAGTAAATCTTGTGATGTCCCCGACTGTTTTTCTTGGGTCATGGGTCCATGTCTGAACTCTTGAGTGAGTTTGGGAGGATTCTGGGGGCACTGATAGATCGTCACGGGCTCTCCATTTCATTCTCTGCTGCTGGCTTCAGGAGAGGTTGGGACGGCCTCTGGCTTCATAGGACCACAGTAGCGTGTGCTTCCAAATGAGAGAGCAGGACGCTGTTAGTTGTCTGGTCTCCCTGTACTTTAGTTCCCTTTGCTGTGAAATAGAGTATGGCAATACCTAAGATCACATCAAACAGTGTGCTTGCCTTGACATCCGGCACAGAATAGATTTCAGTAAATGTTGACTTTGAGGACAGCTATAATCATAATCTTTTTTGGGGGGGGTCTGGTCGTGGAGCCTGAACTCTGGGCCTGGGCGCTGTCTCTCAGCTCTTCAGCTCAAGGCTCTACCTCTTGAGCCACAGCGCCACTTCTGGCTTGTTTCTTTTTGCTTATGTGGTGCTGAGGAATCGAACCCAGGGCCTCTGGCATGCAAGGCAAGCGCTCTACCGCTGAGCCACCTTCCCAGCCCAGCTATAATCATAATCTTACCAGAGTTTAATACAGTTGAATTATTTAGGCACTTCACCTTGCCTGTTTAGAAGTATGCCTGACAGTTTTTGTTTTTGTTGTTGTTGTTGTTGGTTATGGGGCTTGAACTCTGGGCCTGGGCGCTGTCCCTGAGCTCTTCAGCTCAAGGCCAGTGCTCTACCACTTGAGCCACAGTACCACTTCAGTTTTCTGGTGGTTTATTGGAGATAAGAGTCTCATGGACTTTGCTTCCTGGGCTGGCTTTGATCCGAGATCCTCAGATCTCAGCCTCCTGAGTAGCTGGGATGACAGGCGTGAGCCACTGGTGCCTGGCTTGCCGGACAGTTTTTGAAGCAAGAGAATTTCCAAGTGGTATTTCAAAGATCTTTCTAGGACTGTCTGATAGTTCTCATCTTCCCTGTGCTCGGTTTCTGGCCCAAGGCAACAAATAGCCTCTTCCTTCCTTCCATTTTTATTATTCTTTAGTCTTTAGACCCTTCCAAGCCTCAGCTCTGGGGCTCTTGTCTGCCCACCAGAAATTAACAGCCGCTCCAATGGTGGGGAGATGGTGAGGCCCTGGGGCTTGTTCGTACCTCAGAGGAGCTTCCCCAGAAGGGTGGCCTGTGAGGAGGATCTAATCCTTCCTCTGGAGTGCTTGGATGAAGAGCTGTCATTCTTCCACCTTGGGGAGAAGGGTGCTGGTCCTGCGGCCGCGTGCTTTGTCCCCCCAGATCCAATGCAGGGGAGCCCACACGGCTCAGTTGCTGTCTTGTGATCTGAAACCGGAAATGATCTTTCTCCCTTTTGTGTTTAACATCTCTGAAATTGGACACCTTCTAATTACTGCGCATGTCAGGTAGTGGATTACCATCCCTACCCGATCCCACCTTTGCCTCCTTTTTATGTTTAATTGATGCTGTGTCTTATCAACAGTGTTAAAATTTGAGAGATAAAAAAGCACACAGTGGGGTTGGGGGTGGGTGGGAGATGGGAAGGGCTGGAAAGGGGAAACAGAGGAGGAGGCAACAGGGGCTGGGAAGGTGGCTCAGTGGTAGAGCATTTGCCTTGCATGCCTGAGGCCCTGGGTTCGATTCCTCAGCACCACATAAGCAAAAAGAAAAAAGCCAGAAGTGGTGCTATGGCTCAAGTGGTAGAGCGCTCGCCTTGAGCTGAAGAGCTGAGGGACAGCGCCCAGGCCCAGAGTTCAGGCCCTACGACTGGACCAAAAAAAAAGGAGGAGGCAACAATGCTTGATAAGAAATGTACTCATTACCTGGCCCATGTAATTGTAACCCCTCTGTATGGTATTTTCACAATAAAAAATTTAAGAAAACCCACACATGCTGGGCACTGGTGGTTCATGCTTGTCATCCTAGCTACACAGGAGTCTGAGATCTGAGGACTGTGGTTCAAAGCCAACCTGGGCAGGAAAGTCTGCAATACTCTTATCTCCAGTGAACTACCAGAAAACTGAAAGTGGCACTGTGGCTAAAGTGGTAGAGCACTGGTAGAGCTCCGAGACAGTGCCCAGGCCCAGAGTTCAAGACCCAGTTCCAATAACAAAACAAACAAACAAACAAAAAAAACCAAGCAGAAAAACACATGCAGTGGCCCAGGGACTGTACTAATGATTTTTTTTTTTTTGCCGGTCCTGGAGCTTGAACTCAGGATCTGGGCACTGACTTTGAGCTTCTCTGTTGTCAAGGCTAGCGCTCTACCACTTGAGCAACAGCGCCACTTCTGCCTTTTTCTGCTTATGTGGTACTGAGGAATCGAACCCAGGGCTTCATGCATGCTAGAAAAGCACTCTACCACTGTCACATTCCCAGCCCTGTGCTAAAGATTTTTGTATATGATTGAGCTTAGTCCTTCTGACTACCAAACTCCTGTTATTAACCCTTTTTAATTACCAGAAAAACTAGGTTTCCAACCAGGACTGTTCCTTGATCAAGGCTGAGTGATTTTAAGTGGGAACTCTAGGCTTCAGTCCCATGTGGCTCTGTCTGGTCCAGAGCTGTGCTTTTTACCTGGCGCGTTATAGAGTTCCCTAGCCAGTTCCCAGGCATGGATTGTGCAGTAAGGAAGAATCCCAATGTGGACTTTAGGATCAATAACTGAGCACTTACAATGGCTCCAGCTCCCAGCCACCCAGCACCTTGCAAATCATTAAAATCACCACAAGATGGCGCGTTTGCTCTTTCTCCTTAATGTGAGCGCTCTTCCCAGACTTCCTTTCCTTGATGTGCTAACCCATCCATAAGCTTAGTGGAGCATTAAGTATTGCTTGATAGATTTCCAATTTAAGATCTTACAGCATGTGGATCATTTTTTGGGGGTGGTGGAGGGTTGGGGTGACAAGACATGTGAATGGGACACAGTGGTATGGGGGAGGGGGGCGGGCAGAACAGGGTTTTACACCCAGACCGTAGCTTAAGACAAACGCTAGTGTTTGCTTCTTCTTCCTTAGCCCAATTCCTCAGGAGAAGCGTTCTGTGACGCCTTTGTGGCGTCCCTTCAGAAGCACTGGTGAAATCTCAAGCTAGACGGGTCTGGAGATCTCACATTCCACTGGTTGGACTAAATACTCTGAAAGAAGACTTTGAACATCACGACTCAACACCCTAGCTGAAAGCGGCTTCCTTTCTTGTCCCTCCTGGTCAAAAACCACCTACTCCATGTCCAAACACTCGCCGGGAGCTGAGAATTCAGAGACAATACCAGTTCACCATCGTCAGGATCCCGTAGCCCATTTGGAGAGACAACGCTATTCTGGAAAATTCTGCTTAATGTGGCAGTGCTGAAGGATGATGGTGGACTAGAGAAGCTCAGACAGGCTGTGGAAGTGCTGGAAGGTCTGTGTGTGACGTGGCTGTCCTTTGGCAAGTGATAGAACAAACCACCAGGTTCCCTTTTCTTGTTGCCCTAGTCTGTTTTCTGTTGGGGTAACAGAATGTCTGCTGCTGGGTGATGGCAAAAGGAGGTTGTTGTTGTTGTTTGTTTTTGATGTTTAGCTCACAGTCCTGGAGGTTCAAGGGCACAGTGTCAGTGTATGCTGTGGTGAGGAACTTATGGTCGGCAGCATGAGATTTGTAGGCCCCATAGAATTAAGAGGCAGAGGGGCTGGGAAGGTGGCTCAGTGGTAGAGTGCTTGCCTTGCATGCATGAGGCCTTGGGTTTGATTCCTCAGCACCACATAAGCAGAAGAACTGCAAGTGGCGCTGTGGCTCAAGTGGTAGAGCGCTCGCCTTGAGCTGAAGAGCTGAGGGACAGCGCCCAGGCCCCACGACCGACACACACACACACACACACACACATACACACACTCGGAGGCAGAATTAGTATAGTGTGTGAACTCCAAACACTTGTGGAGTGATAGACAAGAATGGGTGAAATTGAATTGGGGGTAAGGGGTGGGGACCAATGTAAGAGGATCGGGCTTAAGTAGAAAAGAACCAGTTGCCCAAGCGCAAGACTGGAGTAGGTGCATCTGTGGCACTTGCGCGGTGAGGTCTTGAACAGCATTTACATGCCTGCTTGGTAGGTGTGATCAGGTGGTTAGGGACGTTGGCATAGATTGAAATGAGGGTAATACAAGGGCTATGTTCAGGACAGAGGACGTGAGCTACAGCGAACCACAGGTGTCTAAGGAGGTGTCATGGGTGGTAAAGGGCTTGGACGGGTTTGAGAGGACGGGTTAGCCTGCAGGTGGGCAGACATGTCAGGCATGGCCTCTGCCCCTCCAATACCTCCAGGCTAGCCCTCGAGAGAGATATGATGCTACCTCGTGTAGGCCTCTGGAGGCATCTTTGGGTATCCTGATTTAAGGAAGCATTCTAGAACTTTTAGCACGGACCAGGATGCTTGCCAAGAGCTAAACACGGAACATGATGGGGAGGAGGAAATATCAGGGAACCCAAGGGCTTGGATGCTACCCCTGAGCTGCCCTGGCCCAGATGGTTCCATGCAGATACGACCCCAGCAAGACCTCCCCCCCTCCGCCCCCGGCCGGGGCCTGTGCTTTGGGTCTTTCCTACAAAACCTCTAGTTCCTTCTAGGCTCAGACCAGGTTAGAGCTGCCAGTCTGGGGTTACGAGGGAGAGGGCCGTACCTCTGCATCGCTGAGGTCTCAGGCTTCTCAATGGGCTTTCGGCCTAGGATGTCAAGGGCCTGAACCCCAGCACCTCTACGCAGAAGCATCTCAGCCCACATGCAGCTCCTGCCAACCACCCCATCAAAGGAAGTTTGCCCTTCATCTCTTCGGAGCAACAGCGGCTTGACTTTTGTTCTGAAAGCAGAACTGGATTGTGGGTATCTCATGGGGACAGGCACAGGGAGAGGGAGCTGTATGTCTGGCCTAGGTTCTTTTCTCAGAGATAGGTCTTCAGAGCACCCCGTGCTTCCTAGTGAATAATGCACCAGCATCAAATCCGGTCCTTGTCTATTAGGGCAGAGCGTGGAGAGACCACGGGATTTTGACAGTGTCCAGTCTCACACCTTATGTGCTTTACTGCTAGGTTGGTAAGAGTGCCACCATCTTGTATATGAAGCGTGCTAGAGGGTTAGAAGTGTAGCTCAATTGGTGAATGAAGGTGGCGGGTACTGAATTTGAGTTCCAGTCTCAGACCTAAGAAAAAGAAAAAAAGCCTACTGGGAGGGAATAATTCTTGTATGGTAGTACTGGCAATTGCACTCAGAGCTAGCACTTGCCAGGCAAACACCTTACCACTTTAACTGCATTCCCAGCCCTTTTTGCATTACTTATTTTTTTCAGATAAACTCTTGCATTTTTGTCTTTCTTGTAGCTGGGATATGTGGGCATGTACCACCACACCCAGTCTGGGACCACTCTTAAATTGCCTTGGGACAAATAGCATACACTGCCCCATATAACTAGCAGAACTGTAGAGATTCATAGTGGAGTTCGGCGAGAAAGTCACTGGTGGTTCCTGCTTTTTGTTGTTGTTGTTGTTGGTCGTGAGGCTTGAACTCTGGGCCTGGGCACTGTCCCTGCGCTTGTCAGCTCAAGGCGAGCGCTCTACCCCTTGAGCCACAGCGCCACTTCCAGTTTTCTAGTGGTTTATTGGAGAGAAGAGTCTCTGGGACTTTCCTGCCTGGGCTGGCTTTGAATGATGATCCTCAGATCTCAGCCTCCTGAGTAGCTAGGATGACAGGCGTGAGCCACCGGCACTTGGCATTCTGTTGTTTTTACTTCATTGTTGTTCCTGAGAGCGTGGGGCATTTGCCATAGAGAAGTAGAAGGCCGTGTGTGTGCTCTTGGGGTTCGCTTGGTTAAATCCTTTTGTGGCTGAACTAACGGAATCCTAATTCTAGACTGTTTTTGTTTTTTGTAGGCCATTGCAAGAGGAGAAGAACAAGTTTGGGATGCAGAACCCATTCTCGGAGAAGGCTGCCGTTGAAGAAATAATGGGTGCAAAGAGGCCTGTTGTTTTACCTTCCGGCGCTGGAAGAGAGCCTCATCTGCAGCTCATTAGACACGCCTCCCACTCATCCCAGAATATCCACTTGTCCTCTTGGTGAAACGGAGCTGATTATCGTAAACCTGGCGTGGTGTTGATGTTTGAAACCAGCATTTCGATGGCGCCAACTTGCTCTTCGCTAAAATGTGGAGTTGAATCTGATGGCCTGGTGGTCGTTTTGCCTGTCCGATTTATTCGGTGTTGGGAGGAAAATCCTTAGCTTCATCTACCAAACAGCATGCTGGGTAGCAGTTTTGGTGTCACTGTTCTGGGCTTGCTGTGCTGGGCAGTAGGAGAAAACCTGGAGGAGTGTGGGCTGCTGTCTTCTGCTTTTTAGAAACAGCTTTACTAGACAGCAAGCAGCAGGACAAACCTGGCCACTGCCACCGCCGCTGGCCTGTGTGTCCCGGCCTAACTGGATGATTGATCACCAGTCTACTACAGGCGGTAAGCCCAGGACTTAGCCCTGTTAGCTGGAGCTTGCTATCAGTGAGGAGTATCCCGTGGCCCAAGGTGGACAGGAACAGCAAGACCATGCAGACTTCGGAGTAAAACACCTGCTTGGAGCCAGAAACACCCGAGTTTGAAATCTGCCTCTCTCACCTAGGAGCTGTGTGAAGGTGGGTGGCGGTCACCTGACAGAGGCTGAGCCTTCTCATTTGTGCAGTAGAGGTTCCGTAGAACCATTGTGCAGCTGTTTCCAGGGTTCATGAGGTGAGGTGCGTGACCCGGGATAAGTCTGTCACCGACGGCAAGCCGGCTGTCCAACTCAGAGCCTTTGGCTGGGGTGCAGTGCTCTCTGCTGCCCTCTGGTGGTAAGGCTTAGAATAGTTTCCCTGGAGGAAACTACTTTGGGGACCTCCAAAAATCTCCACTCAAGTTTTTCAGAGAGGTGAAGAGAGAGGTGCTCCCCAGGACTCAAAAAAGCAGCCCAAGTTGTCCTCATGTGAGAGGGTGAACAGGAAAGGCCGGGGGTGGAGGGGGTCACTTCTTCGCGGAACAGCTAGTTGTGGTGACTGCTGGAGGCTGGGCTGGTCCAGGATTTCTGGATGTTTATCTCGGGGATGACTGGTCTTCCTGATCTTCCTCTGAGCCTCCCAGCCTCCACCTTGCATTCAGCTTTCCTGACTGCAGGGCTCCCCGCTTTTGCTGGCCCGTCTCCTTCCATCTCACAGCCACGTCGTCGGAGCAGGGACAAAAGTGGCAACTTTGGGTTGCTTGTTAACAACTTGCAGTTTGCCACGAGCCTTTCCAGGACTGTTAGGCATCTTAGTCAGGGCCATCCTCAGAGCTTGGAAGAGCTGTCATTTTGGGGATACCCCCTGAGCTGTCCCTCTGGCATGGAACTTAGACCTACAGTTGCTGTAGGGAAGCAGCTTTGCCTCCATTGTGAGTTTCCGGAGGGATCTCGCCAGCATCTAGGAAACAGTGGCTGGGAGTGAGTCAATCTGCCCGGAGGACAGGGACCAGGCCTGGCCACGCCCCTGCTCCCCACATGCTCCGTGAATGAGCGTAGAGAGCAAGCAGGTTGTCAGGGAGTATCTTCAAGCCTTCATAGGAATTAACCAGTTGGGTCTGAGTACGGTAGTCTTCCTTTATCCATGGTTTTACTTTCTGTGGTTTCAGATACTCACGGTTAACTATGGTTAGCCTCAAGTCTGAAAATACCAGCTGGAAAAATTCCAGTTTTAAATCACAGGCCATCTCGAGTAGCAAGATGAAATCTTGATCCGCCCGCCTGGTCCTCTGTCCAGCGTATAGAGGACCCGTGCTGTATCTTCCCTCTGTCCAGCGTATCCATGCATCTAGGCTACCACTTCATTAGCAGTAACTATCTTGGTGATCAGATCTCCTGCCTTATGCACGGGGAACCCTTGCCTTTATTTCATAATGACAATATTTATTCTTACTTACTGATATTCTATTTAGTAATGTGCAAGAGGTGTGATGCCAGCAATTTTGCATGCCGAAAAGAAGTCGGAAGGTGCTTCCTGTAAGTGGAAAGTTGTTATATATATATATATACATATCATATATATATATATAATATATATATATCACATATATACATATTATATATATACATATATATAATATGTATATACATATTATACACACACACACACACACACACACACACCCACATATACATATTTGAGGATTTCTGGGGATCAAGTCCATGGCTTCATACATGTTAGGCATGTATTCTATTTGAGCTACTCACCAGGACTAGTTTTAGATTTAACAAGGAAAGAAACAAATGGTATGCTGTGGTCAGTAAGTCTATGGTAAGTAGTTGTTGGTCAATTGTTGTAACTAGCTGTAAGTTAACCACTATCACTGGAAAAACCCAGTATGATTAGGTTATGTGCCCATCTAAGTGGTGGGAGGTTTTTACAAAGCAGCTTCAGACACAGTAGTTGCCTTTTAAGAACACACCATGTTAAACATTCAAATGCAAATGAAACTGTTAAATTGTAGTACAAATTAAGTAGCAATTCAAGGTTGAATGACTCATCCAGACAGGTACTTGATTTGAAGCTGGAGACAGGCTGGCTTTGTGGGCTTGAACTGTCCCAGCAACACCTTTGGGCTGGGACGGGGTCCATGCTTGGTTTAATGCCCTGTTGTTGCTAGCTTGGAATTCCTGTTCTTTCTTTCTCTTCACTTATTTTTTTAAATTGACACCCAGTAATTGTACATATTCATGTGATGTAGTGTAGTATTTCAGTCCATGTATACAATGTGGAATGATCAGGCCAGGGTGGTTAATGTATTCATCACAACAAATACTAACCATTCCTTCACGTTAGAAACATTCAGAATCTTTCCTTCTGGCTGTTTGAAATCTACAGTAAGTTTTATATATATATATATATATATATATATATATATATATATATATATATACATCTACATATATATACGTGTTATAGGGTATATATACACATGTATACACATATTTCTTGGAGATGAGGACTTGAACTTGGTATTGGAGGCTTGCTTTTTTTATTTCTGTCAGTTGTAGGACTTGAACTCTGAGCCTGGGCGCTGTCCCTGATTTCTTCAGCTCAAGGCTAGCGTTCTACCACTTGAGCCACAGTACCACTTCGGGCTTTTCTGTTAATGTGGTACTGAGGAATTGAACCCAGGGCTTCATGCACGCGAGGTGAGCACTCTACCACTGAGCTACCTTCCCAGCCTGGAGGCTTGCTTTCTGCTCATTGGCTGGTGCTCTATGACTCGAGCCATATCTCCAGCCCCTATAGTAATTAATATTGACTGTAGACTTGTAGTGTTTGAATAGGGCCTTTGCCATCTTTCCTTTTGCTCCAGATAGGTAGCCAGTCATGACCTGAAGTGCGTGACCAGGAAAAGCTCTTGCTGGAGTGAGAACTAAGGGAGGGAAGGTCCGGGTGGAGATGGAGCCCTTGGCTGGGCTGAAGCTCAGACATGGCTGCACTGGTGTCAGGTCCAGCGGTTGAAGCGCCAGGTTCCTGCTCAGGGTGTTTTGGGAAGTCAGGTGCCACGGTGTATGGACCCCACTGGATCTTACCTGTCAGGAAAAAGTGACACCCCCCAGGGTAAGGCCGCACATGTGCAGAGACACACGCCCGGTGCCAGAGGACCCTGGAGAACCATGGCGGCAAGACCCTGTTGGAAAGGCTGCCGGGCCTTGCTTTGCAGGGCTAGAATTACTCTTGTCTATGGAATGTGCTGGGCGGATGCCTCAGGGATCCTGGGAAGCCTGCAGGAGAAAAACCACAGACATAGCTCTGCAACTCCAGAAAAGGGCGTTTTCCCCCGGAGCCTGGTGTGGTTATGGGTATTAGGATGGGGGGGTCCTCATGTCACATTTGGTGAAGGTCTGCCACTCGGAGCCTACCGTTACTGGTCTGGCAGCTGGAGGAAAGAATCCCAGCATCCCCGGGAAGCAAAGCCCAGGGCTCATGTCCCAGGGACACCGTCTATCTGAAAAGGACCTGCTTTGTGCTGGATTGGACTTCAGTTTCAGGCTTCCTGTCCTTCACCTCAGCAGGTGGCTGAGGATGAAGTGCCCACCCTCTCCTTTCCCCACAAGGAGGGGCAGAGAAGGGAGGGACATCCTGGGCCAGCAGGGCAGGCATGGCAACCCTGGGCTGTACAGGGGCGCGGAGCATGGGGAAGACCTGTGTGTGTTGTGTGTAGAGCGGGTGGAAGGGTGATGTCATGCAGCTAGAGCTCAGAACAACGCAGAGGCCTGCACCCCGGTAAAGGAAGGGGACTGCGCTGGGAGGGCTGTGCCAACCGCCGTGAGGCATGTTGGTGCTTCTCTGGGCCTAAGCAAGGGCTTCTGTTGAGGGACCTGGCAGCCGGGCGCCGGTGGCTCACGCCTGTCATCCTAGCTGCTCAGGAGGCTGAGATCTGAGGATCACGGTTCAAAGCCAGCCCGGTCAGAAAAGTCCACGAGACCCTTATCTCCGATGACCCACTAGAAAACCGGAAGTGGCACTGTGGCTCAAGTGGTAGAGCACTCGCCTTGAGCTGAAGAGCTGAGGGACAGCGCCCAGGCCAGGAGTTCAAGCCCCATGACTGACAAAAACAAGAAAAGCCCTCTGGCTTCTGCTATGGCTTATTGGGGCCTGACAGCCTGGGCACTTCAGCTCTTCAGCTCAAGGCGAGAGCTTTACCACTTGAGCCACAGCACCACTTCCGGTTTTCTGGTGGTTCATTGGAGATAAGAGTCTCATGGCCTTTCCTACTCGGGCTGGCTTTGAACCGTGATCCTCAGATCTCAGCCTCCTGAGTAGCTAGGATGACAGGTGTGAACCAGTGGCTCCTGGCTCTGCAGAGTTATTTTAGGGCCTGACTGGCTCAGGACACAGTGAGATACAGGGCTGGGGGTAGCGTGTGCTAAGTGGCCTGAACCTTGGGCTACTTTTTAAAAATATCTTTAAGTAGTTGTACAAAGAAGTTGCCTTTTAACAAAGCAGTTTAGGACTATCATGCATCTTGATCAGTGTCACCACTTTCAACATTCTCACCTGCCCGTTCCCACCCCACCCCTTCCCTTCCCTTTCTTTTCTTGTTTTTTGTTGTTGTTGGTCATGGGGCTTGAACTCAGGACCTGAACAATGTCCCTGAGCTTTTTCCCTCTATCACTTTGAGCCACAGCTCTCCTTGGGATTTTCTGGAGTTAATTGGAGTCTCAGGGTCTTTCCTGCCCCTGGCTGGCTTTGAACCACGATCCTCAGATCTCAGCCTCCTGAGTAGCTAGGATGATAGGTGTGAGCCACCGGTGCCCAGCTTCCCTTACTTCTCTTAATTTTATAGTATGTACCTTGAATTCTTGTCTGCCTCTGCAATTGTCTACCATTCTCCTTGGTCCTACTCCCCTTTTGCAAGTACTAGTTTCCTGCTGCTCATTTCGTTGGGCTTTGTCTTTGCCTTCCTAAGGATTTACCCTGAGTTCTCCTTCCAGTCTACCATATGTCAGTTACTGGCATACATTTGTACCCACCGGCTGGACTTTGGACTATTACCACGCCTCCCATCTACCAGGGACTCCTAGGCTCAGGGGCTCTACTCAGTGCCGTACCTTGGCTGCCTCCTCAGTTCCAGAAGCACCATTGGGTGACACCTACTGTCAAGCGTCCGGTCCCCTAGCTCCCAGGCCCCGGCCTCTCAGGTGGGCATTTCCATGGAGTCTTGGGGCCCTGGACGCCAGAACATCTTGTGACACAGCCCCGCCCCTCAGTCTGTACCCCTCACCTGCCCCTCTGACCCACCTGTAGCGCGTGTGGGAACCATCGCCGGCCAGGCCACTGTCCCCATTCTACACAGGCGAAGGCTTGACAGGTGTTTGAGAAACACCCGTTTCCTTTCCCAATCTGTCCTGTTTATCCAGACTGTGGCAAACGGTTTATTGTCCTCCATGTTTACCATACAAGGGGAGGAAAAACGACTTTTTGGTACATTTCAAATATATTTTATTACCTTTTTTTTTTTTTTTGTCTTAGAATACGAAACCTGCATGCAACACTAACGGTTTCCGACATTTACAGAGCATATAACACAGCAGTACAATGCGGCCTCTATGGGAGGGAAGCGTGACAGGTGGCTGGAAGAGGTTCTATACACAGGAGGGAACACTTAGCGCCCCAAAGAGGACCACAGGGAGTCACAGACGTATTGCATGATCTGCTGTGGTGAGGGAGAGAAGCATGTGCTGAGGGCTTTCCCCTTGTGGGTCCCGTGCAGGTCCCCGCCATGTGTCGTGCATGGATCTGTGTGATGTGAAGTTCCCCCCCTAAGGCTGCTGATGGGAGTTGGGAGCTTTGCTGCTGATGGGAAGTGGGGGCAGTGAGCGGAAGCAGCAGTGAACCCTTTTAAGAAACGCTCCAGTTCTTCTTTAAGAAGCTCTTGCCTGGCCATTCAACTAATCTTGGAAATGTGTCCTAGAGTAGAGGAAAAATGGACTGGAAGGGGAAAAAGGGAGGAAGCATATTTGTCAGGCAACCAGACTAGTTCCTCTAAGCGCAGATGTGGACAGACCTGTCCCCATGACAGGGGCCACTGGCAGAGTCACACGGAGGCTGGGAGCAGCCAGAAGCCCGGGAAAGTCTGTGGCGCTGTGCAGAGACGCCAGGCCCAAGTTAAGAACGGAGCAGGGCTGTAAGGAAATGTCCCACCAAGACCATTGTTCCTCCCCGACGCGGATAAAGCTCAGATGTGGCGTGACATATGAACAATACCAAAAAAAAAAAAAAGGAAAGGCATGAGTTTCTCCCTTTTCAGCAAAGAGCCGCCTGTCACACACACACAAAAGTCTGCAGGAGAGCTGGGTCTCACATCTGGAAGCCTTTCGCCTCCAGCTATAAAATGTAAAAACCGACCCTGGGTAAAAAGTGCTTGGTAACAATATATAATTTGTGTCTTATGCCTGTGAGAAAGAAAGGGTTTTGATTTTTTAAATCTGCAAAGTCCTTTGCTGAAGTCTCCCAACCGGTCTGGAGTTTTTTTCCTATCAGATTTGTTTTCTCCACCTTATTCTTCGTAGACCCTGGGAAGAGAGAAAGGGGGGAGTGGGGGCAGGTGTAAGTGGCTCAGGACCTGGCTCAGAGCAGCTCTCGGCTGCCCTTCTCCCAGGAGTGAAAGGGACATCTCAGACGACCCGATTGTCCCAGACACAAAAACTCACACCAACCTGGCCTTTTCCTTTCTAATCAGCGTCGGCTGATTCCATACCCCCCCCCCCCCGCCCCCCATGGAATAAACCTTTTGATATGGAAACAAGAGGCCCGAGACACATGATATATACCTGATGAGTCTGGACTGTTGGAGGAGCGAGACCCTCTTTGGCTGGATGGGAAACTCCTGTGTCTCTGAGTTCCATTTCTCCCCTGAGCTCAGCCTCTTCTCAGAGAAAATGGGGGGCTCCCCTCCCTTGACTTAACACTTGTCACCCAGGAAAACACCATTTCTAGGAGCCACTGCCTAACGCCTGGAAGGGGGTGACCAGGTCTGGGACCTGTGCCCCACGGTCGTTTCCTCTTGGCTCTGCTGCCCTGCCTCTCCCAGTGATCAGACACTCATGAGCTGCCCTGCCTTGCCCCTCACCTTCTACACTGACTCCATTGAGTTCCTCTGAGCCTTTCTGATTGGCTGCCTTAGGACCCCACTGCACGCCCAGCCCGACAACCTGGCCCTGGGTTGAAATAAGATGCCTGCCGTGGCTACTTCCTGTGGTAGCCAGAAGCTCTGGTCTCTTGAGGGGCTGAGTTCCTTGTCAGGCCCTACAGGCCTGATCCTGCCATGTACCCTTTCTTCTTTCTCCATCCTGGGTTCAGTACAGTCTGTCTGTCTGTCTGTCTGTCTCTCTCTGCAAAAAGGACTTTACACAGCTCCTTTATTGCCATTCTACACTCACTAAGACACTTTTCAACCTTTCCTTTCCCAAGACAGCTCAGCATTCCAAGAAAGAAAGAGGAACTCGATACAGTGAACTCAGGCAAAGTGTGGTAACCGAGGGGCTGTTCTTGCTTTCATTATTGCAATTGACAGAAAAAAAAAAAAAGCAAGGCTACCTTCGGCTCCCAGGTACCTCTTCTTTAAAGCTGAAGCCCAAGAGGATGGGGAGAGACCAGGTGGGCACAAGTTTTATCTTCCAGGAGCCCGAGCAAGGTCTTCTCAAACCCTACATGAACTGGCCCTGGGCTTAGCCTCACTCTACCTTTGATGACACAAGCAGCCCTAGCTGTGTGAGCGAGAGAGAGAGAGTGGACGGGACAGGGCTTGCTTCTGTCATGTGCGCTTGTCTGACCCAGCCTGAAAGAGGGCATCGTTCCCATCAGATAGGGAAATCGTCTCTTATTCTCATCACTTTCTATGTCAAGTCACTGCAGATGAGGCAGTTTTGCAGGCAGCAAGAAAAGGCTTTCAGGAAGTGGCGCTGTAGCTCAAGTGGTAGAGCGCTCGCCTTGAGCTGAAGAGCTGAGGGACAGCGCCCAGGCCCAGGGTTCAAGTCCCACAACCGACAAAAAAAAAAAAAAAGAAAAAAAAGAAAATGCTTTCAGGTACAGGACCCAGCCCGAGTGTCTGTGAGAGAGATGGCCACAGAGCTGAGCCAGGAGCAGGAGGGGGTGGGGTGGGGGGTGGCACCGGGTCAGGGGATGGGACAGGCATCATGGATGCCCATGTTAGAATGGGTGTGTGTGTGTGTGTGTGTATTCTAATATATTCGAATGTATATGCATTCTAATATATATTAGGATGATTAGATATATTAGTATATGCATCTATGTGTGTTTTAGAATATGGTTGCACATTCTCCGAGGGGGCCTCTCTTCCTGCTCCGGCTTTTCCATGTGCTATCTAGGTAGTCATGTCCTCTCCCTACCTCCCCTTGACTCCCCCTCTGCAGAACAAGATGCTGGCACGGGCTTCACATCTGAGGATGTGTATGAGCTTCCTCGGCCGGGCTATCCAGGCAAAGATATAAGCAGGCTTCACATGCGTGAGGAGCGGCCCATTCCAGGACAGACCGCCCTCATGTGGGACAAGGGAGCCGGAAAGCAGCCTCCCCTTCCAAGACCACATCTCGAACGTCAGGGACCAGAACTCGGAAGTCTGCTCGTGAAGGTGGGGAATGGGCTCAGGGCACTGGCCATCTCATGACCAACTGCTGATCCCTGGGAGACAGGGGTAAACCCAAGGCCTCATACCCACGTGGGAAGGAATTTATCAGCCAATCTGGACCCTGTGGGGCAGGGGAACGCTCTGGAGAGACTAGCACAGGGCGATACCATGTCAGGTGCTCCTGACAGCTTATGTCAGCTACATATATGAAGACTGTATCGTGTGAAAGTTAGAGTACAGCCGACTTTGGTTCACAGAGCTAAACCTGCAACGTGTACAGGGGCCAGAGCCTCCTTGGTGAAGTGGCGAGTTGCTTTTCCTTGGCGGTAGAGACCCCATGTCTTGTCATCTGATTGTTGTAGTGTTGTGGCGGGGCTGGATGACGTGGCACGGGGCTGGCGGGGGGCGGGGGGGGGGCGGGGGGGGGGCGGTGAGAGCCACAGCTGGGTGGCGGAAGGCAGGAAGGAGGGCAAGAGGAGGAGGAGGGCCTACCTGCGCTTCTCGTTCCAGGCATTGTACCACTTGATGAAGCGCTTGGTGCTCTGCAGCTTGGGGTGCAGGCAGTGCTCCTGGCCCCGGTATCTGGACATGCTCTTGGTGGTAATGCTGAAATGGAGTGGGAGGGGATGCAGGGTTGAGGGGGCTGAGTAACACCTCCTTTCTTGACCTGTTGCGGGGTCTGGTCTGTCAGATTAGGGCATGGAGACACTTGGTCTCCTTGCTCCTTTGCAGCAGCTTTTCCTTCCTGGATGGATTTTGGAAGGTCGGGTGTCCCCTGAATCTCTGACTCCATGTTATGGTCTAACCTATATGGGGGAAGTGGTCTTGCTTTGCTTGGAGGTCTCATTGTTTGGGATAGCGTCTCCCACCTTATACCTCCAGCAGGGGCTCAGGTCTCTCTTGGGCGACTGTACCCAGGATCCAGAGGTGAAGAGAACCAATGCCAGCAGGGCAAAGTGCCAGTCGTGGAGTTAGGACACATCCTGCAGATGCTGTGGTCTCTGACCCTCAAGTCCCACCACAGGTTGCTGACCCTGAAGCAAAACCTTGTTGGTCTTGAGCCCGTTTTGATGATGAGGTCTCAGTATCTCCTCTTTGGGCAGAAAGGGAAGACCTGGCTTCTTCATAGCACAAAGATCCCAGGCCTCCCTCAGCTAGTGCTCTGGCATACCAGGAAAGCCTGGCTGTGCTAGGGAAGTATGTGGGCTTGTACAAGCGCAAGCTATGGATTTGAACTCCCCCTTAACCTACATTACCTCCATCTGTAACATGGTCACAGTAATAGGATGTACTCCAAGTTATTGTGACAGTGAAAGGCAATAATATACATCAAGTGCCTAGTTTCTGAGAGGTACCCGATGAATACTATTATTGGTAATTATTCGTGGAAAAGAAGGCAATCAAACAAAAAAAAAAGACCAGCTTTGTATGTGTGGGAGCTTTGGCCTGGAACGGGGGGAGGGGGAGGAAGGGGGGGCACACAAGCCTGCTGTCTGCCCTGCACTTGCGTTCTCTCCTTGGCAGGGGAGGATGGCCAGATAGGAGGAAGCTTCTGGTAGGAAAGGAAGGATGGTGTTCCAGAATGAAGGAAGGACAAAGAGAGACGTGAGGCCGACACTTCCCAAGGGGTGCTCGGAGAGAGGTTGTTGGGAGTCAGATGGAAAGAGTGGGAGGCGAGGGCCTCCCCTGGCTACCAAAGGTAGGGCTCGAGGGCCAAGTTCTGGAGGGGCAGGGTTGAGGTAAACACAGCGTCCCCATCAATGGGGAGATCTTGCCACCCCAATGGGAGACCGAATGTGTATGGGTAACCTGTTCTCTTCCCTGCTCTGTGCGGAGTTCCCAGGGAAGAACCTTCTTTTAAGGCCAGGTGACTGGGCCCTGCCGCCTCCATGAGATGCAGCTCCTCTCGGGCTTTTAGCACGGGGCTAAAAGTAAAATCTAGCTTCCGCACCCCCAACCCCAACCTGGTAGCTAGTTGCCCTGCAGGAAATCAGCACATCCCCCATTCCACGCTTACGATGCCGTCTTTGCACTCTGAATGTGAGGACTCTGAATGTGAGGACGTGAGAAAGGTTCTCTTTTCAGGTCAGGGTGCTGGCTGAGCACCCCAACTCCTAAAGGTCAGAGAGCAGGCCAGAGCAGTTCAGCTCTCCTACCAAGGTGCTCAGCACACGTAGGGTAGCTCAGGTGATTAATACCAGTCGGCCAGGAAGCCAGGAGGATTCGTGACCCCAACAACGATTCAAAATTCTGGGTCCTGTGACTTTCACGCTGGCAGTTTGTGGGGTGCCAAAGGTCCTAAGGAGAGCTCGGTAGGCACGTGACACAAATGACCTTTCTACTTGACTCTTTTGGACCCTTCAGATTGCAAGGACTCTGTACTTGCTAAGCAGACTCCGCTGCCGCCTCCCCCTCTCCCCTCCTCCCCTGCTAGAGATTTCTGGGTGACTCGGGGTGAACTGGAAAACTTGCTTTTGTTCAGCCTTTGTGCCTGGAAACCGGCTTTGCCAAAAAGTATTGGCCCCCCCCCATCCCCCCCCCCCCCCCCCCCCGTCTGATGTTGAGAGTCTTAGCGGAGAGGAGCCTCCAACCCTTCCAGAGGGCTTGTGGGGGGCTTTGGAGGTGGGAGAGGAAGTTGAGGGGATAGGACGAGGTGCCTGCTTATTTTATGAAGTTCCAGCATGTTCTCAGAAGGCGAATGCGACACTTTCTCCTATGCTTGTCAGTTATAGCCAAGAAAAGAGCAAGCCTGCTAAGTGAGGATTCCATTCTTTTGGGGGGAAGCACTGTACCCCACCCTTAGACACAACGTGCACGCCCCTTGACATTGTGACCACCCCTCCCCAGCTGGAACTGTTGAGGGCTTACGGCTCTTCTTAAGCCATCAGGATATTATTATTATTGTTGTTATTGTTATTATTATTATTTCTGGATCAAGGCAAAGGGCAGCTTTGGGAGGCTGAGGGGGTGGGGTGCTCATTTAAAGGCCAGTGGAGAAAAGCATGGGAATCCTTTCAGGCCTGGTGTCTTTCTGAATTCTCCTCACTTCAGCCTGACTGTCTGGCCTGGGGCAGCCTGGGAGCATGCCCTTCCTTCTCAGACACCCCGTGAAGGTCTCGGGGAGCAGCGGGGCCAGCGGGTGGAAGGCACTCGTCCAGACTGAGAATAAAGTGTGTCCTGTTTCTGGGGGCGGGGCACAGGGGCCGGTGGTGCATGGCAAATATTTGGGAGCTGCTTTGCCAAGGGCTGGGGTTCTGGCCAAGAGCAGTACTGGTGGGGAGAGACTCGGTGCCGGCTGCAAGTGGTTAATTGGGAAGGCGGACAAGCCGGGAAACGCAGTGTTCTCTTGCTCTGCCCCACTTTTTTTTAAGACATCGCCCGCATGCCCACCACCAAGCAAGCCTCTCCTGTCTTGTGGCACCAAAGATCCCCCCTTCCTCAAAGAGCTCCCCCCCCCCCAGGACAGCTCAGGCTGGAGGGGCCGTGGGGAGTCCAGCAGCTGGCATGGACCAGCTCCCATCTCACAATCAAAATCCCCAGAAGCCGGAGGCTGGCCATCGCAGTGGACAGACAGACAGACAGTCCCCTGACTGTCCTTTTCTAAAAGAAAAGCCAGAAGGAGAGATGCTGTTGGTGTGACTCCGATCTCCAGGGACAGCAGGCACACGGGACGTTGCGTGTGTGTGTGTGTGTGTGTGTGCGCGTGTGTGTGAAGTTGGCACACCAAGAGCCACCGATGGCTCAGTGAGCTGGCCCCGGGGCAAAGCCACCTGCATCCTAGCGAGTGCGGCCCGGGTCCTCACTCCGACCCCAGGCAGTGCGCCCCCCCCTCCCCCCGGCCGAGCCCCGCACAACTCACATCACCATCTTCTCCTCGCAGTGCGGGGACTTTGGCTTCATCTCCAGCTTCTTCACGTCGCTGTAGCGGATCTTGGGCCCCTTGCGGGAGCATTTGCATTTGGACCCTGCGGGGCGGCGGCGGGCGGGCGGCTCAGCGGTGCCGCAGGTCTCCGTCTGCGCTACCGTGCGCCCCCCCCCCCCCCCGTCCCCCCCAGTCCCCCCAGAGTCCCCGGCATCCCGGGGCCCCAGTGTGGTGGTGGGTGTGTGGGGCTCCCCAGGACCTCCGACGGGACGGCTGGGGGCGGGGGGCACCCCCGGGGACCCGCCCGGCACTCACCGTCCGCGCGCAGGGCGCACAGCGCCAGGAGCAGCAGCAGCAGCGCGGCCGCCAGGAGCCTCATGCCGGCCGGAGGTGTCGGGAGCCGGGACGGAGGGCGCCGCGGCGGGGTCGGGTCGTCCGGCGGCGGCGGGGATGGGGAGGGAGCGGGGCTGGCCCAGCCGGTGGCTCGGCGCGCACCTCCGGGCGCGGCGCGGTGCCGCCTCGACGGGGATCCCAGCGAGCTGTCCGGGCGCGCGATCCTGCGCTGCCGCCGCCGCCGCCGCCGCCGCCGCTGCGCCTGGCGCTCGGGGAGATCTTCCCTCCGCCCCGGCCTCCCCCACCCGGCCTCGTTTAAATGCGCTCCTGCCCTCGCAGCGAGCGAGCTCATTAATATGCAGAACCCGCGGTGACTCACTGAGATTTCTCAATGTGATGGGGGGGCGGGGGGCACAGCCCAGCCCAGCCCAGCCGGGCCTGCAGCCTGCCCCGACCTGGTGGCCATCTCCATCTCCATCATCATCATCATCATCTCCTCCTCCTCCTCCTCCTCTCCCTCCCCCTCCCCCTCCCCCTCCTCCTCTCCCCCCCCCCACATTCACACACACATCCGCCACCCACTCGCTCCCACTTACACACTTCTTTGCAAGCCTGCCTGTGCGTGAGTGTGCATGCACACACGCAGATTCCATCCTCACACACTTAGCGCTGGGTGGCTATGGAGAGACCCTGCTCTGCTGATCTTGTGTGGATCCCTCTGCTCCCGGCTGCTGGGAGACCCAGGCCCAGGGCCCAGGTGCTTGGGGTGGGGAAGCCCCGAAAGGGTTTCTGGGCAGTATAGGTGCCAAGTGTAAGCGCCAGCAGGCCTAACTTCTGGGGTGAGGACAAGGCCCCGTTGGGCCAGCAGCTCGGGTGGCCAAGAGCGTGAGGCCAGGTCTGGATAGGGACTTGGCATAGGTTGTACAACAGCAAAGCCAATCTCCATGATCCTTGGACTGACTCCAAGCGAATATGGAGGGGAGTTTGGGGCATGACCCAGGAAAGCCACCTGTGGCCTGGTGGTGATGTGTGTGGCTGGGGGGCTGGGGACACTTTTTCTCAAAAACTATGACAGTGGTGACCCTCCAAACAGGGTGGGGGGGGCCTTCCCAGGTTTAAACACCGAGCAGGGATTCCTGGGTGTGGTGTGGGAGCAGTGACCCCGGCAGACATTCTCCACAGCACCACTGTCAGTGGCTATACCACTCAAAGGCTTCTTCTCTGAGAAGGGTAGATCATCATTGTGCTGGCCATCAGAGTGGCGATCGTACAGGCAAATGCTGTCTTAGAGGCCCGTGCCGGCATCCCAGTTACAGGCTACAATCCAGAGGATGGCAGCTGGAGTCCAGCCCAGAGGAAAAAAATCCAGCAGACCCCATCTCAACAGAAGAGCCAGGAACACAGCGTTATGCACCCGCCACATGTATATATGTATATATGCATACTTATGTAGGCACATATCATACATATAATTATGTATGTAATTATATGTATATACAATTATTTGTATATGTAATTATATAGAATTGTTTTATGGTTCCCTTTCT
Source organism: Dipodomys spectabilis (assembly GCF_019054845.1). Taxonomy (NCBI): domain Eukaryota; kingdom Metazoa; phylum Chordata; class Mammalia; order Rodentia; family Heteromyidae; genus Dipodomys; species Dipodomys spectabilis. The sequence goes on along the minus strand of NW_024871288.1, from coordinate 1,799,366 downwards.
AGGTTATTAGTTTTCTTTATTTGATGAATTGAAGGAAAAGGGAAAAAAAGGATAAGCTTAGAAGAAACAACTTGCCCAAGGTCAAAGAATGCAGAAGCAGGTGATGGAGGGAAGGGATGTACTTGTATATGTTGCTGCAGAACTGGGGCCCCTGTTCCTGGATGATTCTGTGGCTTTGGGGCCTTCACTTCTGACAGTGAACTTCATGCAGGCTTGGCTGCCAGAGCCATAGCTGGCCCAGAGCTGTGCTGCCAGTCAGGCAGCTCTCCTGGGATGTGGTGCCAGTGCCCAGTGAGCTTTCTGGCATGAGAGGGGGCAGTTTGCCGAGAGGCAGGATGGGAAGAACCCATCCTGTCTCTTCCAGGGGGAAACTAAGCCCTGAAGAGCAAGCAGAGCTCAGGCCCGAGGTTGTGTTGGTCCTTAGAGCCAGGCTGGCAAGCTGGAACCTTTTTCTACAGCAGAAGATGAGTTGCAAGGGATAATTTTGGGGGGTGATTTGTGTTAATTTTTTAAGTTAAAATTAACTTTTCTTCTTGATAGGAAACAGCATGGATTTGTTAAAGAAAAACAGGAAAACAACGGACAAGCAACCCACCGGCTCAGGTCTATCCCAGCATGCTAGCAGTGCACCTTTCTAAACCATGTCCCTTAGTTTTGCCTGCATGTGCATAAGTAAGAACTGGCTGCCTATTCTAGTTCGTAACCTGTTTTCCACCAATATATCATTGGCATCATTCCACGTGGCTGATATTGCTTCTATAGTATTTCTTTTATGGGATCATCTGAAGCCAGGTAGTATAAGAGCTAAGCTGTTGATTTCCAGAGTCAGATTATGTGACATTGGGCAGAGGATTCTTCTAGATCTTGATTATCTCATCTATGAGAGGAGGCTACTAAGCCTCTGTTACCAGGAACTAAGTAGCATTGTGCATGTCAAGCTTTTGTTCTGGCCTGCAGCACAGAGCAAGTGCTAGAAGAGGCTGATTATTGTTCTGTCATTACTTTAGATGCAGAGTGCCCCATTGTCCAGATGTGCCCTAATTAACTGATTACTTCCTGCTCGATATTTGGGTTGTTTTCAACTGCTCTTTATAACTAGTGCTTTGTGACAAGTATTCCTGTAGCCTGGTTTTGTGATAGCTATTCAGAAATAGGCTCAGGTTTAAGAAAGGCTTTTAATACAAGTTGCCAAACTGCCCTCCAGAAAATGTATAATGTAACTAAACTTGGCAAAAAGAATTTCTTAATTACTTGGGACATGTGAAATGCTATCTTTTATTAACAAAATTTCATTTCTAACATGCTGACTTTAATATGTTGATTAATTAACAAGGGTCTAATAGCACCAGGGATCATGAGCACTGAGCATTTTTTGAAATTTAAAGTACTTTATTGTTATTATAAAGGTGATGTAAAGAGGGGTTACGGTAAAGAGAACATTTCCTTTTGGACAATGCCACCTTTTCCCTGGCTCTCTCCCAGTTTTCCCCTCCCATCCCCACCCACAAGTTGTACAGTTCATTTTCCACATAGTGTCCAATGAGTCCCATGGCTGCATTTGTTCACCGTTTGCCTCTCTATTTCTGTGCCTCCCCTTCTACTCCCAAAGACATAAAAACAAATAGGACAAAAAGAAAACAAAAACCCTCTTGATTCCATTTCCTGGAGTTCACGTCCATAACTATTATTTTGTATGATTAGATACGCATAGGCATCGGCACTGAGCTATTGTAGGCTCTGAAAACATGAACCAAAGTCCTTCAGCTTTTGGGGCTGAAGCAGAGGTCAAATATGCAAGGCTTTTGTTCCCAGGGATATTTCTCAATGTACTAGGTATGCTGTGGCTTATAAAATGCAGCCATGGTGTCTTGGCACGTGGCTTCCTCCATCTGTGTGAGCTCTCCTGGCTCCAGGGATACAGGAAAGGAAAACATGGGATTCTCTGTTTCTAGGAGGACTGTGTGTTGTACTGTAAACTGAGCAAAGTCCAGCGCCTGACCCTTGACTTGTCTCATGGTACCGACTCTCTACTGAGCCTGAGTGATTGGCCTTGGATGGCTGTGGCAGCAGGCTTAGGTGGGCATAGTAGAGACAGTTCTTTGCACACTAGTCCTGCCTGCTTCGAGGAGGTCCCTTGAGCTCCATCGAGGGGCAGCACACATCGCCTGCCTCCTGAAGGGCAGCCTGCTGTGTGTATTTACGTGCTGTTGTGTTATCTTTCGGGAGTGGGGTGAGAGCCTGCTGTGGCCAGGCGGTGTGCAAGGTAGATGGTTTCTGGCACAGTGAGCAGAGGCTCATGTGGCGATGATGGGTATCAGCCACAACTGCAGGGTTTTATGATCTTGGCAGCGGTCAGAGGCATGAGGAGCCTGGTGCCCACGCATTGGGTGATCTGGACTGGCAGGGGTGGGGCCAAGCCACTCCCTTAGAGGAAGTGGCTTCTGGGTTGGCTCTGCAGGATTGATGACCACCACGGGAGGGAGGCCACTTGTGTCGTCCTTGCTCACACAGAGATCTCCCGTGGGGCCTCCCTGCTCTGAGACCTCCTGTGCGGAATCCAGGCCAGTCCCCAGCAGGGCCCACCCAGCCATGGTCTTATCCCTCAGACACACTCAGTGTCTTCATTTCTGGATCTTTGTACTTGGGGTTTTTCCCCCGAGTGTTCTCTCCTCCCCCCTCCGAACCTCAGCGTCCACATCCTCTCTTCAGACGCAAGCTCTCTAGCAGCCGTGAAACCCAGTTACCCTCTCTGCCTTGATCTACTTTGTGTTAATATTACACACAACGAACGCAGACCACGCTGCCTTCTGGGGGGTGGGGGAGGAGGCTGGGTCTCTCTCTGTCCTCAGTGCCCGCAGCCATGCTCTGTCTAAATGTAGGAAGAGCTCCTTCTGCATCTTTTGGTCAAAGTGTGTCAGGCAAACAGCCGGGGCTTTAGGAATGGTGTTAAATTGGCTGTGCACACTCCGGGTTCCTGTGTAAGAATACATGTGTGTGGATGCTGGTCACGGCAGGCTACATTATCAGGGAAGCCAGCTTCTTCCCAGGGTGTTTGCTTCAGGCCAGCAGTGGCTGGGAGGGGTTTGGATGGGGCCTGAACAGTGGTGGCTGCTTTCCTGCCCCAGGAGCTGGGAGATAAGCCAGTTCTTTTTCTTCTCTCCCTCGCCTCCACCCAGTTAGCTTCATAGCTGACCTTCTTCTCAGAAGTCATCCCTCAGATATCCCTGAAGGGATGGGAAGTCCTGAAGTCTGGTGTGTCCGAGGCCCCATCTAGCCTAGAATGGACAGGAGTCATACAGAGTCACCCATGTGTCTTGTCCCCAGATGTTTAGGCTAGAATGAGATTCTGCACCTGTCTGGACCTGTCGCTACTCATGACATGGGGAAGGGGGCTGCAAAATACCTGGAACATACTAGTTTGGGTCCTCTGCCATAGACAATATTTTCCTTAAGTAGCAATATTCAAAGCTGATCACGGTCGAGTGCGGAAGCATCTCTGAAGCATGGGTCCACCAATTGGTATAAAACTTTGGGAAATTGTCACTCCACTTGTCACCTCAGAACTCTGTTTTAGGAATTTGACAACACGGACATGCAACACGCAGAGGTATTCCTTGTCGAAAATAAAGCACCTACAACCACGGGTATGAAGTAGACAGTGAAAGAGTTAAACCAAATCCTCTGATCTAAAGACGCGATTGCAACAGAATAACATTTAGTAAGTAACACTGGGGCTTGACTCCGCTTAGGACTTGCCAGGCAATACCACTTGAGCCACACCTTTTGTTTTAGATATGTTTTGAATAGGGTCTCCTGTTTTTGCCTGGTGCCAGCCTGGCCCCTAGTCCTCCTTACTGGGATTATAGGTGTGAGCGATCATACCTGACCCTCCTTTTTTCTTAAAATACGTATATGTTTAGAGTTTTTTTTTTAAAGTCTATTCATTTTACATTGCTTTTTTTTTTAAAGTTGTGCTTCAAGGGCTGAGGATCAAACCCAGGGTCTTGGGCACATTAGGCAATCAACCTGTCCAGGGTACCGGTCTTCATCCTCGAAAAGGCGCTACAGAATCGTCTACATCTATCTAAGGCCATGGGCTTCCTCTTGTCTTTCTGGTTTAAACCAGTACCCCAGCATGGACATGGGACCTGGTACTCCATGAGGGGAATGGATGAATGAGAGTCCCATTCATGTGGCTCTGACTTTACTGCTATCTGGAGAGTTAGGGAGTCAGACGTCTTGATTTAGAGGCCGGGTCTACCACCCTACTTCTCACCGTGCCTCTGTGTCTTCATTGGTAAAGGAGGATAATAATTATTAGTAATAATAGCAATAGTAAATACTAAGAAGGCTGTGATGAGGATGAGTTGAACCTCCACCTATGGCAAGCATGTCGTGCCTTGTCTCACGGCAAGTGCCCCAGTGATGTTATTTCTATTCTATTCTATTGTTTATTTTTACTTTTGTTTTTCTTACCCAGTCCTGGGGCTTGAACTGTGGGCCTGGGTGCTGTCCCTGAGCTTTTTTTTTTTTTTTTTAGGTCCGGTTGTGGGGCTTGAACTCTGGGCCTGGGTGCTGTCCCTCAGCTCTTCAGCTCAAGGCTAGTGCTCTACCACTTGAGCCACAGCGCCACGTCTGGCTTTTTTCTTTTTGCTTATGTGGTGCTGAGGAATTGAACCCAGTGCCTCATGCATGCAAGGCAAGCGCTCTACCACTGAGCCAACTTCCCAGCCCCCATCCCTGAGCTTTTGTACTCAAGGCTAGCACTCTACCACTTAATCCATAGCTCTGCTTCCAGCTTTTTGGTGTTTAATCAAAGATAAGCATCTCAGGGACTTTCCTGCCCAGGCTGGCTTTGAACCCTGATCCTCAGATATAAGCCTCCTGAGTAGCTAGGATTACTGGCGTGAGCCACCAGTGCTCTGCTGTCTGTTTTATTTCTATGAATATTAACTTTTCTAAACTCTGTCCTCATCTCAGAGTTTGCTTAGCTATGTGTCTACTTTTTCTTTACATGTGTGTCAAGGACTTCTCTAAGTGCTAAGTACACATATTAACTTAATACTCATAACAACCACATGAAGTAGGTTAGTCTCATTTTATAGATGGGGAAACTGAGGTAAGGGAAAGGTGAGTACTTCACCCCAGGTGTAGCAAGTTGCAGGGCTGAGATTCAAACATGAACGGCTTGGCCCTTCTCAAGAGGACATGATAGCAGTGTGTGTGTGTGTGTGTGTTGGGGGGAGAGGGGAAAAGGAGAGGGGCAAGGAAACCTTAATCAGGAGATAGTGCTGCTTGATCCCCCTCTTTTTGTCCGGGAACACTTGCCTTCGGAAAAAGGCAGAGGTGTTAAGACTTGGGTGTTCTGTGTCTACTGTGCTGTCAGTCAGTGGGGGCTCCCACAGCCAGAGCCAGCTGGAGAGAGGAAGTCACTGCTCCTGACTGAGGAGGGATGGAGACTAATTTGCTTTGTAATCAGTGTCTCAAGCAACCCAGGTAGGAGAGCAGAGCCGTGCCAAAGGCATTGTTCAGTGGATTTACCCGCCAGGTGAGTGCTGCTAGCTTTGATGAATCCCAAACGAAGAAAACTTTCCAAGCAACCCGCCCGAGAGATGGTACAGCTTTCTGTCTCAGCAACTAGTCACTGCTTTTGAACACGACCAGGTTCTTAACGGCGAGCAATTGAAGGCCGTAAAAGAATTGTCATAAACAGTTCCCAGGATCCAAGTGTGCGGCCCAGATCTTAAGCACATAATGGAATCGTCTCAAAAGCAAGGAGGGGCAGCAGGAGCCATAAATCCTCAAAGTGCAGAATCTAGCCGTTGTGAAATTTGTGCCGAAGGGGAACCAGATGTGGATGCTGGAGAGAGTGAGGGCCGGAGGGAAGATGCCGAGAGGGCCTCTCTGCGCTGGTAGGTGCCTCCCGCTGTGTGCTGGTGGAGGTGGGATTCAAGAATTCTGGCTCTGAGGGGGGAAGCCAGGCAGACTGACTCCAGTGTGGCAGGGCAGGAGGCGGAGGGGGGAAGAGAGGGCAAAGGCAGAGGCTGGGAGGCTCTGCGTATTCCTCGCTGCTGTTTCAGTGGCTCGAACAGGCATTCCACAAGGTTTCCCTGCATTTTTGTCCTTGATGACTCAATACGTGGAGCATAAATACACTTGAAGGATCACAGAGAGACTTAAATGTATTTACCCCGTAGAGGAAAAAAGTAACGGACATGTGTAAAGATGGGGAGGAAAAGCAGGTGGGTCCAAGTTACCATTTTTGGCCTTGTGTAGAGAACGGATTTTATTTACAAAACCCTCTAACAAATGTGAAGCTGAGATGTGCCGGGCACCCACTGTATACCATACATCTGGCCAGGGCTGCAGAGTTGTAAGCCAGTAACCCGAGGCCTGAAATGCAGAGGGAGGGACCTCTGCTTAGCAATTGGGAAGAATGCATAGGGTCTCAGTTTCCCAGGGTGAGCACAGGGGCAGTAATGCTTAGGTAGGGCTCAAGAAAGCTTTCTTATCAACATTTCCTTTTGTGGATCATGCTTTTTAAGCCGAGTAAGAACTCTTTTCCTAATCCTAGGTCCCCAAAATGATCTCTCATGTTTCTCACATTGTTATATGTTAATAGTCTACATCAAATCCATGATCCATGTTAAGTAAACGTTGGTATGAAACTTGAGGCAGAATCTGGGCAGCGTTGGCTCACACCTATCATCCTAACTACTCAGGAGACTAAGATCTGAGGATTGCAGTTCAAAACCAGCTGGAGTAGGAAACTCAGAAGACTCTTATCTCCAATGAACCACCAGAAAACTAGAATGGGGCTGTGACTCAAAATGGTAGAGTGCTAGGCTTGAGCAGGCTCCAAGAGGTGGGAGGGTGAGGGTGGGGAAGAGGGCTTTCTTTCTTTTTTTTTTTTGGTCGGTCGTGGGGCTTGAACTCTGGGCCTGGGTGCTGTCCCTCCGCTCTTCAGCTCAAGGTGAGCGCTCTACCACTTGAGCTACAGCGCCACTTCCAGTTTTCTGGTGGTTTATTGGAGATAGGAGTCTCACAGTCTCTCCTGCCTGGGCTGGCTTTGAACCGCGATCCTCAGATCTCAGACTCCTGAGTAGCTAGGATTACAGGCGTGAGCCACCAGCGCCCGGCAAAAGGGCTTTCTTAAGGCTCGTGGTTGACCCAGACCTTGAGCTGGAGGTGAGAGGCGGTGTGCTGGGTAATGGTAAGGTAGGATATGAGATGCCAGGGGCTTATAACTGATGGTTCTGGAAAATGAAGTTGGTGCTAGCCTAGGCCTGCTTGAGGCCATCTCAACTCTCATTTCTTAAACCAACCAACAAGCCAAAATAAGCAAAACTCCATTCTGGAAACATTAGCGTCGCTGGAGAGAGGCAGCCATCATGGAACCTTCTACCCCCGGACCCCAGAGAACCAGCCCAGGTTGTGCCCATGCTTGGGAGCTTCCACGCACACACACGACAAGGGGACACAATCTTGCTTAGGAACATTGTATGTATAACCACTGCCACCCCCACTTCAAGTGCTGAGGGAGGCTTCAAAGGACCCTGGAGTAAAATACGGGAACAAGACCTAGCTTAGTGGTTTTACACTGGAGGTTTGCAACAAGTTTCTCTTGTGCATACTTGCAGTGGTTTGGGAAAGCTCTGAGGCCTACTTCTTTATTTTCCTATGCCAGTCCTGGGGCTTGAACTCAGGGCCTGGTGACTGTCCCTGAGCTTTTGTGCTCAACACTAGCCATCTACTACTTGAGCCACAGCTTCACTTCCGTTTTCTCTTTTTTTGTGTGTGTTTTTTGTTTGTTTGTTTTGGTAGCTAATTAGAAATAAGAGTCTCGCAGACTTTCAAGCTTGGGTTGGCTTGGAACTGATATCCTCAGATCTCAGCCTCCTGAGTAGCTAGGATAACAGACCTGAGCCACAGGGGACTGGCTTTGTCTTTTACTCAACCAACTGCCCGTTCCCCAGTGCTCTCAGAGCCTTGATCTGGCAGCCACATCACAGTCTGTGAATCCCTGGCGGGTGGCTGGGCTGACACCAGTCATGAATTCAATCTTGACAGCACCTCAAGTGTTCCCAGTGGTGACCAGGGCACTGAAGTATCAGCTTATCAAAACTTGGTTTCACGGAAGTGGCGCTGTGGCTCAAGTGGTAGAGTGCCAGCCTTGAGCACAAAGAGGCTCAGGGACAGTGCCCAGGCCCTGAGTTCAAGCCCCAGGACTGGCAAAACAAAACAACAACAACAGAAACACCAACTTGATTTCTGTAACTACTGGGAACATTTAGAGGCCTCTTGGTCTTGCACACATCTATCTGATTTCACTTACTTAGAATTTTGTTTTGTTTGTTTTTTGTTGGTCATGGAGCTTGAACTCTGGGCCTGGGTGCTGTCCCTCAGCTCTTCAGCTTGAGGCGAGCGCTCTACCCCTTGAGCCACAGCCCCATTTCTGGTTTTCTAGTGGTTCATTGGAGATCAGAGTCTCATAGACTTTCCTGCCTGGGCTGGCTTTGCACTGTGATCCTCAGATCTCAGCCTCCTGAGTAGCTAGGATGACAGGCGTGAGCCATACAGCACCCGGCTTACTTAGAAGTTTGAATGTCCCATCTGTTGACAATATGGACTATTTCATAATGTGTTTTTAATTTTCTCTATTATCTTTCCTGATGCTTTTAATTCTGAGGCTTGCCTCCTTTTTTTTAAAGAAGAGGAAGAAAAAGGAGCCCCCCTTTCCTGGAGATGTCTGCAGAGCAGGGATTTGGGATGAGCTCCCTCAGGGCTTCCATATTCTTACCATGCCTCCAGCCCCTTCTCCCACTGGTTATTTTCAATGTAGGCTCTTGCCGTATGCCCCGGCTGGCCTGGACCCTTGTCCCTGTGCTTCTGGTGTTGCTGGGCAACTGCTCCCCGCCACCATGTGCCCTCTGTAGCCAGGGTCATAGGCACACGCCACCACCCATCCATTGAGATGGAGCCTCTCAAACCTTTGTTCCTGGGCTGGCCTCAGACTGTGTGTTCGTCCATCTCTACCTCCCAAGTCTCTGGGATTACAAACTCCCGGGTGCTGGGCCTCTGTCCTCCCCTTCATCTCTGGGCAAAGCATGACCCCCTGCAGTCGATCTGGGTTATGGCTGGAGAGGGGTGAAGTTCTTCTCCCTCCCTTCCCCCTGCCCTTGGGGCCTGGCACTGGCCACTGCAGGCCTGTGACTATAAAACTGCTCGGAGGCCCCAGGAACACGCCATACTTTGGTTGCAAAATGGCCCCGTGTGTGCGTGTGCGTGTGCGTGTGCGTGTGTGTGTGTGTGTGTGTGTGTGTGTTTAATGAAGGCACCTGGTTCCCGTGTGTGTGTGTGTGTGTGTGTGTGTGTGTGTGTGTGTGTGTGTGTGTGTGTGTGTGTGTGTGTGTGTGTGTGTGTTTAATGAAGGCACCTGGTTCCCGTAAGCTTGGGACTCTCTGCAGGCTGAAGTCTGAGCGAGCGGAGAACAGGGACGTACTGGGGGGGCTGTAAAGCTTTGAGTGTTTCCAGGGCTGCTGCTGCTGCTGGCTCCCCCCATCCCCAACATCTGGGCCCAGGCTGCGTGGCTCTTCCGAAGAGGAGGGAGGCTTTGTAGGAAACAAAAAAAGCCTGACTATGGTGACTTCAGATTGGGACACCCCAGAGCCTTCCTGCTTCCGTTCACAGGGGGCCTGATCTGCCCCCAGAGAGCCCCGCACTACATCACTCAGACACAGCCTGGAGATGGGGCAGGGCTAGGAGGGACTAATGTGTTCATCTCCCAGGCCAGAAAGCCGGGGTGAATGCGCAGCCTTCCTTTGAAGAAGCAGCTCTGGGAGACTCCAGCGTAAGCCTGCCTTTCATGGCTGCCCCTGTGGCTTTGATGACCACCGTTCAGTATGGCCTTTCCTCTGTCTACCCTCTCCCTGCGTCCTCACTCCCCACTCACCAATGAGATCCTGGCTTCTTCACCTTGGGAGCTGCAGGGTTAAGCAGAAGCCAGCCCCTCAGGGACCGGCTTGTTTGTTCCTGGAGAAGCTCACAGCTGGCTCTCTAGCTGTGACTCACAGTCTCAACCTCAGTCGTGCAACCCACATGCCCCTAAGCTTAGGACCCTAGAACAAGAAATAAAAGGGGCTTTGGTGTATCTGTGTTTGAATTACGCAGCATTTGAAATTGGTGAAGCAGTGCCTGCAGTTTCCAGGACCGTAAACACAGGGCTTCCCAGGAGGTGAGGTACGTGTGCGTGAAGGACACACTGAAGGAAAGGGCTGGGTGATTAGCAGTGGCTCTTTTTGGAGGGAACTTGACTGACATCAGGGCTTTGAGTGAGTAGGCCTCACTCCACACACTTGATCTCTCCATCTGCTCTGGTATGCACATCTTGAATCTTGGCGATGTTGTCCATGTACCTCCTAATTCTGATCCTAACTTTAGTTATTATAATGAAGAAACCAAACAGTGGGCAAATGTTCTGAACACAGGAGGAGGAATAGTTAATGGGGTCCTTGGTTTTCTTTTGGGAATCGGGGTAGTAAGAAATGTTGACGTCAAGACTTTATAACTTCTGATAGAAGGGTGGCATTGGTCAAGATGCATTGTATTCATAAACTGACATGTTGAATTGAAATTCCTTTGTATTCTTAAGTATAATTTCTGTATATTTACATGTTTGTTTTAGATAAATTTATACATAATAAATTTATTCTATAAATATGTTTACTTACCATCTATTTATATTTATAATTTATATTCTTAAATATAATTAAAAAAAAAGACTTTATAGCATCCTGGTCTCCCAACATCCAGTCCAGGACACCAAGCCCCAGCCTTCTTGGTCTGCAGAGCCATGGGCCCCATTTCCAAGCCCCTGGCGATGGCAGGTGAGACTCTGTTATCCTGGTAAGTCCCTCACTCCGCTCCACCCCATGCAGCATTTGACACGTGCTCGATTTGTGTACAAGATTTTGTAGGCAGGGCTATGGCGTTACCTAACTCTAGAGAGCATTAGCTTTCCCACAGGACTCCCCCTGAGTTCTGAGCCTTGCTGACTCTACTCAAGCTCTTGGGCTTCCTGGAGATCAGAGCTCTGAGAGTCCTACATTGGATGGCAAGCTTCCCAGTGGACATAACTGCTGGCCAGGGTATAGCGCTACCGATTAAACAGGCTCTGATCACCAGGGATGGAGAGAGAGCTTCCAATGGATGGACAACCATGGATTGGGGCCATTGGATCACGCATGTAGAGAGCTCCCTCTTGGTGGGTTAGCAAAGCTGTGAAGTCTTCCACCTGGAAGACTTCAGAGTTTTGCTGGACAGACCTGATATTCCTTTTGTGGGTCTGTTGTGTGGGGACAGGAGAGGAGGGTAGAGAGAGCAGATGCTTTACATTGAGATGGGCCTGGGTGTAAATCCTCATCTATCTATCTATCTATCTGTCTGTCTGTCTGTCTGTCTGTCTATCTATCCTTAATTATTTGAACTTTCTGAGCCTCTGTTTTGGCATCTGTAGCTTGGACGTGAATGATCCAATCCACCACACAGAGATAGTGTGAGAATTACATGAAGGAATACTTCTGGTGCATAGCATAGCGACATGGTGCATGGAATGTGCTCTACGCATGTTAATGCTCATTGTCATCACTCACTTTTTCATTCAGCATGAGCTGCATCTGTTTGCACGTGCATCAACACAGGGCTCTTAGGGGGCATAATCAGCACAGCCACTGACTGACCCTTTGCCTGAAGGGTCCTTTTTGCTTTTGGTCTTGGGGCTTGAACTGTCCCTCAGCTCTTGAGCTCAAGGCCCGCGCTCCACCACTTGAACCACGGTTGCCACTTCCAGTTTTCTGATAGTTTATTGGAGATAAGAGTCTCTCAGACTTTCCTGCCTGGGCTGGTTTTGAACCTCGGTCCTCAGATCTCAACCTCCTGAGGAGCTAGAATGACAGGCGTGAGCCACCGGCTCTTGACTCTTGACTCTTGACACCAGTTCCGTCTCCTCTAGTCCCCCCAGAGTGAACTCAGAATATGTTTCCAGCACCCCACCCTCAGTCATCTCTGTACCTGCCTCACTTAGAAGACCTTGCAGTAATTGGAGGGGAGGGCTGAAATACAAGCCTGCACAACCCTAGACTGTTGTTATTTACAGCCCCAAACCTGCCCAGTTTTACCTGTTTTTGCATGCAGAGACCTATCATGTAAAAATTTAAAAAAGGATCTATGAACATTCTATACACTTGATTTCCATGATTGGAGCCCTAGGGGTATTTTTTTTTTTTTGGAGACTATTTCATGTGAAAGAGACAAATGATAACTGTGTATACTCGACTGGTAACCATAGAGATGAAATTCCACCAGATCAAAGTATGAAGGTAATTAACTCCCTGCAAATTACGGTTGTTGAACTCATGCACGAAGAGATATGACTTCACTCATGGGCTAAGCAGACAAAGGAAAAAAAAAATCTGTGGGGGAAAGAAACGCATTAACAAGGGCCTAACAACAAAACTGTCCCTTGTCCCTGTCTCCAAGGGACCTGGAAACTGAGGGACCTTGGGCTCTAAAACGCTCCAAGTCAGATGTAGTTTGACTCCCTTCTTGTCACTTCCACTATCTGAATGGTCTCTTTGCTGACCCAGAGCTCATGGTGTAGATACTGGAATGACCAGACATATCCAGTTGTCCACAGAATCATAGAGTGAGTGAGTGTCAACCCTTTCTTACCCATGATCTTGATTCACTACTGCTCCCTCCATTTCCAAAACACAGACAAGGGGACTTTCCTTGTTATGTAAGACGCTAAGCAAGCAAAGCTCACGCTCCATGTCTCACAGGATCAACCCTTTCCGATTGTCCCTCCCCATTACATCATCTTGGCAGAGTGACGATGCCAGTGGGTCCTTCCCTCCTGTTTGTGCAGTGTCTTCCTCTGCTTCTGGCTGCAGCGAGGAATTTCAGCCTTCAGATGCCCACAGGACCACCTCTGAGGAACGGTTTTCCTTTGGCACAGTATGGTGTAGAATGGTGGCTGAAGTACACTTACTACTAGCTGTGTGACCTAAGGTGAATTGCTTCATACTTTTATGCCTCAGTTGTCTTGTTAAAAAAAAAAAAAAGCTAATAGTAGATCTGCTGGGAGAGAGGTCATGCCTGGAAAAGCCTTGGGCACAAGGCCTGGCGCACTGGGGTAGACTGCTATTAACCTCACTTTGTCAGTGAGGAGATGAGCATACTGAGAGTAAGGGATTTGCCCTGGGTCATAGCTAACTATAAGGTTGATTGAGGATTAAAGGAGTTACTGTAATAAGTAGCTTGGTTTTGACAGGTGGAGAGGTAGAGAGATACTTGAGACAGTTGGGTCCTTTTGTTCTCTGATGAGTGGATAAGACCTGTGTATGCTTACGGGAGGGAGCAGAGGAAGGATGGAGAGTTGGAAGACTTGCAAGTTGTTTTGTTCCCTCTCTCCTTTCTTCTTTCCTTTCCCCCAATTATCACCCCTACCCTCTCTCCTTCCTTCTCTTGTCTGTCTCATCCAGAAGATGTTTCTGGGACCTACCTTTTGCCTGACCTGTGTTAAGGAGGTGGAATTCGGGGGCACAGCACTTTAGACTGGCTCGGGATGGGACAACCTCTTTGGCAGACTCTAGAACTTCAAGAAACTTTGGGGAAAACCAACCCTGGCCGTGACCTTGGGAACTCTTCCCATCTGTCCCTGCTATGACACATCTGAGGGGAAAAAAAAAATCCATTCGTATTTCTACATATTCCTCTTTCCCTCAGCCAACCCCCTCAGGGTTCAATATTTCACTCACCATCATGCTGTGTTTGAGTTGTCAAGGAGACCTCTGTTGGCTTCATGACAGCTTCTCGGCTGGAAATGATGTCTCTGGGTGTGGTTTTTGATTGAGTTAAAAGTAGGTTAAGGGAGTAAGGTAGGCCAGCCATTTCCAGGGCCTGCACGGCTCTGATGTTGAGTTAGTGGTGGCCAGGATATTCCAAATGGGATAGCCTGCAGCACAGAAGAGTGGTTCACTGCCCCCGCCCCTCATGGGCCTGTCCTTGGATTCTTGGTTGCGCTCAGCAACCAAGCAGGTGTGCGACTGTCTGCTGACCAGCTTCCAGGGGCTTTCCTTCCAACCTAGTCACCAAACAGTTGGTTGTTCAAAATGGTTTAGACATTTCTGCTCCCTCAAGCTTTTGAGTTATGCTGTTTGGGATTTTATTTTGTTACTAAATAAAGGGTTTTTCTTTTTAATGAAGTTCATTCATTTAATTCATTTTCAACTGGGCTTTTTTAGTGGCCATCAGACTCTTCTTCCATGCAGCCAGTATTCTGAGTGACAGCACCCCACCAGGTGGATGTAAGTCTGTGTATCTGTGGGTTAGTACATAAACTCAAACCCCAGTGGTCTGCCCACTCAGCCCTGGCAGTTGCGAGGCCATTGCTAACGGGAATCAAGGAGAAACAGAAATGGATGGGAACCTGCGTGCACTCCGTTCCTTTGGCCAGGGCTCTGCTCCTCATGTCAGTCTCAAAAGAAAAAGGAAACGAGTCTCCCCCAGCCCCATTGCCAAGGCCTACCTCCTGGCTTGGGACTTAATGGTTGAGAAGTTCTTATTTGGGCCATGGATATAGGGGGCTTCCCCCTCTCCCCCTAGGCTCCCTGAGGCCTTGCTGAAGCCCTCCTGGGAATTCTAGACACCAGCTCTCTAACCCTCCACCTGCACCCTCCCTCCTCTGTTGTTTTCTGGCTGTTCAGGGAGGTTGAAGGTGAATGACTTTGGGCAGATGATTTGCCTAATGAAGCTACATGCCTCCTACAATTACCACGCAGGCTTTGAGGAGTCCCATTTGTTCATTTCAGCCCCAGGGCTGAGTGGAAATCCTGATGGGCAGGACATCCTCCTAGCAGGCCTGGCCCTGTCTCCAGTCACAACACCCACACTGCCCCTCCCTGGGTCCCTGGGTGGGTGGCCCGAGGGCCTCTGCCACGCAGGGATTGGGAGCCATCTTCCGAAGCTGGCAGGCTCGGTGGTGACAGCCAGCTTCACTTAAAGAACCTAAGAAGAATCCTCAGAGGAAATGTTGTCACAGCCCCCTAGACTTGCCTTCTGCAGGGAGAAAGAGATGCTAATCCAGGAAGCCCAGGAAGGCCCTGACAGTGCCCAGGGCTCTCGCGTCGTGGGCTGGGTTGTGATTGCCTTGCTTTCTCACCAGGTCAGTGGATGGGCACAGGGAGGACAGAGAGATGTTCAAGGAGCAAGGAACAATGCACACAGCACAACTTCCTGAGCCCCTGCCAAGTCCTCTGCTCGAACTGTCTCCTTGGGTGCGCACAGGAGCCCTGCATGCTAGGCTTTATTACTAGGCTCTTTGTAGACATGAAGGGACAGAGATTCCAGATTCCCAAAGACAAGCCTCGTTAGTCAGCCCCAGCCTGTCTGACTCCAAAACCAGCCCCTGCCGCCCTCCCGGAGAAGGCACAAGGGCACATTCAACCGAATGAACAAGCAATCACGAAACAGACAAAAAGGAGCTTTGACTTCCCTTCTTCCCAGTCTTTCCAGAGCTTGCTTTTGGCCAGGTACTCAATGGACATCTCTGCTTCTGAACCCTCCCAACAGATGTAAGAGCCACCAGGTTAGCAGTGAGGAATGGCACTTCCGATCACTCAGTCTTGGCCCAGTCATCAGCAGTCAACCAGGCATGGGCCCTAGACGTGGAGAGGCCTGGGTAAGAGCAGCGTGCGGCCCACAGCGCCGCCTTTTACTGTGGCTGTTTCCTGGGCAGCACTTCGCCACGGTTCTGTTTGCTGCGAATAGCATGACCTAGTGCTCCCATCTGGTAGTTTACAGTGTCGGCCACTGATGCTTGGAAAGCCACTTTGTCCTATAACTCATCAAAGAGCTGGTGGGATCTTGACCGGAAGGGATTTTTGAGGTTCTTCAGGCGACATCGCTTCTGTCACAAGAGACCTAACTGGACTCTATAGAACCTTGAGAATGGCGTCTGGTGGGAACTAAGTGGCGTGGGAGTGTTCACGAAATAGAAGCATGGAACACCATCGAAAAAACACTTTTAAGTGATTTTAGGTGAGAGCCGTGGTATGCAGAATTCTATACGTTATGCTTCTAGTTTTGTTTGTGTGTATGCATTTATCTACATGGGAATAATGATTATCTCTGGGCTTTAATTTTGGATGTTTTGATTTCTCTCTTTATGGCATGCTGTATTTTCTCCATTATTTCTAATAAGCACGAAAGGCTTTCTCATAAAAGAAATCATGTTGAGAAATACTAAACAAAGACTACTCCTCTGTGACAGGCTTTAGCCTCACCCCCTGCTACAAAGTCAGTTCTACAGGATGGATGCCGTGTTTCTCTGAGAGGTCAGCTCTTACTTGGAGATGCCAAAGGTATTTGGACTGGCTGAGTGGGAAAGAGTTGGGTCCTGCGTGTTTGACTACCTTGTCTACCATCACCATGTACAGACAGCATGGCTGGCCAGCCTGACTTTCCCAGGGTTTCATCTTGCCTGAGTGGGTTCCATCTCTAGCAGAAATACCAACGATACCTTTATCAGCCCTGGCTGTGCTCAATCAAACTTACCTTGAGAAGTTGCTTTCCAGAAACATGCACATTTCACATCCTCTTCACCGTGGCTGCCTTTCCTGCTGAGACTCTGACCATTCTAAAATATACCCCCTTTGAAAGCGCCAGTGAATTTGAAAATGGCCCATGTGGAGCCCCGTTTGTGAAGTCTTTGTCTAGATGAGACCCTTCCACATTGGCTCAGCGTGGTAGGAAGATGCTGGTTTTACCTAACTCAGTGCTGAACAGAGAAATACCTGTGTGGTCACAGAGAACGATTTTAGCGCTAGAGGAAAAGCAACAACAACAACAACAAAAAACTCGTGGCCTTTTAACCAGGGTCAAAAAATCTTTAGACTGGCTGGGCCTTTTAGCCAGGGTCAAAAATCTTTAGACTGGCTGGGCGCCAGTGGCTCATATCTGTCATCCTAGCTACTCAGGAGGCTGAGATCTGAGGATCGCAGTTCAAAGCCAGCCCAGGCAGGAGAGTCTGTGAGACTCTGATCTCCAATGAACCACCAGAAAACCGGAAGTGGTGCTGTGGCTCAAGTGGTAGAGCGCTCACCTTGAGCTGAAGAGCTGAGGGACAGCGCCCAGACCCAGAGCTCAAGCCCCACAACCAAAAAAGACTGGATTTGCACTAACCTGAAGCCAAGTCATGCCTAAGCTTGCTTCTGGACAGAGACTCAGATATTTGTGCTGGCTTGTATTCTTCCAGTCTTACAGTTTTCTTCCGTATGAAATGCCAGTATTTTCAGGCAGGTGGACTGAGTGATAGGTCAATCTGGACGAGGCTGGGGGAGGCGTTCATTTGGGTTCAACTTACCATTAACTCCGGATCTCAGAAACAGTCCTTGTTTGCTAGCATCTGACGCCCCTTTCCCCCTCTTTTTATTTTAAATATGTGAGAAGCATTTATTTTCCGACAGACAGTCGCATCCGTTTGGATCCTCTGACTCCACAGCACATCTGCAGAGCACTCCGAGGTCACACACGTGGGCCCTGGGTGCTGGGCTCCAGGCTGTTTCCCTCTGTACCATTGCCCCCAGAGCCAGCACCGTTGTCAAGTTTGCTTAACCTGTCAGAACTCCAGTCTCAAAGAAGTTAAGTGGTTTGGCTGAGGATCCTCGTCTAATGAATGGCAGACCCTGAAGTTGAGCGAAGCTCTTTTGTCTCCCCAACCTCCCCCAGGATCCACCGTCTCCCCATCCACCCGGCCTTCGCATGAAACTAGCTGGGGCCTGTGGTCTGCCAAAGACAAGCAAGGGAGTTACTTGGAAAAACAGCATCATTACCTTTGGTGCCTTTGTGTTTGTGGGCTCTGAACAAACCTCCCTGAACCATAAAGAAGAGGTTTTCCAGGCCCAGAGAAGCTTGCCTTGACTGTGTATTTGGTTTGCTTTTATAGTTCCGAGGAACAATAAAACGGATGAAATTACCACTATGGCTTAGGAGAGAGTAAATTAGAATTCCTTGCTGGCGAAGAAGCCCACAATTCTCCTTTGTTCTCCATGCTCCCCTCACCTTGTTCTTCACCATGCATCCTGCGTCCTGCGGTGACCCCTTCCTGGGCTTGGAGCTCGGCCTTCCCCCGCCCCCCCCCCCCCACACCCCCCAGGAACTCTTCCTCAGAGGTTGTGGCCCAGAGCCTGCACCTCAAAGACTTGCCTCCCCCTTTCCCACACTCCAGATTGCCTTCCAGAGATGCTGCTTCTCAGAAGCCCCCGCTTGCTGCTTTCATTCTATTTACTGGTTTCAGGTAGAATGTGCTCCAGTCCTTAGCCTTCCCCTATGTCTGGTACTCTTTTGGTGGCCTTGAATTATCAAGGGGGGAAAACAGTGGCTGTTAAAGGCCAAACTTACCAAGGTCCACATGGACCTCCAAATGTAATTCCTCCCTAGTTGTTTATGGTTTAGATTGCCGGTGACCTACAGAGGCTCGTATGCTAAAGGCTTGCTCAGCCATCTGTGGTGGAAAGTGGTAGAACCTTTAAGAGGTAGAGCTAATGGGAGGGCATTAGGTCAGGTCTATCAGAGCCCGGTCCCCTTCTTGCTGTCCTTCCTGGCTGCTCTAAGTTGAGCAGCTTTCTCCATCTCCTGGAAGTTCCCACCATGATGTTTTACCTTGTCACCAGTCCAGTGAGATCATGGATTAAACAGAAATGATCCCTTCTTTTAAGTTGACTTTCCTGGGTATTTTCTCACGGCGGTGAAAGCTATGTAACGTAGCAAGGAGAACTCATTTCCATACCTGCGTGCCTCATACACACACTTACCCATGTGTGTACTCACCCGTCTGTCAGTCATTTGCTCACAGACTTGGAGCATCTGCTCGTGCAAGGGGCTGTTTAAATTTTTTTAAAATATAATTGTTATTATTGGTACAGAGGGATTACAATTCCATAAGGCAGGTAGTGAGTACAATTCTTTTTGGACAATGTCACCCCTTCCTTTGCTTTCCCCCAGTTTCCCGACGAAGACTGCTTCTTACCTCCAGGAGGAGAGACCTCCAAACTGCAGTCTCAAAGGAGACACGCGATCAAAGATGTGCAGGGTACACGTGCGGTTCCTGAGTACTTTTGGATAATGAGTGTGCACACACCCCTGCAGGAATCTATTTTCCTACAAAACCACCTTAATGGTTTAACACACCAAAATGTGTTAGGGCAAAACAGTTCTTTAGCCAGGCGTTTCTTATTCAGTAGTGATTCCTCAATTCCTAGGAAGTTCATCTTGGAGACTTCAAAATGGGCCTGCTTTTGCTTTCATAGTTATGTAAGTTAGCACAGCAGTGGAAGGGGGAGGAAGAATGGTTTCCTGAAGGGACTGAAGTCAGGAACTTCGAGTTCTTTTCTTCTTGTCACTGTGAGGTCTTGAGCAGATACCTTACCTGTCTCTCTGTGTCTTTTCTTTTTTGCCAGTCTTGAGGTTGAAGTTCTGGTTCACCCAGCCTGGGCTAGCGCTGTACCATTTGAACCATAGCTCTGTTTCTGAGTTTTTGGTGATTAATTGGAGATGAGAATCTAATGGAATTTCCTGCCTGGGCTGGCTTTGAACTGTGATCCTCAGATCTCAGCCTCCTGAGTAGACAGCCGTGAACCACTGGTACCCTGCTCATGTTTCCATTGTTAAAGTGGGATTATGCTTGCTTTTGTAGTTCACAGGAATATTATATAGGTGTGAAAGTGCTTGGGAATTTGTTGTTGTTGTTTTTCTGGTCCTGGGACTTAAACTCAGGTCCCATGGCCTGGATGCTGTCTCTAAGCATTTTTGCTCAAGGCTAGCTCTCTACCACTTGAGCCACAGCTCTGCTTCAGCTTTTTGGTAGTTAATTAGAGGTAACAGTCTTACAGACTTTCCTGCCAAGGCTGGCTTTGAACTGCTATCCTCAGATCTCAGCCTCCGGAGTAGTTAGAGTTATAGGCGTGAGCCACCGGCTCTATTTTTCTTAAATAGAAATGAATACATGTAAGACACTGGAAGTGAGTCTTGGTGCAAATGATTTAAGCGTGGAGATGTGTTCTGGGTCTTTAGGATCAGCCCGTTTGTTGCCTTAGGTGGCATCCCTGGTTTGTTTGGACAGTCTCAATTCATGGTTGATTTAAGTATTAAGAATACTCTTTTTTTTTTTTTATTATCAAAACGGTGTTAGGAATAGACTTGGTGGTTATGTTTATGGTTCACCAAATGGTCAACAGAGTGGGCTAGGCATTGGCTAAGTACAGAAGCCCAAGTCAGGCAGATGAGTGCTGTCTAGGGCTTCTTCTCTTCCCAGGTGAGCAAGGGTTCTGCAAGTTGTCCTGGTGGGCTAGCTCACGAGGTGGAACCACGTGAAGAGGAGAAAGATTCCACACGGGGCCGTGGCTGTGCGGTTACAGGGAGCATGCTGGAGCACACGGGGCGGCAAGGCCCAGAGGGGCTGTCCTAGGGCGGGATTGCTCCTTTGCAACCAGCACTGACTGATGCAAGTGGGCAGGCAGGGTGGGAAGTGGGCGGCATCCCCACAGCAAAAGGAAAAGGCGAGATTCTCCCTGGTGCTCAAGACCCTTGACAGCAGTCAAACATGAAGAGGATCGTGTGTGTGTGTGTGTGTGTGTGTGTGCGCGCGCGCGCGTGCATGCGTGTGTGTGCGTACAGACTTGCTGCTTCCCGGGATGGCCTGCGACACGTTCTCAATCTTCATTGAAGGAAGAGGTTGTGGCCCCTTTGGGACTTTTTGTCACTAATTTAGGGCTCCTCTTGGAAAGCCAGGGCTGGCATGTTGGGTGCTGGGATTTGCTGGACACACGTGGCATTTGCTGGCGGTGAAAGGAGCCAGGGTCTTAGGATCACATCGCCTGAGCTTCATCACTGACTAACTACGTGAGCATGGGCCAGTGACGCTTCCTCCCAAGCCTCCCTTTCCTTCTACAAATTGGGATTCATCCTTACCCCCGTGATCTCATTCCACCTCACCTAGTGCCTTCTCAGGATGCTAGGGAGCTTCGTAACCACGGCCTTATTGTTGACGCCTGGCGAGTACCAGGAATACAACAGAGAAAGAGACAGTGTTACAGAGCCACTGTTGGGGGAGAGGATGCGAATGGTGGACCAGTAGTAAGTGGGCAAATAGATGCGCTAGACCCCACGCTATGGGATAGGGAAAGTACCAGAAGATGCTGAGAGAGAGAGAGGAGAAGGCACTTGGGTGAGAGGCTTGTACTCCTTACACTAATGTGATCAGGGAAGACTTGGCTCCGAGTATGACTGACAGGCTGAGCAGTGCGCATGCGGAGACACCAGTGCATTTTCCTAGCCGAGGTGGAGTGGGGGGAATAGTCTGAACTCATTCAGTCTGTCCAAAACAGATAAAAGAGGAAAGAGGTCGGCACAGACAAAAAGTGGTAGCTAACTCTTGTCTGCGTAAAGAGGGGGGATGTGTATGTATTCATGTATCTAAGTATCTCTAGCAGGATAAACCAGAAACTGATACTGAGAAGCATGGGTAGAGGCCTAGGGGAGAGAGAGGTTCACTTTCAACCGTGTGTCTACTTTTATGGTTTGATTTTTTTTTTTAAAGTGTGTGCGTCTATCACTTTACAATGAACAATCTCGTTTCAAGAGACAGTTCTAAATGTATACTTCTTTAAGATAATTGTCTGTCGGCCATTTGGAACCAAAGCAAGACGAGGGGTAAGTGGAATCTCCCAGGTGCCAGGAGAACAAGCCCAGTCTGGGAGCCAGAACAGGCCTGGGCCAGCTCTGGCTGGAGATCCCGGGAAGTGGGCGCAGTGACCCCAGGCACGTATCACGCAGGTACAGACACATTTCCATAGCCTTTCTTCTCTCTGCACACGAAGAGGGCTCTCATCCTTCCCTTTCTGACAATCCTACCCGACTGGGGCCTGAAAGAAGAAAGTCACAACCCCAACCCTCACTCCCGGGCTGGGTTTTATCATCGTGACATCCATGCAAGCTCGATTCTCTCACACGGCTGCACAGCCGCAGAGCTCCTAGCACAGAGCCTCATGCTGAGCATACAGTATCAGTACTTCAGGAAGTGTGGGGTATTCATAGTGAAGCGACTTCCTTGCCCTGATGGATTCTCTGTCACTTCTCTTCCACACCCCTTTCCAAGGGAGCCAGAATATGGATAACAATACCTTTCATCATATATTTGGTTGGAAACTTCTAATAAGGTCATAAAAAGCCTATTAAGGGGTTGAGGATGTGGCTGACTGGTAGAGCACTTGCCCAGAGTGCATGAGGAGCATTAGGGTTTGGTCCCAATCACTGTCAAAAAATAGAATTGTGCCGGGCGCTGGTGGCTCACACCTGTCATCCTAGCTACTCAGGAGGCTGAGATCTGAGGATCACGGTTCAAAGCCAGCCCGGGCAGGAAAGTCCGTGAGACTCTTATCTCCAATGAACCACCAGAAAACTGGAAGTGGCTCTGTGGTTCAAGTGGTAGAGCTCTCGCCTTGAGCTGAAGAGCTGAGGGACAGCGCTCAGGCCCAGACTTCAAGCCCATGACCACCACCAACAACAACAAAAAAAGGATTGAAATTATGTTTCTGTTTTTTTCTTGGGGGGGAGGGGTCCGGTCGTGGGGCCTGAACTCTGGGCCTGGGCGCTGTCCCTCAGCTCTTCAGCTCAAGGCTAGCGCTCTACCACTTGAGCCACAGCGCCACGTCCAGCTTTTTTTCTTTTTTGCCTATGTGGTGCTGAGGAATCGAACCCAGGGCCTCAGGCATGCAAGGCAAACGCTCTACCACTGAGCCACCTTCCCAGCCCCACATTTCTGTTTTACTGTATGATTTCTCCTTTGTTTTTATTGAAGTTGTTAAAGCATTTTTAGCTTGTTTTTTTTTGTTTGTTTGTTTTTGTTTTTGTTTTTTTTTGGTCCGGTCATGGGGCTTGAACTCTGGTCCTGGGCGCTGTCCCTCAGCTCTTCAGCTCAAGGCCAGCGCTCTACCACTTGAGCCACAGTGCCACTTCTGGCTTTTTTCTTATGTGGTGCTGAGGAATCGAACCCAGGGCCTCAGGCTTGCAAGGTAAGCACTCTACCACTGAGCCACCGTCCCAGCCTCTTAAAGCATTTTTATATTTACTACTGAATACTTCAGCTACCTGGAATCTTTTCCTTTCTAGATCAGAGCTGACAACCACTGAATGAGAGGTGTTTATTGAATGGTCCAATTGTATAACAGCATTTTCATTATTAACCATGTAAAAATTGCCATTGGAATAACTTTTATAAGCAGAGTTTCTTCATATCTTGATATATAATTAGAAGGAGTAAAGAGAAATAGGTAAAAACAGATACTTTCATGACAGCAAGAATGCAACCTGATAGCCCAGAAAAGAGGTCAGAAAAGCAGAGACTTTCCACGTGTTGGTGGCCCACATCTATAATCCTAGTTATTCTCAAGAGGTTGAGACCTGAGAGTCATAGTTCGAAGCTAGCCTGGACAGGAAAGTCTGTGAGACTCATCTCCATGTAGCCACCAAAGAGCCAGAAGTAGAACTATGGTTTCGGTGGCAGAGTGCCAGCCTTGAGTGAAAAAAGCTAAAAGACAGCACAGAGGTCCAGAGTTCGAGTCCAGACAGGAGCAACAACCAAAAGCAGAGACTTGGTTTCCATGGATACAGTTTTGGAGAGTGAATTAATATGAGGGCACAAGAGGTCCCTATGTTTTGTTTTGTAAACAAATTATGTTATAACTGTGTTTAAAGAAGATGAAACAAAAAGAAAAAAGCTGGAATTGGCGCTGTGGCTCAAGTGGTAGAGCGCTAGCCTTGAGCTGAAGAGCTGAGGAACGGCGCCCAGGCCCAGAGTTCAGGCCCCACGACCGGACACACACACACACACAAAAAGAAGTTGAAACAAAACAGCTTTAGAATAATTTTTATTCGAAGTCATTAACATTTAAATTGCTGTGATGCAGGTATTTTTCCTTAAAACATGCTAAAGAATATTGCCTTAGTGAACAATTGACAGTGTAGAAATTAGGAAAACAGAGATGTTTCCATTTATACCAGTATTATGGTGAGAGTACCTTTCTCCCTCTACTACTGAATATGACTCCAAGTCAAGAAACATGGATCTAGGGAGAAAAAAAAGGTACAGCTTCTGAAAAAAAGAAGAAAAATGCTTCAAGTTGTTCAGTTGCCTTCCAAGAAAACTTAAGAGCATTAGTAGAAGTATTATCACTAATAAGAGAATTTAACCATGTTGCCAGGCAACAAACACACTTTATAGGCACTGGTTTTCATGTGTCTTATTAACAGCAACTTGAAAAAAAATGCTTAATGATAATTCCTCATTTTAATTACCTACCATATTAAATATGTAGGAATGAATTGAATAAGAACCAGGGTGAATACTTACTATAAAATGTTCAGAATAGTTCTAAAATTGAGTACAAGTGATTCGAATCAATAGAAAAACATTATATTCATGAATCGGAAGATGATGTATTTTGAAGTATGTGAGACTTTACCACACTCAGGCAAAAAAAGACCACGGTTGTTAAAATTACTATATTCTCAGACTAGAAGCATGACTTAGCAAGCTCAGGCTCTTAGTCTGAAAATCTGAAAAAAAAAAAAAAAAGCTGGATCCAAGTCTCAGCTTTAAGTGTATGATCTTGGTCAAGTTACAAAATAATCTCAGGGCCTCAATTTTCCCATCTATAAAGTGGAGCTGATAATAATACTTAACCCCATATAATTACTGTGATTTAATATTTGTAAGATGCTCAGAGAAATGCCTGCCACAGAAATGGCTTGATGTTAGTTATCATTTTTATACTAGAATCTTTAAGTTTTTAACTCACGGAAATACCAAGAAAAACTAAAAAGGACTTTTGGGGATAAAATTTACAAAGTCTATCTACTTAAGAATTGTCAAGAAAACCTTGAAAAATGGGTTGTGGGGGATCTCTCTCTCTCTCTCTCTCTATATATATATATATACACACATACACACATATATGTATATTTATGTATGTATGTATGTATATTCTAGGGTCTTGATTACAAATCACAAACTGATGGCCCTGATATAAGAATGGAAAACAAATCAACAGAAGAGAATAAAGCTTAAGAATAGATCCCAGTGGATATAGGAATGTGGTTTAATAGCATTTCACCACAATTGGGAAGAGAATTGTCCAATAAATATTCTGGAGCAATTCATTCATTACAAAAATTAGGTTCGTTCTCGTCAGCGTTTATTAAAATGTGTCCGTAGACATCGGAGTACCTTGGGTACTTCTTCCACTGAAGGGTGCGGGGCGGAGGGGGACCTAATTCCCACCGAAGCGTGGGAACTACTGCCATTTACATCCATCCAAATACATTCCAGATGAACCAAAGGGATCAATGTCACAATTACCACCCTACAGGCAGAAGACAGTATGAGTACACAGTGGATATTATATTATGGTCTGTACTTATTTCATAGTTCATGAAGAAAAATGCGAGCACACACTATCGAAGGACAAAGGGCATTAATAACCAAACCCTGAAAAGATGATCTGCCTATGGGAAAATGCCAGGCTTCACGAACATTCAAAAATGCCCATTAAAACAATGTATCATGTTTTATACTTCATGAGGGAAAGTACCTTAACCATTACAAGATCCGGTGATGCTGAGGATGTATTGAAATGGCCACGTTGATGTTCAGGGGAGGAGAAGGACACTGAACTCATTTTCTCAATTTTTTTTTTTTTATAGACAGTCTGAAAACATAGCCATCTGGAGAGGCCAAGGCATTCAACTTCTATGAACTCCGGAGGAAGAGGCAGAGATTCACATGCTGTAGGCATGCAGGTATTTGTTGCAGTGTCATCTGAATGGGAAAGATTGGAAACAGCTGAAATGTGCGGCAATATGGTAACAGTTAACAAAATCATGGCCCATTCAGATGATGAATACCCAGTGGTCATTAGGAATCATGCTTTTGAAGAATCCTGTCATTAAATGACATGAGAAAATACTCACAGTGTACTAAATGAAAACACCAGAATACAAGCTATGTATAAGTATGGGTCTTTTTTTCTTTCTATTAGAAATAATCAGAAACAGAAAAAGATGGAAAGAAAGACGAGATCATGGCATATTAATAGAACTTTATGTTTAAGTGGTTGGTTTTGAGCAAGTTTTACATTCTTCTTTATACTCTTTAGATTTTCCACTTTTGTGCAACAAAGCTATATGTTCATAATGAGGAAAGTATTAGTGAAAAGATAATATTGGCTAAGAGAATCTGACATGAGTTATTCTAAACAAAAAATGGTATAATGAAAAAGGCCATAGCCCCGGATTCGACAGGACAATCAGCGAAGCCGAAATAGCTACATCGGGGCTAAGAAGGTGGCTCAGTGGTAGAGAGCTTGCCTTGCATGCCCTGGGTTCGATTCCTCAGCACCACATAAGCAGAAGAAGCCGGAAGTGGCACTGTGGCTCAAGCGTAGGGCGCTGACCTTGAACTGAAGAGCTGAGGGACAGTGCCCAGACCCAGAGTTCAAGCCCCACGACCGACAAAAAAAAGGAAGAAAGAAAGAAAGAGAGAGAGAAAGGAAGAAAGAAAGAGAAAGAAAGAAAGAACTACATCGGGATCAGGTTGTTCAGAGGAACAGGGGCATGAAGACAGACAGGCAGGCTGGGGGCAGAGTGTGGGGTCCCGCAGGGCATCAGAGCTTCTCAGGGAGGCTGAACCCCTTTGAGTCACCCCTCACTGCCGACTACCAGGTAGCTCAAAGGACACCGGCAGCCCAGGAACCCGGGGCTTCATAGCCCATTAGCAGCCTGCCAGCAACGCAGGTATAGGCACGCGGACAGCTCTGCTTTGCTCCATTGTGTTGAAAAGGAAAAGCCTTTGGCATCGGCGTGGCTCTCGGGAGACCCGCAGGTTACTGATAGTGTTCCCTGGCTGACATTTTCCCTCCTATTCCTTCCGGTCTCAGAACTCAGCCTCCTGCCCAGCAACATGGCTGCTCGCTCACCCAGAACCGTTGGGGAATTCTGAAGCCAGGTACATCCCATCTCGTTCGTCCATCCCCCACGGACAACATTGTCTGAGTGAAGACACCCGCATGGCTGGAGGAGATGGGTCTCAGGGCGTTGGAGCCATATGACTGGGTAAGTAGGACTCCTCGTGCTGTTCCGTCAGGCCATGTGACCTGGTCTGTGTCTCTTTCCACCTCGGAGCCTGAGGCCCTCTGTTCGTAAGCAAGTTTACTTTTTGGTACAAAAGTACTTGAAAGGGAGCACTGGGGGACTGAGTGAATATACACAAAGTGCTCTTCCCACCTGGCCCCAGGGAGATGCCCAGCAAACCACAGTTCTAATCAGCCCAGCCCTGCAGAAGCTTAGCCCTGGCTCAGTACTGAGTGCTGCACTAAATGTGCCTGGCACCGTGCCACGGGCCATCCCCATACAACAGTTGTTTTGTTATGATGGCCACTGCTGCCATGGTAGCCGTTGCTATGGTGTCTGCCTCAGATCCCCCGTGAGGAGGTGGCAGACGGGCTCTCCTTTGATCAACCCACCTTCATCAGAGCCCGCAGCTCTTGAGGTGTGTGTAGGAAAGGATTCCATGTACAGATCCTCTTGTCTTCAGGAGCGCCCTGAGCCAGTGGGTGGCAGGGTGGGGTGGGTGGAATGGAGCACAGAGCCTGGCTTTGACTTCCTGCCCTCTGCTTGCCAGCATTTGCACATTTCTGCTCACTGGAAGCTCCTCGGGGCCTGGGCGCCGTCCCCCAGCTCTTGAGCTCAAGGAGAGCGCTCTACCACGTGAGCCATGGCGCCACTTCCGGTTTTCTGGTGGTTCACGGGAGCTGCTGGGTAGGGGCTCATGAGTCATCCTCAGAGCCCAGGAGCCAGGTGCTGTGACCACTCCGCCTGTCCCTGATCCAAGGGAGCAGGTCGCTGACATTCCAGTCCCTGGGGTCGAGAGGTTGGCAGAATGAACTAGGGCTACCCCCAGTAGTATGGAGATAGTTTACAGAGAGACTGATGTTTTGTGTGTGTGAAGCATCCACATCTTCATGCTTGAATGAACGGATATTAGCAAACATCAGAAGCAGCGGATGGATACAGCTAAGTCTGAACACGGAGCGTTGACTTTTTTGTGACAGTGGCGGTGTGTGTGTGTGTGGGGGGTGATCATCTGGGAGACACTGTTCGAGGAACTGAAGCCCAGTCCAGCCTCCTGGAAAGTGAGTGTGCTTTCCTGATTTGTCCACTTTTTTCCCTCGCTGAGTTTTCTTAAGTGAGTAATGAAAAGGTTAAGGATCTTTTCCATCAGTTCAACCCCGGAGAGGGCTTTATCGAAATTGTCCCAACTTGGTGCTTGCTCAAAGCTTGCTTAAGTGTGTACACACACGGAAAAGACGGTCTCCATTCTGGCGGGCCCAACGCTTTCTTGGCTCTAGCACACAATGGCAGAGACGTCTTCCCCTTCGTGACTGGGGCCAGCAGGTCACGTGTAGCAGCAGAAGCCTTGGTACTGCATCAAGTGATGAGGTGAGTCTTCGTGTGAACTGAGTTGTGAAACGTAGGTAAGTGTACTTGGCCCTGGCCTGGGGACACATCCTGATCCTTGTTCTGGGTGGGTGAGGGGGCTTTTCTGTCCTTGGGGAACACAGCCATGTGCTCAGGGGTCCTTCCTTTATTCATGAGAAGGACCACGGTGCCCATGGAGACAGGAGGAGGAGAGGGCATGACCCAAGGAGATGAGGGTTCTCCACGGAGAGGCGGACCTGTTTCTAGGGCTCTCGACTGTCAGTGTCTCTTGTGAGCCACCTCCCACCACTGCTGCTCTGCGGCCTCGGTGGGTTGTTCCCTCCTGGCAGAGCAGGAAGTTACTGAGGTGTAGGATGTAGAGTGACGGAGCTCTGTTCCCCACGTCTGCAGCCCCAGCTGGGAGCTTTGCTGTTGGGTTCAAGGTTTACTTAGTCTAACCCTATCGATGTCAGGATTACCCCAAGATGCCTGGCTCAGGCATGATGGAAATGATGGTGTAGGGTGTTTAAAAAGCTCTCGCCGGACACCAGTGGCTCACGCCTGTCATCCCAGCTACTCAGGGAGGCTGAGATCTGAGGATCACGGCTCAAAGGCAGCCCGGGCAAGAAAGTCCATGAGACTCTTTTTTTTTTTGGGGGGGGGGGTCCAGTCGTGGGGCCTGAACTCTGGGCCTGGGCACTGTCCCTCAGCTCTTCAGCTCAAGGCTAGCGCTCTACCACTTGAGCCACAGCGCCACTTCTGGCTTTTTTCTTTATGTGGTGCTGAGGAATCGAACCCAGGGCCTCAGACATGCAAGGCAAGCACTCTACCACTGAGCCACCTTCCCTGCCCCGAGACTCTTATCCCCAATAAGCCACTAGAAAACCGCAAGTGGTGCTGTGGTTCAAGTGGTAGAGCGCTCGCCTTGAGCTGAAGAGTGCAGGGACCGTGCCCAGGCCCAGAGTTCAAGCCCCACAGCTGACCAAAAAAAAAAAAAAGCTCTCTTGATGTCTCCAGGTAGAAGAGGGGTAAGAAAGTCACTCTCCTCAGAGCCTCTAAAGTCACATGGGGCCAGGGAGGGCAGGAGGGACCAACTCTGGGCCCACACAGGTGATGCCCTTTGTCATTAAGAGGCTTGCTGTCCCCAGACCTCAAGGAGACCTGCTAGTCTCCTGTGGATCTGGACCCCCACTGGAGTGTCTCTCCACAGGCCAATGGCTGGCTCCAAACTAGGGCTTGGCCCTAGATGCAGAAAACCTTCACATAGGAAAGGGGAGGAGGCATACTAAATCGAGGTGGTAAAGGTGAGGCTGGAAGGGCCAGGGGTTGAGCCACGGGTCCTATCAGTCCTTCTCATTTTCCTCTTGGTAGTGAGGGAAAAGGTGGGTGGCAATGAGTATATTTCACAGGTCAGATTCCTGAGGCAGATGCTCAAGTGTAAACGGAGCTTTTCAACATCCAGCTGGAAAGTGGGATTTCTTCCACGTCATCCGGTAAACATCCACGGGCGCATGGGCTTTGCTAAAATGTCAGTGTTGGTTGGTGGTTCCCAGAGTTACTGGCCACTGGCTTCCAAATGTTGATGTGAATTTCTGGTGAGCAGTGGCATTTTTAATCTTAGAGCACTGACAACTCAAACCAAAGCCTTGGCTTAATCGAGGGGGGAAAGGGATCAGTTTTAAGAACCTGGGAAAATGTCCAGATGAAATGTGCATGAGTCATATTTTCTCTCTCTCTCTGTCCTTCAGTGTCTCTGTCTCTGTCTCTCTCCTCTGTGGCTATCTCTCTCTCTCTCTCTCTCTCTCTCTCTGCAGAGCAGGCCCCATGACTTAACTTGTAGACCAAATTATATTAACACCCTCAGATCTGCGCATGAGGGCTAAGAGGTCATCATCTGACCTTTGGAGTAGACTTCATGGGTCATTAGGATGTGTGGGCCAGGATGAGGGAGCGTGGTATTTCTGAACTCTCCTGAGCCTGCTACCAAGTATGGTCCCTTTGGTTACACTGTTCTCGATCCCAGACTGGACTTGACAACCCAGGGCTTCTCGATCAGGGACCGATCATCTCACATCTAGCAGCTACCCACCCTGGTCTTGGCTGGTGTTAGAACGGACTCACAGAAGTAGCTGTCACTTCATAGCCTGTCTTAGCATAGGGATGGGAGGAAGGAGATGGACTGTGAACACGGGGGGCAGGGGCTCTTGTAAGAGAAATAAAGAAGATTCTCCATCCTGGGCCTCTTGTTCTCAGGTCCAAGTCTTCCTCTTCTGTGTCTGCCTTGGGGGGGTGGCAGACTACTAAAACTATGTCTTTGAAGGCCCCTTGTCTTGTGGCTTCTGGCTATGTCTGGCTAGCGGGGGCAGTTGTTGGAGAGTGGAGGGCAGAGGAAGGAAGAGGCAGGCTGCTTCTCCTCTCTGGTGAGGGTGGTGTCTGGGACAGTGGTCTCCTCTCCAGCATGGGTCAGTTTCATCAAACAGCCTTTCTGCGGCCCAGCTCCTCACTCGTACCCTGGCTCTGATGCTGGTCAGACCACCTCTTTCCCTCTACCTCCTAGCCTGCTGGTGGTAGATTCAGAGCTGCCGATTCAGAGCTCTAGACTGCTTTATTTCCCCCATTGGACCTCTTTCTTCTTCCGTTCTCTCAGTAGCTCATTCCTTGTAGTAAATTAACCCTTTTACTCTGTCATTTTTGGGGGTGGGGGGTGGGGGATGGGACACTGCCTGATACAAGAACTCTCCCTTTGTCTTCCCTCTCAAAACTCTTTTTTCCCCTTTGCTAAAGAGTCATCAGGGGGCAGAAGACTTTGTTTTCTAATTTTTTGTCAGTCGTGGGGTTTGAACTGCGGGCCTGGGCACTGTCCTTCAGCTCTTCAACTCAAGGCTAGTGCTCTACCACCTGAGCCACAGCGCCCCTTCTGGTTTTCTGGTGGTTTATTGGAGATAAGAGTCTCATGGACTGTTCCTGCCTGGCCTGGCTCTGAACCGCAATCCTTAAATCTCAGCCTCCTGAGTAGCTAGGAGGACCTGCGTGAGCCCCCATCACCCAGCTAGAAGAGTTTATTCTTTAGCTACTCTCTTCCTTTGATGTCTATCAAGTACCTCCTCTCAGCAAGAAGACTTCGTTGATAAGGGGAGCCGGGCCTGGGACCAGAGGTGAAAGGTCTCTGCTCTGTCTGCTGTGACCCACAGCACTGGGAGGAGGCTGGAACAGACACACAAGAGCGAGTGGGCTGAGGTCCTACTCAAGGAGACCTAGAGAATTGTGGAGGGTGGAAAGCTACCTTCTGGCACAGGCAGATTGGGACGGTATTGGGGAGAAGGTAGTCTTGAAGTATGGAAGTCTGGCCGGCGCCTTATTGGCCACCTGATGGATGGTAGGGTCTGCCATCTTGTCTTCATGCTGGGGGAGGAAACCCCTGCCTATCACCTGCCTCCCAGGTGATGGGCGTGCCTGGACCCCTGGAGGCAGGGGCGGGCGCTTGGCTGATAGGTTCCTGAATCTGTCAATCCAGTGTCTGGCACCGGGAATTTCCTGAGGATCTGCCCCCTGCACCGACTTCGTTAGGCCTGGACCAGCCCAGCCGCCAGGATTACCATGCCAGTGTGTCTCTGTGATCGTGTCCTGTGTCCTGTCTCCTGGCTCGTCTCCAGTCATCCTGGCGTCCCAATTCAGCTCTCCATTGGAGCTGAATTGGCTTGTTGGTATTGTTTTTGTTATTTCTTTCCTCTTTAGCATGTTTCCTAGCTGTGTGAGGTGCCGGCCTTTGTGACAACTGGCCGCCTGCAGCTTGTTAACTGTATAATAAAGACTCCAATATTCTATATTTTAAAATGTGGCTTCTGGGATGGTTCACCTGACAACAGTCTTTGGCCAGGCATTGAAGGACATGTAGGATTTGGTGGTAATCGTGGTGGGGTGAATCACGAAAGATATTACTAGTGGAGGCTGAGATTTGTAGTTGCTCAGAATTACTGCCAGTTCTCCAGTTGCTCACGCATGCCTTGGCTAAGACTCTCAAAGTCCTTCTGTAAAGGTGTTGTTACTTCAAAAGAAGGTCAGTGCACACCCCTCAAAGAGCCTGGCGAAAATCCCTAAGGGGTGTTAAGTGCAGAATATCTCCACAGTCCCTGTCGGGGGATGGGCTGTTGGGATTCAGGCTGCTTCCCACACTTTGGTTGTTGAAAGGGAGAAGAGAGAAAGAGGAGTGAGATTAGCTTGTGCGGGGCTGGTGACCTCCCTGAGGAGGTCAGCTCGGTGGTAGCTCCAGACAGTGGGAGGACACTGGAACCAGGGAGGAGGAGTGAGCTGGGTGGGTGACAGTCCCTTGGATAGTCCTCCTGAGGCTGGGAGACTCATCTCCAAGGAGGAAAACTCTTCACTGTTCCAGGAATATGGCCGAAAGGCGTCTGGTGGGTGTGTGACAAATAGCAGGGAACCCTCTTTCTTACTGCCTACTTTTCCTCTTCCTCCTCTTCCTTTTCCTCCTCCTCTTCTTCTTCTTCCTCCTCCTCCTCCTCCTCTTCCAACTCCTCCTCCATCTCCTCTTCCTCCCTCCCCCCTTCCCCCCAGAGAAGCAAAGCCTCATGATCAAGATGGAGGGCAGGCTTTTAAAACAGATCAAGGATTTAATAATGGAGATTTGTGGGATTTCATCTCGCATGCCTCAGCCCCCCGAGGCCAGCCCATGTCCAGATGAACATATGTGTGAAGGCGAGGATATACGTCCTCAACGCTGGGCCAGGAAGCTGCAGCTGGTGCTGGGTTAATTTCCAAAATTAGGCCCTTGGTCTCTCCTTTCACAAAGTCCCCGACAATTAGAACAGACACGACAACTGTAACCTCTTAAGGTGGTGGTGGGGAGTTCATTATATTTCTAATTCTGTCTCGGACTTACATCCTGGAGTATGGCACAGAAATTCAAGGCTGAAACGGAGACCGGATGGGGCATTGAGTATCAGAATCCAAGTTATCAGAGCCTTAAAAAAAAAAAAAGCCCAGCTTGAAGAAAGAAAAGATTGAGCTATAGAGCCAAACACCTGGGTTGGAATGTGAAGCATAGGCCAGGTGTGGAATGCCAAGAATGCAACACCTGTGGAGAAGTTCTTGCCCCAGAGGCCAGTACTGAAGACCGGACTCCCTGGTGCCCACTTCCCTATCTACCTCTGAGAGAGGTAGGCTAGGGACAGAGGCGCCCGAGGCATTGCCAGCCTGGTATTGCGGGAAGCCTCTCTAGATACAGACCTGGCTTCCAATCCCAAGAAAGAGCGGAATGGGGCTGAGAACGTGAGGGAGGGGAAGGAAGCCTTGTACAGTATGCTATTCAGCCGGGTCACGCCGTGCACAGCTGAGTTGCATCCGACTTGAGAACCCTGGGAGACCAGGAGACAATGTGCTTGAAGAGATCGCAGCCACGGGTGAGGCAGCTTGGAAGTTCATTCTTCAGCTCCACAACCATGATGGTGGAGGGGTTTTCCTTTTCTTTCTTTCTTTCTTTGGCACTTCTGGCCTCGTCTGTGCCCGGGTGGAGCAGGCCCCATCCGTCGGTTCAAGAAAACAAAGTCAAAGACTGTTAGGAGCTTGTGGTTGGAAGCCGTCGGGTTGGCATGAAAATGGTCAAGGGGAGAGCAGGCAAGACACCATCAGTCACCATGACAGGTCCCCAGACCACAGGAACTCCAGATCTGCTCAGTTCACTCCACGAACTTCTCTTCACCTGCACCAGGAAAATGTTGACCTTACCCTGGATGCGGGAAAAGACCCCTGACCCCAAGGAATGAATGACGGGTAGAATGTGGTGGGTAGCCAAGAGCTGCGGAGAGACAGACCACAGGAACCTTTTCTGCACGTCATCTTCCAATTGCTATCATCCTGAGTGGCCTCCTTGAAAGACTGCTGCTCTTTCTAATGAACAAAACCTCTTCCTCCACTTTGAGAAGCTGTGCTCCTTCTCACGGAGGTGAAGCTGACGGAGTGGGAGAAGTTCAGCATTTCTCTTCTTTCTGGGACTGGAGGTAGAAGAATAAGCGGTAAGAGGAAGGACTGCCAGGCTGAGCACCATTCTAAGCCTACCTCCCAAGAATCTCGCACCCACAACCCGGCTGAATAACACCCTCCCACAGTCTACCCACAATGGACAGGCCAGGATGGATGTACCAGTGCTGTGTGTCTTTTTTCCCTCCCAGTGTTGACCCTGAACTTCCTGCATGAAACCTTTTGGAAACATGGACAGTGTATAGCTGGTTGTATGATTGCCTGCTGTGTCAAGCATGGGGGTCTCTGGTGGCTTTGGAGGCGAGGATGTAGAGTGAGGGGGGGAATGGCCTGACTAAGTCATTCGCCAGCTCTCCTTTCCTCGTGGTGGAGTCTCTATGAGGAAGGGAGCCGGGACTGTGCCGTTAGGGTTCATCTCCAAGAAGGGAAGGTGCAGCCACGCTTGTGCCTTCCCATTGTTGGCAACCTTGATCTTCACACAGCTGCCATCGGCAGCTCAAGAATGGCTTCCGTGCAGTAGCAAGATTTCAGGCCTGCTTAGTGCTCCCGGAGACCCAATTCAAAGCCGAATGCTCCGGGGTGATCCAGCCAATGAGTAATTTTCCAGAACTAATCTGTCCTGCTCAGCTTGTGCGCTTTCCTCTTCTCCGATCAGCATAACTGTCAGAGTGGTTCTCATGTGTGCTGAGTGACAACTGTGGTTACTGGTGAAGGGAACGGGGTTACTCCAGAGAGAAGACCGTCTTGAGAATGAGTCACTTAAAACACGGTGCTGGGAGGTTGCTTTCCGTTTCTCTCTATCTGAAGGGCAGCTATATAAATTAAAGAGTTGCTCAGTCTGATGAATTGAAGCAGGCCTAATTTCCTGTAGGGTATTTTTGTTCTTTATCTAAGACTGTCAGGCAAAGGGATTCCTTTGAAGTTGAATCCTGAGGATAGAGTGGATGTTAAGATGTGTCAGTCCCGTCTTTGCTGTGATTCAGATACCTCCTGCCTAGAACTAGGGCTTGCATGCTGTGTGTGCGCATGCACGTGCGTGCGCATGTGTGTGTGCGTGCACACACAATCCCATGGCGGGTACCATTAGTGTAAAGATGACCAGGTCATAGGAGACCCGGCCTGTCATACTGCAATCTGCAGCCTCAATCTTAAGGGGCTTGGTGAAGCTAAAAGGCCTCCTACCAAAAAGTTGCAGGAAGCTTGGTGCCTTAGAACCCTGGCCCAGGGCTCTGGGTGAAGATTGGGTTACAGAAGAGAGCCTGCAGGCAGGAGACCTATGTGGAGACAGGTGTGTTTACCCAGATAAGAAGAAGGGGTGGGCCAGGCACTGCTGGCTCATGCCTGTCATCCTAGCTACTCAGGAGGCTGAGATCTGAGAATCACAGTTCAAAGCCAGCCTGGGCAGGAAAGCCAGTGAGACTCTGATCTCCAATGAAGCCAGGAAACCAGAAGTGGTGCTGTGGCTCTAGTGTAGTGCGCTAGCCTTGAGCTGAAGAGCTGAGGGACAGCGCCCAGGCCCAGAGTTCAAGCCCCACCACTAACCAAAAAAAAAAGAAGAAGGAGGGGTGACTTGTGGTGGAGAGGGGGCAGAGCTGGAGAGTGGAGCGTTGAGGAAATATCTAGGAGGTAAACTTCAGAGACCTCACGCATTGACCCTGAAGTACAGGGGAGAGGCAGAGTCTCTGGCTGGAACCCCGAGTGACCCCGAGTGTTCTTGGGAGCATGCCACTGAACAGAGACAATCTCCAAACCACCAGGCCAGGAGCATGGTGAAAGGCAGAGAAGAGCCCCAGCAGAGAAGTGGGGAGAGAATTCCAACCAATGTTTGAAACTCCTTTTTTTTCTTTTTTCTTCAAACCAGCATTTCCCAGATAATGTCATTATACTAATTTGAAAGAGAGTGATCCAATTCCTTTTCTATTTGTGGTTGCCAGCCCCATGAATACTTCATGGTTTTGGATTACAGAGCTTTGTAGCCGTGGTTCTCAAGTAGTCAAGAGGATTGGAGGGTGAGGAGAGGCCGTGGTGGAGGCAGTGATGGGCTGGGTATCTCCTCATGTGTCTCCTGCTTCAATAACATCTATTTTGAGCCGAGGGTTGGCTTGTTTTTTTATCCTGAAGCTTTGAGCAGCATGAGGAAAATGAGCATTCTTCCCGCTTACAGGGCCGCCTGTCAGAGTTCAAGAAATGATCTGTTGTGACAAATGGCGGTGGCTTCAGGTTATGTGGGAGGACTGAGGTCTCAGATGGGTACTCACCCCCGTGGTTTAATGGGGGTGGCGGAGGAGAGGGGCGCCGATCTGAGCAATGGGAAGATGACAGGATGTCATGTGATGGAGAGTCTTTGCTTTTTCAGAAATTGAGTTTCAGAGTCTTATCACAGACCTCCTACCAGGAGAAAGATGACCAAGCTAGAAGAACTTGTGGCCTACTGAAGTCCATCCCAGATATCTCTGAATTGTGACACCCCCCCCCCACCCCCTGACCAAATGAATATATTTCAGTCCTAATCTCTAATGTGTCTGTATTTCAGGAAGTACTTTGAGGAAGTACTTAAGGTTAAAGGAGGTTATGTGGCTGGAGCCCCTATAAAAAGAGGCAGATTTGGTCTCTCTCCCCATTATCTCTCTCTCCCTCCTTCCCCCTTCCATGTGCACACACTGAGGGTAAGTCACGTGAGCAGTCAGAAGGTGGTCATTTCTGAGCCATGAAGAACCTTTGTCCGGAACCATGCTGGCTTTCTGATCTTGGACTTCCAGCCCCTGTAACTGTGAGAAAACAATGATCTATTTCTTAGCCACCTAATCCGTGGGGATCTATGATGGCCATCAAAACTGTCAAGACCCATATGCAGATTCAAAGAAGACCTGACTTGCAAGTCAGCCCTCACAGAGCTGCTTCGGGGATTGACAATGAACACTCGTCCTTCTGGATTTCCATTTTTAATCTTAGGAGATTAAAAAAAGTGAAGAGCTGTCTTCTTTTTCTTGCAACACTGGAGTGACAGATAGCTTGTTTGTTTTATTTTAGAATCTGCATAAACATGAGGAGCTCTAAAAGGAATTAAAAACTCAGTTTGTAATCTGAAATTGGCAAGTGCCTTACATATTCTCCATGTGACTTTCGAACTCTGAGTAGCAGGGAATATACACGTTCCTTCCAGATACGGGGCCATTTTCTAAGACCAAGTTAGATGTCTGGGAAGCCGAGTGTCGGTTGCTGTTTGGTGGGCCACTTTGTCTTGACTCTTATCTTTCCCCAGTATAATTTGCCATTCAAGAACAAGGTAAGAGGGAGAGCCGATTCCAATCGGGGATGCTGTTTGTGTTTGGCCTATGGACCGAGCCTCCTTTTCATCAGGGATATGGCTGCCACTTGTGTCAATCTTAGGGAAGATGCTGCTGGCATAAGATCTCTTTTGCAACTGGCACACTCTGACCCTGAAGAACAAGGCACCCTATCCCGAGATCACACCTGATGTAATTCAGGAGGGAGGGACAAAAATCTGTTCTAGAGTTGAGCTGTAACCCAGTGCATGGAGGTCCTGACAGAGGTCTAGCCATCATGGAATCCACGGGGCCTAGATGACATGTCTCATTTAGGGACCTTGAACTAAACATCAGGGAAGTGATTTTGGAGCTGGTGGTGTCCTGGGTTGATGATCTGTTTGACACTTGGGGTTGGGAAGGTCTTCTTGGGGGAGATGGGTTGGTCTGGGGGGTCTCTAAGGGGGTTGAAAGATGCGAGGGGCAATGCTTTCCTTGTGTGTTTACCCATTCAGCCAACGCTTCTTGAATGTCTTTGGAATGTCAGGCCTGAGCTGTGCTTCACAGAGGGGAGAAGGTAAGTAGGCAGAGCTATGTGGGGGTGTGGGAGAGAACCATTCCTCCATACCTTTTGGGTCACTGAAGACGGGACAAGCTGGAGCCAGAAGAGTTCTTTATTCTTGGAAGGAAGCCAAGGGTTCCCGAGACAGTGGGTGCTGCTGTCGTTGTAGTTCTGTTTGGTGAGAGTTGCTCATTGCCTGCACCTGTGTCTCCTCTGACTCCAGTACGCATCCCTCCCTCCCCGTGAGCCTCCACACCTCTACCCCACGTGGCAACCGCAGCCTTGGGGCTGGCCTTGGGAGGTGACTGCAGGGCCTCTCTGGTGGCCATGGCCCTGCCTTCCACTAGTGCTTGCACTAGTGGTGCAAACAGAGAGGCGGGGGGAATCCAGGTCATTCCCCGGCAGTAGAGGAGCTCACCGGAGGTTCTCATGCCACCAAGCAGGGGGTAATCCCAAGCTTGCTGCCGACTTGGGGGCTCTGAGCAGGATTGCTTGCCAAATGCGGAGGCTGAGTCTACCAGGCGGGATCTGGTGGTAACGGTAGGGTTGCTGTTGGGGACCCAGGCCTCTCGTTTCAGTGGGGTGAGTTAGTCAGGTCTGGGAACTTGGAGGTACCAGCAGGCGTGGTAAGCTGAGGCTTGAGGCCTGTCTCAGGGTAGGATAAGGAATGCTTTAGGACATTGGCACCGGAAGGGGTCTTAGGAGCCATCTTGTCAACAGGTGTTTCAATTGTAGCTTCTCATGGACAAATTTCCTCCATACCTGTCACTTAACCTGGTATTTTGTGTTTAACAAATGACTCTCTGGTCCAGAAAAGGTAAAACTCCCGCATTTCCACCCTCCAATTTCTATGGTATAAATATTTCTTCCATGACTGATATCAAGCCATGTCCATCTCTGAAGGCAGTTGGGAAGAGATCAGCTGGATCTCAGGAAAAAAATTAAGAACAAGATCTTGCACATTATGGCCTCTCGTAGGATGCCTTTCTGTGGCCCATGCCATTAATCCTTTCTGTCTTGGACCTGTTAGATTTTCTCATTCTTTTTTTTTTTTTGTCGGTTGCGGGGCTTGAACTCTGGGCCTGGGCGCTGTCCCTCAGTTCTTCAGCTCAAGGCGAGCCCTCTACCCCTTGAGCCACAGCACTACTTCCAGTTTTCTGGTGGCTTAGTGGAGATAAAGAGTCTCACGGACTTTCCTGCCTGGGCTGACTTTGAACCTCAGATCTCAGCTTCCTGAGTAGCTAGGATGACAGGCAGGAGCCACTGGGTGCCCGGCTTTAGATTTCCTCATCTTTGAAGACCCAGACAAATACTTACCCAAGCAAATCATATCACACTCGAATCAGTTGTTTTTTCATCTTCTCTGGCATAATCCGCACCCCCCCCCCACACTCCCATTTGTTGTCTGAAGTTAAGGAATGGAAGATCTTTAGGATTCGAGGCAAATAATTCTTGTAAAAGAGTAACTATTGGTGACCAGACTTGGGTAGTGATTTTCATTGACCTCTAGACTGGCCATTTCTCTGTCACTTTATCAGCCCATTCTGTTGTTGATAACCTTCCACAGACACAAGACAATATGCAGGTCAGGAAGAATAATGAATGAGCTCTTCGGTGGCCTACTGTTTAATGAATGAGAAAGACAGCTGGCCAAGGCTCTCATTGTCCTATGAGAAAGGGGTCACTTCTGACCCTGCGGTCGAAGATGACAAGACATTTTAAGCCTCCCTGGCAGTCATCTGTAAACTGTTTGCAGCGTGTGTACTTTGCTGTTCCTGGGCTACAGGAAGGCACCCGTCAGCCATGGCTGACTTCTTGGAAGCGAGTCTGTGTTCCCCACGCAGTTCTGAGGGGCAGCGCTGTCCCACGCGTATCCGCAGAAGTCCGCCTGTGTCTCAGTGTCAGGCCGGAGATTTAGCAGCACCGTTGGGAATCGGATCAACAGCCTGGCGTTTGGAATGGAACAAGCCCACGGTCCTTGAACCAGAAACAGCCTCTGTAGCAGTTGCGTGCACGGTAGCCAAGGTTTCAGATGTTGCCAGTTTTCAACATCCGTTACCCCTGAGATTGAGCAATACCAATGTTTATACGCCGAGAAACACGTGGGTTGGTGCTTGCCAAGCCAGGCAGACACCAGGGACAGATTGCCTGGAGTGTGGTTGTTTCCCGTGCTACATGGCTTTTCTACAGAGGGTAGAGAGAGGGGAATGGGGGTCTACTAAGGAGCGAGAGTGGTAACGAGGTCCTTCAACAGTCATTTCTGCTCACACGTGCCGTTACTCGTGGGACTGTGTTGACTGGCATTTGTTTTTTTGGAGTTGACACAGGGTGAGTTCAATTAGTCCCATTGGTAACACACAGATTTGGCCATCTCTCATCGATGTGGTCAGCCTGGATAAGCAGTGAGTAATGTTCCTAGGGTTGATTCTGAGTGCTGAGTGGAGAGGAAGGACTTACAGGACTTGGGTTATGGCGTAGATTCAGGGGAAAGCAGCATTCCCCGGGGACCCTCATTTGGTACGCTCTCTGGAGGTGTTGGAACTCTTTTAAATTAAAAAATAGTTTATGATCTACTTTACCTCTTTATGAGGGGCAGTCTGATGCTTTGCTTCATGAGTATAGTGATCAACTTGAGATAATGACCATATCCATCACTTTCCATATTTTTTTTTTTTTTTGGTCGGTTGTGAGGCTTGAACTCTGGGCTTGGGCGCTGTTCCTGTGCTGTTCAGCTCAAGGCTAGCACTCTACCGCTTGAGCCACAGCGTCACTTCCGGTTTTCTAGTGGTTAATTGGAGATAAGAGTCTCACGGACTTTCCTGCCCGGGCTGGCTTTGAACTGCAATCCTCAGATCTCAGACTTGTGAGTAGCTAGGATGACAGGCGTGAGCCACCAGCGCCCAGCTTTCCGTATTTTTTTTTTTTAACCACCAAAGAATACTGATGGGAAAATCTACAAATGATCACCTGAAAATACAGCTTATTCAAATGTGAAACAAGGTCAATTCCTCACAGAGTTTTCTAGAACATACGCTTTCAGATGAGCTTGAGAGTCTTACAGTAACATTGAAATATATGCTTCCCTTTATTTTCTGTGATTTAGACACTCATAAGCAGTTATTATTGTTAAGCGGCTGTACAAGAGAAGTGTCATTTAACAAAGCAGTCCATCTGTGTCACCCCCTTCAACCATCTTATTTGAGTACTATTGAACCCTCATTTGAGTATCAGTAGAAGGCTCTCTAGGAACTCTTTGGCTGCTGGTAGATTCTCCTTAAGACTGACCATTCCATAATTAGTTAGTAATGACTTGGTGGGATATCATAGGACAGCTCAGAGACTTGTGCCCATTGATTGCCCAGTCCAGAGCATTTCTGTTGGAAAACCCCTGAGCTGGCTGGTTCTTCCTTGTGGTTTTTATGCCTTGGATCCTTGCCCAGTCTGTGTGTGATGATACCCGTTGGCCCCTGTGGTTCTTTGGGGGCAGGAATGCTGCCATCCCATCCATCACCACCATCAACGTGCTGCGGGCTCTCATGTTGATGTTTTGTGTCTGTTCCGCTGCCATCCTTGGAAGATGAAAACTCCAGGCATTTCACATGGCTGCAGGCTACTGACAACTACTGTAAAATATGGAGCCAGATGGATATGTGTTCCTTCCCCCCCTCCCCACCCCAAGACAAAACACAACTTGTCTTCGCTAAGATCTTATCTATTTAATGAGCAGAGGTTGTATAATTAAATTCTTTCTCTAGTGCCAGATCTGCTGGAAAGTTTGCTTGAGGTTCATAAATCAAATTGGTTTGGACTTTTCACGCAGCCGGGGCCCCATTCTGACATCCACGAATGGAGGCGGCCACAATGCCATTGGGCTTTGCCCTTCTCTTGGGGGAAATGGCGGTTGGTTTACGGAGAAGCTTCTTGGATGGTGCTGCTGATGGCGGCCTGGTGGCTGATGGGAAGGCAAAGATAGAGCGGGAGAGAGGCGGGGGGAAAGAGAGAGGGGGGGAGAGAGAGATGTGGGAGGTAGCGGGGGCTCTGGTGGTCAGTACCCTCCTGTCCTGGGAGAACCAGCACTGTCCTGTGTGAGCAGCCCCTGGCCAG
Source organism: Dipodomys spectabilis (assembly GCF_019054845.1). NCBI lineage: Eukaryota > Metazoa > Chordata > Mammalia > Rodentia > Heteromyidae > Dipodomys > Dipodomys spectabilis. The sequence continues at coordinate 1,756,850 of NW_024871288.1, read as the reverse complement.
CGAAGCTCCCCGCAACTGCTTTGGCAACTTTATTTATTCATTCATTCATTTATTCATTCATTCATTTATTCATTCATTTATTTTGGCTCTGCTGTCCTTAAGCGGTCTTCAGTATGACTCTCCCGAGAGCCTGGTGGAATTAAACATATTTGCAATTTGCATCCTAAAAGGCTGTTTGGAATAAATATGCTGGCTCTATTGTTTCCTTGGCTCTCACTCATGGGTAATAATGTGTTATTTTTGTGGGGTGGGAGGGGAGGGATAGTTCTTTCTCTGTGGGCCTAGAAGAAGAATTCCGGGGGAAAGAGGTTTGGATTCTGTGCTCATCTTGCAAAACAACCCGTGAGCAGGAGCGGTTTGGTCCAGCAAGGCCGCGATCGCAAAGCCACAGCCAGTAGAACCTGACCAGCGTGGGACCGAGGATTCTCGGGATACTCACTGAATCAGGATCTGATGAAAATGCGACTTCTGATGGAGGAGGAATGAGTGGAGTGGAGGGTTCAAATGGCACCCGTGGGCCCGACCAGACACCCCACCATACATAGTCAGGGGGCAGGCAGAGCACCAACAGTGTTAGAAAGCTGGGGTATGCTGACCGATTCCCCGCCCCCCTTTGCATTAGCTCCCCTGTCAGGAGGACGCAGTTCTTGCTGGACACCATGTATCATTCTGAAGAGGGTTCTTTTTTTTTTTTTTTAAACCGCCACAGCTGCTCAATTATGTTTGCGAGTTGTTTCCTGACGAGAGTGGGGAAAAGCCCACAACAGCTGCTGCATTCTTCTAGAGAACAAGGCCCAGGGCCTTGTGTGTTTGTGGCTCTTCCGCTCTGGGGCTGAACATGGAGGCCCCGTGAAGAGGCCGTACAGCTGCGACCTAGGCTCCTTCTCCCACGGTGACCCCTCGGCGTATCGCTCAGCTGCGGGGCGGAACGAGAACCCGTCGGTCCTTCCTGTGGCAGGCAGAGGGTGAGCGCGGGTGGGCCCTGAGCGCTGTGGTGTGGCCCTTCCTCTTCCCGTTATACCCTCACGCTCTTCCTGTGCCACCGAAGGGGGACTTGTCCTCTACCCCCACTCCGCACAGCTCAGGGAAGTCAGAGCAGACCCTGTTCTGTTCTCAGAGGACTCCAGGGCAAGCCCAGTCCTCCTGGTCAGCACTGACCGAGCGTTTGGGCATGCCAAGAACCCTGTTCTTTCTGCCGGGGGACGATCTCCAGGTCTTGTCCTTCTGAGCTAGCAGGCCAGCAATCCCACTAAAGTCTCACGAGTGCTTTACAGCAGTGATCAGTGCTTTTTTACTGACCTCAAATAGGCAGACCCTTCAATTTGCATAATCACAGTGATCTCCCCACCGCCATTCGTTTGGCATTAAGATTTTCAATCCCTTTTTCAGAAGAGGATTAAGGTAGACTTAAGGGAGTTAGGGAACTTGACCAAGGCCTAGATCTAAGTAGGGAAAGGAAGGACCACAGGGACTTACACACTATAGCCCACACTGTTTACCAAAGCCAGAAGATCAATCTTAGAGGAAAAAGATATTCTAATCGGTGATAGCCAATTGCTATCACCCGGGCACTCTACAGAGGCCAAGATGTTGCTCTGATAAAGTGATCAAGGACGGCCTTGTAGAAGAGGAGACAAGCAGAATTTGAACACGTTGCAGATGGAAGAGAAGACAGCTTTAGTAGACGTATAGAAGCAGCAAGGCCTATCTGGACAGGTCCAGTCAGGAAGTCCGTGTGGGAACGTGCGATCTATGGGAGAAGGTGGCACAAGGTGACCCAGGAGAGCTGAAATCCTAGACTCCGACTTTGTGCCACTGCTGGGTCGGGGGAAAGGCACTGCCTTGGGAAGTCTTCAGAGGGGAAATGAGGGAGGTCTACTCGTATTCAAGGCAGTGGGGAGACACTTTTCCATCCCTTCTTTTTCCTGTCTCCATTCAGTAGCCGCCTGCGTACTTACTGCTCAGGTGCACGCCAGTTTGGGGTGAGGCCAACTCTTCGCTAATTACAGGGCAGATGGGAGCATTGACACAATTCTGGGAGTCAGGGCTAGCCAACCGTTACTCTTTGGTTTATTTGCTTCTTTCAAGGTATGTTTGGCTTTTACAGATGTGAAGCCACAGCTGGGTTCTGCCTCTCGGCCAGGGCCCTGTGGTAGCCAGTCAATTGAGTTTTCAACTGTTAGTTTTCACAGGTCTAATAACTGTTGGCAACCACTTTGTGTTATTTCGTTCACGTAATTATTCACCGAGCATGAAATACCCTGGAGCAACCCATCCGCCTCTCAGCTGCGGCCTTGTTCGCAGAAGTCACCAAGAGGAAGTGGTTCAAGCCTTGAGGATGAAATGGGATTTTTTTTTTCCCACAATGAGGTAGATTCAGCCACCGAGGGCAAAGCTTGACATGTGCCCTGAGATCCAGGTCATCCCGAGTTGCCAGACATGTACCCAGACAGGGTCAGAACTCTTCTTAAATGAAGAGTTTTAGGGACAGACAGGCCAGCCTGACTTCCTGTGCTATCACTTGACACACAGGGCAGAGGCCACCGAGCTGCTCATGGGAACTTCCTTCCTTCCTGCCGCACATTTGTCTGGTCTGTGGCCAGGGTTGCCAACAATCCCTCATTCTAGCACGAGAGAGAGCTGAGCTTCTAGGAAGAGAAACCTCAAAAACACCAAAAACCATAGGCTGTTCTGACCATGTGGGTGAGCGAGCTGGTGGAGAGAAGGATTCTCGAACTTTCTTTTCCTCTCAGATGCAGACAGGATCCTGGAAAGCATGGGGAAGAGTACAGACACATCGCTCTATTGTCTATCACCATCAGCCCCCCCCCCCCTCCCCCAGCCTTATGGAGGACATGCACAGAAGAACCTGCTGGGCTTCAGGGTGCAGGGACTGGGGAGAAGCCTTGAAGTCTGCATTGTGCAGATTTCCGTGACCAGGAAGGAGGCACTTGGCTCCCAGAGGCTCCTGAGCCAGCCTTTGGCCCTCCTGCCATCCTAGAACAGTGAAGAGAAATGATGCATGCTGTAGAACAGGCCCTGGGAGGCGGCAGGAAGCTCAGGGTCCCTAGCTTTCTGTTGTAACGTGATTCCTTGGAACACAGGCTGTGGGGATCGCGCCTTGGGGAAGCACTTGTGTGGAGGTTTAGGAAGAGTTTTCTGCCCAGACCTGTGGCGGTAGAGGTAGAGTAGGGTGTCTTGGAAGGCTCAGGGACTGCATCATTTTGCTTGACACCAGAACTTCCTGTCTGGGCTCAGGCCTGTGGTGCCTTCTGAGGTCTCTGAGAGAGTCTTACCAGCCTGAGGCATCTCGGTTCCTGTCCACTGAGTCATCCCTTTCCTTCAGAGCAGATCCTGGTAGAGAGTTGGACCTAAAGCCCAATGCTCTACATGTTTACATGCAGCTATGCTGCTGCCTACGTGTTTGCCCTATGCAGCAAACGCTCCTCAGACACCAAATCCCAGGTGGGCCCATCGCCAGGTCCTAACTGAGCATGGTAAGCGTTTAAAATCTGAAATCAGTTTGTTCTTCTAAAAAGCAGAGCCACACGCCTGCCGAGCCTTGACGATCACAGGCAGCATTGCAGACTTGCTAGGCCGCTAAGCTCCAAGTGGCCCTGGGCTTCCTGGCCTTCCCAAGATTCCATGGCTCTGGCTATAAAAGAAGGTGCCGGAGCAGACCTTCAGCTCGGGGGGTTTATGATCCTGGTGAGGATGGAGACTCTGAAGTTCACTGGTTTATAGGGAAGTTTATTTGAAATCCACAAGGGCCTATGATTGCTTATAAATGTTGTGTGTGTTTTTTTTAATGTGGCTCAACACAGGCAAAAAAAAATGGCAAGAATGTAAACAGTGTTCAGAAAATCCCTGTCTGCGCCGGAATCTGGCTAGAGCTTTGCTGAAAGCACCAAGGAGGCTGGAAAGGGTGGGACCCTTAGATACGTAGAGTTGGGGACCCGTTTGCCAGTCATGGTTGATGGGGACAGTCCTTTTGTTCTTTTCCAGAACAAGGGCCCAAGGCCTTCAGCCCTGACTTCCAGCTTCCCTGTAGAAGGCCCTGCAGACTCCTTGTTGCCAACTCCGAGTCTTGTTGGCATCAGACAACTGAGTTCTTCAGCTAGACAGTGAGTCTAAGGGGAAGTAGAAGCCCCAGGGCAAACCCAGACCTGGCCCACACCAGCGGACATTCTTAGCTCAATATACGCCCCGAGGAGTCAGCGGGTGCTGGGTCTTCCGGCTTCTGGACTAAGACTGCTGCCAGGTGGGAGCGTTCCGTAGCTAGGAACACGAACCAGCCAAGATGGTTTTGGTAATCGGTGGAGCTTCCACTGCCTGAGGACCTGCGCAAGAGGAACAGGAGCCAACAGGAGCTTTTTATTCCTCCCTTCATTAAGCACGGAGCTCAGCCTGACATCCAGGCAGCGGACTGCCACACACTTGTGTAAGGAAGCTGAAAACCATGACGCACTCAAGACCAGAGGGGGTGAACGGATGGGGTTCTTTCTACCTCCACCCTCTTCCCTGCCAGGCCTGCTCACATGTCGCTTTCAACGTTTGCGCTTTTCTCTTGATGATTCATCTCTCCCCTAAAAAAAGGAAAAAAAATGCTGCTTATTTTCCTACAGGCCCTTTGTTTTAATAGGCCAGTAGTGGGTTTGAAGAGTAGGCAGGAGTTCCTCCTGTGACAGAATGACCCCTGGGCTCAGGGTTCAGGGAACCGCAGGGCGGAGGAGGGTGTGGGAGGGTCCAGGACGGGGGGGGGGGCTGTGTTGGTGCTATTGGGGGGCCCTGCACAAACCTCTCACCCTCCAAACCTCTGGGTCTTTTTAAGACCCAGCTCTTGGGCTGGCAGTTCTGCAAAGCTCCGTCCAGCCTCCCAAGTCCGGCAGAGGCCCGTGCCCTCTGGACTTCGTTCCTCGTGTCAACTTGGCGTTCTGAGCCGCTCACTGCAGACCCTGGTCCTGTGTGCTGACTCGGGGTTTGGTAGATGTGGCGTGGTTTGGCGCGGTCTGGTGTTGGATATTTTTGAGCCTTCCTAAGACTTAGGGATCAGAAGAGTCCCAAGGTGACTATTATGCAACTCGTGGTTTGAGAAATAGAATCCTCGAGCTTGCTTGACTGCTATCCTGGTTACCCCGACTTCTCCAGTGGGGTGCAGCTCCTCCACACCCCAGGCAGAATAGCGAGAGCCTCGGGTAGAGCTCCACAGCCCCCAGCAACCCCCAGGAGGAGCAGGGATTCTCTAGACACGGCCTTGGGATGTTTGGTTTGACTGATTTGGAGGAGGCACGAAAACAAGAGCATTTTTAAGTGGGTTATCTGAGGTCTCATGAGTCTCATGTGGGCTTTCTTGGAATGTTGCTCATCCAAGGCCATTTTCACTTTGTGATGAAATCAAAGCCACAACTTGGAGACGTTTCAAGACCAAGAGAGCGCAGGGATCGGATGTGACCCGTGTTTGCCTTGACCGCAAATACCATAGAACTGAGTAGCTGTTTGCATCTCCCTTTCTCTTTTGTAAAAGCCTTGCTTACCGGACTGGGAAGGTGGCTCAGTGGTAGAGTGCTTGCCTCACATGCATGAGGCCCTGGGTTCGATTCCTCAGTATCACATAAGCAGAAAAAGCCGGAAGTGGCGCTGTGGCTCAAGTGGTAGAGCGCTAGCCTTGAGCTGAAGAGTTGAGGGGCAGCGCCCAGGCCCAGAGTTCAGGCCCCACGACCAGCAAAAAGGAAAACTCCTTTCTTATCAAGAACCAATGCCAGAGAGACCCCAATTCTGAGCTAACACCGAGCGATGGCAAGAACCACGTTCCCCCTTTCTCTCTACCATCACCAGGACATGCCAAGCTCATTTGGTCCAGGGTCTGGAAGGGCCTGGCTGACATCCAAGAGGCCCGAGCTGCAGTTGGGCCCTGGAGGACAACTCTTGATTCACCTAGGGTAGAGCACCTCCAGCCCCAGTGAGTTCTCAGGAACCCGCCGTGTCACAGGGACAGGTCTGTCCTCAGGACAAGTAGCGAGAGATCCAGGGAATCGAGCACACTCACATTCTAACGGAGGGAGCCGAAAGTCTGTACCCACTGGCTGACTGTGATTAAGCACCTGCTGCGAGCCCAGCCCTGGCCAGGCTCTGAGCAAATGAAGGAAGGCGCTGTGTTCAGTGCCAGCCCCGTGGCTGAGCACTGGAAGGGTTATTTGCTTAGGACCAAATGGAGCTGAGAACTGTCCGCCTCTACTGTTGGCTTGGGCATGTCATTTTATGGGGGTGGGGGATGGGGTGGGGTGGGGCTGGAAAGTTAATTTCCTGCCTCTCTCCCACAAATAACCACTCCTCATTATGTTATTCTCGCCTCTTGATCAGGAGCTTTATTTTCTGGGTTCGCTTGTAGAATAATGTACCGCACGTACCACGTTTGCTTGCTTCCCGACTTACTCTCTGATCCTACCTCCTGGCATTCTCCACCCACCAGTCATCCATTTATTGTGGTTCGGCACCAAAGTCTACCCTTCTTTGCTTGTTGTATGATCATGGAAGGTAGGCTTTGTAAATATCTCTCCTTTTCCACCTGGCACACAGAAGCCTTGGTGACGGAGTGCATTGGAGAGAGGCTGCAGAAGAGAGGGTTGGTGTCCTGTGAGCCTGATCTGTCAGGCTGCTTCCTCCAGGGTCCTGACCTGAGGGCAAGAGGATTGTCATATTAGTGACGAAAAGACCAGCAACGAGGCACATGGGCCGGGCGCTGGGGGCTCACGCCTGTCATCCTAGCTACTCAGGAGGCTGAGATCTGAGGATCGCAGTTCAAAGCCAGCCCTGGCAGGCAAGCAAGTCCAGGAGACTTATCTCCAATAAACCATCAGAAAACCAGAAATGGCGCTGTAGCTCAAGGGGTAGAGGGCTAGCCTTGAGCTGAAGAGCTGAGGGACAGCACTCAGGCCCAGAGTTCAAGCCCCACAACAGACCAGCAGCCAACGGGCTGTGTTCACTGTAGATCTGGTTAACAGTGAGTGGACAAAACCACATAGTTAACCTCAGTTAACTGCTAACCTCAGTTAGCAGTCACAGGGCGCAGTATGGAATCAGATGTGAATTCTAGGTGTAATTAACCTACAGCCAATGAGCTTTAAGAAAATAGGACCCTTCATGATGTGGGTGGAGCTCCTCTAATCCATGGAGGCTTTATAAACCAATAGTGAGCTTTCCCGGAGAAGAGATTCATCAACTCTTGCCCGAGAGTTTCCACAGTCTCCTACACAGATGGCAGGAACTCAGCCTGCTCCACTCCTGTGTGTATTGCTTAGCAGCACAGAGCACAGGGCTTGGCCCAGCGTGGATGCTCAATAAATATTTCCTGTATCGAAATGACATCCATCTGTCAGAGTCGGTGTGAACAGAGCTCTGCCTTGGGGCAGAGGCCGAAGCTGAGGGGCCTTGGAAGGCCTATTCCTGTGCTTAGATCCTGTGACAGTTAGTGGGAAGCGCTCCAGATCGGAATAGATTTTGTGAGGCAAAATGGGAGGGAATTCTGGGATCTATAAAGGCGAAATCGAATGTTTAGGGGGGTGGGGGGAGAAGCAGGAAGCCGTGGGACTTCACGGGAAGATCTTGCCACTTGGCTGTGGTGGGGTGCTGCGGGAGAGGGGCTTCTCTTACCGTTGGTTCTTCTGACGGCTTCGGCACTTTCTAAACACATCCTATGGATGAACCCCCTTTACCCCCCCCCACGACACCCCACAAAGATAAGCACCATTATGGTCTCCATCTCACAGATGGGAAAGGTGGGGGGGTGGAAACAAAGAGATGAAGTAGCTAGGAAAGGATCCATTTCTTCCCTGGGGGCTTCTTCTGCTGGCAGGTCTCCTAGGAAAAAACAAGGGGGGCCTTCTGTCCATCCAGTCCCAATTGCTTGCCACTGCTTCCTATTTGTGTGTGTGTGTGTGTGTGTGTGTGTGTGTGTGTATGTGTGTGTGTGTGTGTGTGTGTGTGTGTGTGTGTGTGTGCGTGCGCGCCAGGTAGGTCCTGTGGATCTGAATGAGTTTCTAGGACCCACCATAAGCTCTGGTGGCCTCCTGCCCAGGGACAGATTTCTATGCAAATCCTCTCGCTCGGTTTCGGCAGAGCTGCCTCTGTGACCACATGTGTAATTCATAAAGTTTCCATTCTCCCCAGGACTATTTTTGGCCCGAGTGCTACAAGCTTTCAAGAATCTCAGGGTAGAAATGCTGTCCACAGATTGCTCAGCTACATATGTCCTCCGAACGGCTGTGAAGTTTGGCACGGGCTGTTCTGTTCTTGTGCTGGGATCAGATTTTTGCAGTTTTATTTTATTAATATTCTTTTCTGTGGGGATTTGCCGCGGGGTGAGGGGGTGGCGGGGGCTGGTTCTGGCCAACCCAGGTTTATCATTATTCCTGGCTGACATCCACACCTTAACCTCTTTTGTCTTTTTGGTTATGGGGCTTGAACTCTGGGCCTGGGCGCTGTCCCTCAGCTCTTCAGCTCAAGGCGAGCACTCTACCACTTGAGCCACAGCGCCACTTCTGGTTTTCTAGTGGTCTATTGGAGATCAGAGTCTCACAGACTTTCCTGCCCAGGCTGGCTTTGAACCACGATCCTCAGATCTCAGCCTCCTGAGTAGCTAGCATGACAGGCGTGAGCCACCAGTGCCCAGCCCTCTTTCTGTCTTGTCTTTCTTTCTTCTCTTTTTCTTTTTTAATTTCTCTTTGGTGGTACTGGGGTTTGAACTCAAGGCTTCTGCTTGCTCTGCTTGTTCACTCACAGCTGCTATTCTACCACAAAACCACATCTCCAGCCTGGCTTTGTGCTGGCTAATTGGAAATGGTGTCTTGTGGACTTTTCTGCCCAGCTTGGCTTTGAACAGTTCTCTTCTGGATCTCATTCTCCTCCCGTAGCTAATAGTACAGATGTGAATCACTGCCTCAGACAAAATCCTCCTACCTTCATCTTCTGCGTAGCTGGCGTAGGTTGCTACACCTGACTTTATTTACTTACTGAGATAAGGTCTTGCAAACTTTTGACTAAACTGGCTAGGAACTGCAACTCTACCCATGTCTCCTGTTTAGCTAGGACCACAGATAGGAGCTTCCGTACTTAGCTTGTTGACTGAGGCAGATCTCACTAACTTTTGTCTAAGCTGGCTGATGTTGGCCAAGATCCACCTCTGTCTCCTGAATAGCTAGGGTTACAGGTATGGCTCACCTAGCTATGGTCTTGGCCTTAGCAGGAAGAAATTGGGATGCAAACTTCACTGGGTTAGGGCAAGTGATTCAGTACCAGGCCTGGTACTGGTGGCTACCATGGAGAAGCTGTGTTCCCTGTGAAGGCTAGCTCTACTGAAAGCATACTGACCAGTGCAGGATCTGGGGTTAAGGTGATGTAAAGGAAGGAAAGGTATTAGGTGGAAAGAGAAGGGGTAAGCAGACAGGAGGCTAATGCTGGCTGCTGGCTTCCATTCCCTGAAGACCACAGTCCCTTGGGGGGTGGCAGAGCAGGTCTTTGTACTGAGAGTTCCAGGAACAACCACTATGGTCACTAAGGTTTGGCTTTTCAGATGCTTCCCTAGATATTCCTACCATGGCAACCCAGGGCCTTTCAGGTACAGATCACAGATCAGCAAAGCGATGGGGAGGGGAGGTCCCAAGGGGGCTTTCTCCTCATTCTGTGGCTCCCCCCCCCATACATACCCGTTAAGGAGCTTCGGGGTCCATGTGGAGCATGGGGTGTTTAGGCAGTCACTGGGCACTGCTGGGTCTACGCTTAGCTATCAACCCTGTGGCCCTGCCCAAGACATTCAGAGGAGAGTGGGACTCTGGTTTGACTCTGCTCTTCAAAGTGGACTCCAGACAAAACGATGTTCTCTGCTTCTTGCCAAAAGCTGGGAACATTTCCCTACTTGGAGGCTTCATATTTTGTTCTTTTCTATCAATGTTGCTTATAAGATCTCCTTCCCTTCCCTTTTTCTTTTCCCTTTCCCTTTCTCTTTCCCTTTCCTTTTCTTGTGCTGGTAGTAGGGCTTGAACTTAGATCCTCATGCTTGGCGTTTGAGCCCAAGGATGTCACTCTACTACTTGAGCCACACCTCTCCTTCCTGCTTTTTGCTAGTGAATGGGACGTAAGAGTCACTCGGGTTTGTCTGTCTGGGCCGGCTTTGAACCAGGATCCTTAGATCTTAGCTTCCTGAGTAGCTAGGATTATAGGTGTCAGCCACCAGCACCTGGCTAGAGGTTATTTTCTTTTAAAGGGCTCACAGACAGGCTGTGTTTGTGCGAGGGGTGTGTGTGTGTGTGTAAGCTGAGATTATGGAACTAAGGACAATTTGATGTAGAAGCATAGCGCCTTCGTGGAAACTAAACGTGGTGGGTGTGACCTTTTTGAAGGCAGTGCCTAGGCGAAAATGCATATGCACTGACCCTTTGTTCTAGCAATCCCATGCTCAGCATCTGTCTTGGGGGATATTCACTGTAACGTACAGAGGCGAAAGCTTAGAAAAGAGCTCATGTGAAGTCAGGCCTCATAGTAGTAGATAGCTATTAGAACCGAGAAGCTAGTCTCCATGTTAATAAAAAAAAAAAAGGGAGGCGGGGCTTAAGACTTATGAATGGGAAAAGTTGAAGTAGTGAGAGCGCGTACGTAGCATGACCACTCCTATCTATTGGTGTGATCGCCAAAGGTTCACCCCGTGGTGGCTGCTCCTTGAGAGAAGAGCGTAGTCAGGAAGGACACGCTCACCCGGACCCTTGCCTTCTTCACCTCTCCAGGGTGCTTCGGGGACAGATACCACCTTGTGGGAAATGGTGTTTCTCTGATCACTAGCATGGCTCGCCGCTACCTTCGGTGTTTCTCCGCCTTTCGCATCTCAGACACCGAGGATTTCCAGCAGTCCCTTGGCCAGAGCCAGAGCCGGACTAGCTCATTCTGAGGCTGCCACAGAAGGTGAGCAGAGTGAACTTGTTTCCCACAGGCTGCTGCAGAAGCAGCCCGGGCGGTGGAGGGGAGGGGGAGCGGCAGCTCATGCCGTGCAAAGCTTCCGCGAGACCCAGACTCTCCCTGCTCCGGTGACTCGTTCACTGTCATCCCGTGCCTGCCCTGGTACAACTGCAGCCAGCCAGCTGTGTCCGAGCTAGGGGGCCCCTCCATGGGCCCCTGCGGTCCTGGTATGCCGGTGTGCCGAGCCGTAAAAAGCCCTGGACCCAAGTTCAGACCACGGCTCCTCCGAGGGTGAGCTACTCCAGCCGATTCCATCCTCACCCTCTTCCCGTCTTGTAGCTTTTGACCTGCCTTTGCCCTCCGGCCTTCCTGCCTGATGGTATGAGGCGAGTTTTACCAACCCCTTTCCCAGCCCTGTGCCGGCCCCTTTCCCTCCTGCCTTTGTGTGGCCTTCGATGGAAGGCTTCCAAGTCTCCTTACATCCCAGCCTTCCACTCCCATAGCACCTAGGGGCAGCCCTTCTGCCCCACCTAGCTGACACCCAGGCAGTCACCCTTGGGCGGGCGACTTCCAGCCTACATGCTCCACTGCTTTGGTTGGCACGGGAGTTTTGAACTTTGAACTTTGTACTCTGATCGTTTTGGAGATAGAGTCTCATTTTTTTTTTCTGCCAGGTAAGGCCTGGACTGTATTCCTCCTATTTATGCTTCATGCTGTAGTTAGGATGACAACCAGTTGTTTTTCCTGTCGAGATGTGGGTCAGCTTTTCCCCCTTAGGATACCCTAAAACTGCAATCCCAGGTCGCTTCCTCCCAAGTAGCTAGGATTACAGACAGGAGTCCCTATTTCCTGCCCAATGCACACTTGATAACAGCGCCCGGGAATCACGCCATGCCCACGTTTGAGTAGGTTTCTCCCTCAAGCCTTCTCCGTGCACGTCAGAAGCCTGTCTGTCACCAGTAACTTTCCCTCGACTCCCTGCTTCCCCCCTGAATAAAATTCAGGCTTTTCAGCTGTAGTGCTCACTGCTTGATTTTCTTGCCCCGAGCTCCTCACATGTTTCCTGCTTCTAGCTCCTCAGATGGTCATGCGCTTGCTGGTCTCTGGGCGGAGAACGAGGTTTCCCATCCTTGGCATGACTGACATTTTGAGTCAGAATTCTTGGTTGTGGGCGCTGTCCTGTTGTAATGCCAGATGTGTAGCAACTCCCTTGGCTTCTGCCCAGTAGCCTCACCCCCACACCAGATAGCTACAGTGAAAATGTCTTCAGACATTAGCACTTTGTCACCCCTACCCCTAGCATTCCCTTTGCGTGGAACGCTCTGCCATACTACTACTACTTCTTCTTCTTCTTCTTCTTCTTCTTCTTCTTCTTCTTCTTCTTCTTCCTCCTCCTCCTCCTCCTCCTCCTCCTCCTCCTCCTCCTCCTCCTCCTCCTCCTCCTCCTCCTCCTCTTCCTCCTCCTCCTCTTCTCCTTCTCCTCCTCCTCCTCCTCCTCTTCCTCCTCCTCCTCCTCCTTCCTTCCTCCTCCTCCTCTTCCTCCTCTCCTCTTCCTCTTCTTCTTCTTCTCCTTCTCCTTCCTTCCTTTCTTCCTTCCTTCCTTCCTTCCCTCCTCCTCCTCCTCCTCCTCTTCCTCCTCCTCCTCTTCCTCCTGCCTCTCTTTCTCCCTTCTTCTCTACCTCCCCCTCTTTTCCCCCTCTCCCTCTTCCTCCTCCTCCTTCTTCCTTGTTGGTCCTGGGGCTTGAACTCTGGGCCTGGGTGCTGTTCCCCTACTCTTCAGCTCAAGGCGAGCGCTCTACCACTTGAGCCACAGCACCACTTCCGGTTTTCTAGTGTTTCATTGGAGATAAGAGTCTCTTGGACTTTCCTGCATGAGCTGGGTTTGAACCACGCTTCTTAGATCTCAGCCTCCTGAGTAGCTAGGATGACAGGTGTGAGCCACCGGCACCCAGCTGTGGGCTACTCTTAAAAATGTGGCCAATTTTGGCCAAACCCAACTACCTTGGCCCGTCCATTCTCACTACAACAGAGTGTGAGCTCTTGCCTTCCTTCAAGGTCCTGCGCTTTTTCTTCTCTTGGGACCTGGCCTAGGTCTACTCCAGAATGTAGCTGTTTGGGCACTTTCCTTTTCCCTCCAGTGGGCAGACTCTCCTTGACGACACCGGGTGCCCTGACCCCCACGGGTACCAGCTCTGCGTTGCGAAACTCCAGCGGTGTGGTTTGACTTCTAGAAGATGACGTTCATCCGGTGCTGAGAACTCCTGCCAGCCATGAAACTGATGCAACACGAGGTCTTTCCACACACAACAGCCTGCTGCCTCCCGGGATGACTGAATCCTTCTCCTGGGACTGGCCAGTTAGCCTAGCCTGTCCCTCTCAGTCCCATCCATAGCATACCAGAAGCAGTCTTCACCCGATGACTGGGGATCTGGACTGACTTTATACTTCGGTGCAACAAGCCATGGAAAGGAAAACGTCTCGGTTTATCGGAGGGATGGTTTCAGGAATATGTGCATTTTTTTTTTTTTTTAGACCAGAAAACAGCGATGTGGTTTTTCAGCAAAACACTCCAATGATCTCCTGTTTCCAGATACGTTGCACATGAAAAGCTTGCGTTCAGGACTGCAGGAAAGATTCAACAGGCCGGAGTGAGGATTGGAATGCAATTGCAATCACTCTTGTGTCTGCAGGAGCTTCTAGAAGCAGGCACCAACCTACAGCCGTGGCTCAAAACCAGGACCATCACTCTGAGACATGAGATTTGTGAGAAGAATTTTTTTTGGTGGGGAGGGGGGAGAGATTTGATTTCTAATGGGAACCAACTGCTCAGAACATCCGAGAAAGTTCAAGGGCAGTAAGATGCTCTACCAGAGCCCGGCTGAGGATTCTGAGGCACCTGGAGGTTGTAGCTGCTGCTCTTCTGCAACACTGAAGCGGTTTCCCACCCTCGCCTTGCTCAGGTTGGAGAACGGAAGGTGCAGAAGATCGCCACCCAGGAAAGGGAGGAAGGCGATTGGCCGGGAGGAGAGAGCCGAACCTCGTGCATCTGGAATTAGGGGAATGGGGGTTCCCCTGAACGGGTTTCCGACTATATAGAACGTTAGGAGCAGATTTTGGAAAAGCCTAATCACTTGGAAAGCAAATCTTTGGGATGGGTGTTGCACCTCATCCGGCTGGTTCAATGTAGCGCGCGGAGTGGGGGTGGCCTATTCATGTTTCAGCTCTGTGTGCCATCCCTTGTATCCTGAGCTCTGCCAGGATAGCCCATGTTCTGAAAAAAAGCCCTGTGCGCTCTCGATCGCGGAGATTTTGGGGCCCTGCCCCCACGTGTCTGCACCCCTCTGCTTCTCCAGCTCTTTATCTCCTGAAGGCATTCTCTGCTCAGGATCCGTCCCATAGAAGATGTCAGACAGATATCTCTGAATGGATGGGAAACAGGGTCATAAATCCAGTTGGCAAAGCGCGTCACATTGTGCAGAACCGCGCTGCTTTCGGTGATATCCACGGGTCCTTTTCCTCAGCCCGCAAGCGTTTCTTCCCACACGCCATGCTAGGCATCAGAGGCACAAGAAGGAGTCCCACTGGCATCTTTTGCTTAAAGAGTACGCGATCTAAACTTACCAAGAATCCAGTGGACACAATTCAGTAAGACCAGTGCTTTGCTAGGTGTGTTCCACATGCTACAGACCTCAGGAAAGGGGGTGGCTGTTTTATACTCATCAGTCCAATACAAAGGTATTTTAAAAGTTCTCTCTGGCTTCCATATATTCCCTTTTCTGCCTGTTTTCTTCCCCCATGTGGTGCTGGGTATTAGACTCGGATTTGTGTATGCCAGGCCAATACTGTTACTGCTGAGCTGCCCCTCGGTACTTTGCGGTCACTTTCTGATTTCCCTTGAGCATCTACTTCATTACTCAGGGTAGGTCTTTGGATTCCTCATCGAAGCTACCTGCAGCCAGGGTTTGGAACTGACTGTCCAAAGAGCTGTTTTAAATCCATACGTGGAAATAAGGCCTGGGGATAACTCTCCTGTCACCCTGGGGAGCTAAATATGTGACCTCAAACACAAAACGGCTGTTTAAATTTTTGGAGTGTAGCAGTGTAGTCCTGGCCTTCCTACAAACTGTAGCAGCCAATGCAAGAGTCAGTCTGATGATAGAGCTGCCCAGGGCCAATAATGGCCCCGTCCGCACTCCAGAAAGTTTTAATCCTTCTCAGGCTGTCAGGAATGGTGGCTGAGTTCATTGTTAATCGGTGTTTAAACCGTCAGCTAATAAATATTGGTGTTAACAAGGGGCCAGAGATTTCATCAGAACAGCTGAATGATCAGCTCAGGATCTCATAAGCCGAAAAGCTTTTAAGAACTGTGGTTCGAAAATTGGAATATAAGCTATTTATAGACACACACAGCAAAGGTGCATGTACCCTACCATCCCTGAGCTTTACTTAGGAGGACAAAGTTAAAATGTACTGACCACCTGCCGCCTTCCAACTTCCGAAATGTGTTCTCTCAATAGTCCGCCTAGTCTGGTTCTGGCTGTAAAGAACTGCAGTTTGACACACATCAGAGACTTCCATCAGCTGGCATCCGCTTATTGAACATCGACTGTGGTGGCCTGGCAAAGAGGAACCTGGATGTTGCACGCCGATGTCGCAGATGCATTTACTGTTCAGGGTTCATACGTGCCTACGGGAAAAGCCATCTCAGAACTCAGGACCCCAAACAAAGCACAGTTGCTCCCTGCAGCGTCTGGGTCAGCGTGGAGCCGCAGACCAGGACTGAGGCGTGGAAGATCAGAGGGGCTGCAAGGGCTCTGGTCCTGTCCAGGCCACACTTAATTTCAGGCTAGTAGATCTGGACTAAGTGAGACTTAGTCTTGTGTGCAGGCCTGGCGCGGGGCGTGTGGCACACAGCAAGGACTGAGTCTACGTCAGCCTCCTGGTATTCCCACTTGGGGCTGATCCCACTCTTGGAGCAGAGGAAGGGAGTGCTGGGCACCCTGGGAGCCTTCCAGAAGTCCTGACATCATGGAAGCAGACGCTCCCTGCCTGCCCATCGCTTTCTATGTAATTGTCTAGCCTTTGTTCTCTTCTACAATTAGACAGATCGGGTTCAAAAGAGACTTTAGTCTCCTACTAATGAATAGATTCATAGCCTCCCTGCCCCCCCTCAGAAGCGGAGCCACAGGGTCCTAAATGATTCATTCGTGGTGTACCTGAGCCCCCCACCCCCACCCCCCACGCTCTGGGCTGAGAGGTGGCCTGGGCTGGCCCGAGGGTCAGTCAGGGGACATGTGCTGGTAGCCATGGGGACTTGGCAGGGGAAAGATGAGACTTGGAGTGAGGCCCAAGGATCTGGAAAGGAAGAAGTGGGCTCCCACTTGCTTGGAATTCCAAAGTGTGTCTGGGCAAGTCACAGGCAGGTAGAGAAGGCTGGACCGGCCCAGGCCGGGAGTTGGACTTGGGAGGTTGCTGGCACCGGTGAGAGGAGGGAGCTGCTCTAGCCTGGGCTGGAGGCTGTCTGGAAAGCCAGCTCCGGTGTCAGTGGTGACCCCCAGCTGAGCGGGCATGGATCTCCGGATGAACCATGAGCAGTTTCGTTCCTTTTTTGGTTTTGATCTTTATGTTTCCTTAAAGCCTTTACTTTGAGACATGATGGAAAATACCTTATAGGCACCGATGGAAAAAGACAAGACATGATCACAGATGAACAAAGACCAAAATAATCTTGGAGCCGGAAGTTCTAGGCGTATGACATTCTGTAGGGTCAGGGCCAAAAGATATGGATGAATAGTATTCTTCTTCCTCCTCTTCCTTCTCCTCCCCCTCCTCTACTTCTTCTTCAATACCAACTTCTCCTTCACCTTCTCTCTGTCTCTCTCTGTCTCTGTCTCTCTCTGTTGGTTGTGGGGCTTGAACTCTGGGCTTGGGCACTGTCCCTCAGCTCTTCAGCTCAAGGTGAGTGCTCTTGAGCCACAGCGTCACTTCCGGTTTTCTGGTGGTTCATTGGAGATCAGAGTCTCACAGACTTCCCTGCCTGGGCTGGCTTTGAACTGTGATCCTCAGATCTCAGCCTCCTGAGTAGCTAGGATGACAGGCCCGAGCCACCAGCGTCCGGCTGCTCTTCACCTTCTCTACAGCAGCCATGACCTAACTTCCCTAGGCC
Organism: Dipodomys spectabilis; assembly: GCF_019054845.1. Taxonomy (NCBI): domain Eukaryota; kingdom Metazoa; phylum Chordata; class Mammalia; order Rodentia; family Heteromyidae; genus Dipodomys; species Dipodomys spectabilis. The sequence goes on along the minus strand of NW_024871288.1, from coordinate 1,739,740 downwards.
TCTGTCATCTCTTCTGAGTCATTCCATTTCTTGCTCTGGTGTGGGATACAGACCGTTGAAGTCGGTATGGTGTGTTGTGAGGACCGCTTCTTGTCTTCCCAAAGAAACCCAACCCAGGGCCTGTTTCCTTTACCCCTAATGCGCATCCCAGCTGGCTCCTGCTGGGGACAGGCCCTGTGCTGGGCCCATTAGCCAGCAGTGTGTTCCTGTTCCCACCTGCTGGGAAGCCCTCTCTGTCCCCTTGGCACTTGGTGACACCTGACCCTTTCTCATTTTCCCTGCAGGAAGTCAGCAGCCTAGGGAGGAAGCAAAACTTATTTAGGAGAAAGATTGCTTTTTATTTTGATCCTTTATTTTGATCCTCTTTAAGGGAAAAATATCAGTCTTTTAACAAATACTAGTGAGTTACATAGTTATTCTTTTGCTATCATAATAGAATCCGATCGACTCTGACATTAACTATTTTTAAATTAAGTGATTAGCTCACATAGCAGAGCGAAGTAAAGTTTCTTCTCCCCGAATTAGCCTTTCAACTTGAGGAGCAGACTAAAAGAAGAACTTGGGGTGTGGGGTGGGGGCAATGCCATGTACCTAGCGCTTCAGGAGAAGCCCCTCACCCCTGGCCTTCCCAGAGAGACTGGAAGTCTGAACAGAGCCAACCCCTCCCTTCCAAATTGATTTTCAACCCAGAATTGGAAAGGCGCGCCAATGCTCCCAGGGATTTGAACAACGAGAAGGAAAAAGTGAGTGTGCTAGGAGTGATTTACGAGTGGAAGGAAGCTGCAAGCTCCGAAAGTCCTCTGGAGAGGTGCCAGGGAGGAGATGGAGAATGGAAGGGGAGAGGCTTTCGGGGAGATGCGGAAGGCGTGCGGGAGGTGGGCGCAGGCTCCGAGGCCTGCGGTGAGCAGGCAGAGGACCACAGCAGGTTTCTCTACAGCTGTCATCGGCACCGGAGACACCCCACTAGCCTGGCCTTTTATTTATTTCTTGCCATTACTCCGTCCACCGAGCAGGTTAAACGGCAGGAAGAGAGTCTCCCCTACCAGACTGCGAGGCCGTGGCCGCCGCTGCTCGTGGCCACAGCCTCCTCTCAGGTGTCAGATTCTGGAGTGTGAAAGTCATAGCTCCAGCTGCGAACCCGTGAGGCTGGCCGGGGCCGGGTTAGCGCGGAGGTAGGCTGCAGGAAAGTGAGATGGTGACAGTCAGATTCTGACCAGAGGATTCTGGGAACGGACACCCGACCTCTCCCTCTTGTATTTTGTTTTCCCCATAGTTTGTAGAAATTGTTTATTATTATAGCTTGCAGTTTTATTGGAATATAATCGGTGTACAGTAGATTGTGCATATTTAAAAGCATGCAGTTGGATGAGCTTGGATTCTTGCTTAAGCCAACGAAACCACAATGATAATTAAGGTAAAGCATATACCCATCGTTCTCAAAAGTTCCCCGAGGCCCTTATAAATCTGTCCTTCCCTTCTTCAGTACCTCTGGGCAGGTGATCATCTGGTTTCTGTCAGCAGAGATTAATTTTTGTTTTCTGGAATTTTTTAATAGACGCAATCATTCAGTCTATATCTTCGTTGGTCTGGCTCCTTTCAGCATAATTATTTTGTTACTCATGCATGCTGTTGCATAGACCCATGGCTATCCGTTTTTGAGTCATGTTCTGTTGGATGAGCATCCCATAATACGTTTATTCATCACCTGTTGATGAGCATTTGGGTTATTTCCAACTTGTGGCCGTTACAAATAAAACTGCAATGAGCATTCATGCATAGGTCTTTATGTAGCAATGTACTTTCATTTCTCTTTGGGTAAATGCCTAACCTAAGTTGTCTGATAGTATATGTTTAACTTTGTAAGAAACTGCTAAACTGTTTTCCAAAGTGACTACCACTGGGCCTTTTTACTTGTTTTATGTGCGCACTACAACTTGTGATAGACACTAATACTAGCCATTCTGGAAGAAGTAGATTGCTGTCCCCTTGTGATTTTAATTTGTATTTCTCTAATGACTAATATCTGCTTAAATTTGTCTTCTCAATTTTTTTTTTTTTGGGTCCGGTCGTGGAGCCTGAACTCTGGGCCTGGGCGCTGTCCCTCAGCTCTTCAGCTCAAGGCTAGCGCTCTACCACTTGAGCCACAGTGCCACTTCTGGCTGTTTCTTTTTGCTTATGTGGTGCTGAGGAATCAAACCCAGGGCCTCAGGCATGCAAGGCAAGCGCTCTACCACTGAGCCACCTTTCCAGCCCCATGTCTTCTCATTTTTAAGGCTAGGTTTGCTTGGCTTTCTAATAAATGAATTGTTAATACTTCTTTGTATTTTCTCTATACGAGTCCTTTATTTTAGGTGTCTTGAGTCTGTAGCTCACCTCTTTTGTTTCCATCAGGATATTGACTAGTGACCATGTATTTAAAAATCAGTGGTCATTTTTTTGTTTTAAAAATAGTTTGTAGTTTTTGCATTATATTTAAGAAGTCCTTGGCAAGTCCAGAGTCATTTAGATTTTTCTTTGAGGCTTTTTTCCTTAGGTTTCATAGTTTTTCCTCTTGTTTTGCCAGCATTTAAGATTATTATCTTTAGAAATAATTCTTTTATAAGGTTTTATTGATTATTTTGTTTTTTGAAATGTGACTTAATTATTTTTATTTAATTTGTGACAGGGCATTTTATTTTTATTCACTGAATTACTTTGTTAACATTCCATCCATTCTACATCTAGGCTTTCTTTTATATTTCAGTTTTCTGCATCTGATTTTTCTCTCTCACTTCATTTTTCTATGTCTCTATCTTTATGTAACTACAACATTGTCTTCATTGCTGTAACTTATAATACATCTTTAAAATCGGTTAGCATAAGTCCTCTAATATTGTTACTTTTCAAACTTGTTTTGTCTGAACAAGCCCTTTGCATGCTCATGGAACTCAACAATTTCTACTTCAAAAATTCCATTGAGATTTTGTTTGGGATTAAAAGGAAGTTATGGGTGAACATACCACATAGTTCGTAAAGTTTTAAGCCGTCATTTTTCAAAGTTCTTTTCTGTTCTGGAATAAGCCTCACATGTATGGTAGGCTGTTGGGCATTGTTCCCCAGCTCACTGCCTCCTTGCTTTTCTCTGTCTTTTCTTCTCTGTGTCACTTTCAATTGTTTCTATTGCCATGTCTTCAGGTGCACTAAACTTTTTTTCTCTGATGTGTCTATTTTTATTTACTTATTTTTCAGTGTTTGGGAACAAAACACTTTATGCATGCCAGGCAAGTATTCTACCATTGGCTTATTTCCTCAGGCTGACGGTGTCTAATTTTCTGTTCACCATATTCAGTATCTATTTTTTTTTTTGTCAGTCATGAGCCTTGAACTCTGGGCCTGGGTGCTGTCCCTCAGCTCTTCAGCTCAAGGCTAGCGCTCTACCACTTGAGCCACAGCTCCACTTCCAGTTTTCTGGTGGTCTGTTGGAGATTAGAGTTTCATTGACTTTTCTGCCCAGGCTGGCTTTGAACTGTGGTCCTCAGATCTCACCCTCCTGAGTAGATGGGATGACAGGTGTGAGCCACTGGCGCCCAGCTGCCAATAACTTTTACATTGAAGATATTTTGCTTTTTATATCTGGAAGTTTAGTTTGGATCATTAAAAAAATCTTACAAGATTCTCCTTAATATTCCATACGTTCCTCCAGCTTCTAAAACTCAGAGAAATAGTTCTAAACCTGTAAGTGCTCTTGTTTTCTAAGTCTGACACCTGTATCATTGCTGGGTGTGTGTTTTGACTGAATTTTCTCTGACTTCTTTGCAGAGTAGATTTTTTTTTTCTGCCAGTCCTGGGCCTTGATCTCAGGGCCTTAGTTCTGTCCCTGAGCCTCTCTGTGCTCAAGGCTAGAGCTCTACCACTTCTGGCTTTTTCTGAGTAGTTTATTGGAGATCAGAGTCTCACAGACTTTCCTGCCCGGGCTAGCTTTGAACTGTGATCCTCAGAGTCAGCCTCCTGAGTAGCTAGGATGACAGATGTGAGCCACTGGCGCCCGGCAGGATATATATATATATATATATATATATTTTTTTTTTTATTTTTAAAGTAGATGCCAGGCATTGTGAATGTTACCTTGTGCGCAGATAGTTATGTTCCTTTAAGTGTTCTTGAGCTTTGCCTTGGAATCTATTTACGTTACTTCGAGGCAGCTTGATCCTTTCAGGCTCCATTACCAGAGGCCAGAGAAGTCTTAGTCTGGGATAATTTTCCACACCACAGAGTCAACACCCCTCCAAAGGTGCTACCTGATGCGTAATGTATAACATAATGAGACGTTTCCGCCCCTGGCCGGTGAGAACATGAACTTCTTCTGGCTGCATGTGATCGCCGATGATGGTTCCTTTTGGTGCATTCTTGCCGCCCTCAGGTAGTTTCTTAAGCAGGAGTGACGAAATCCAGCAGATCTCTGGCATTGGCTGGGTAATTCTGTGGTATCTCTCCACAGCTCTCTGCTCTCTGGCGCTCTGCCCTGGGAATTATGGCAGCCGTGGCCTGTTCAGATTGTCTCTCTGCTGTCTCCTGAACTCTGCCAAAAGTACTTATCTGGGTACCGAGTATGAATCGCTTTATTCACTTCCTTTTTCTTCAGGGATCGCTAACCTGTGCTGCTCATAATTCAGTGTTTGAAAACTGTTGTTCCGTGTATGCTTTGTTGTTGCTGCTGTTAGGGTGGAAAGATAAACCCAAATCCAATTATTCTATCATTCCTAGACTCACTCACAGCAATTTCTTCACACTTCTCAACCTGGCCAGGATGTGAGAGTGTATATGTGTGTATCTACATGCAAGTGCATGTGTGAGAGGAATGTACATATGTGTGTGAGTGTACCTACTCAAGGATACACATTTGTGGGTACATATATAGACATATGTGCCATGGGGGCATACGGAGGCTCAGCTAATCTGTAGGGTGCTATGTACTGTGCAGGACCTTCTTGGCAGAGGGTTTAGAGATCACGTTCCTCGATGTGCCAAACTAAGGGAGTTCAAAAGGCTGTTGGGAAGATCTTCCATGTATCCATCCTGGAGAGACAAAAGGTAGATCCAGTTGAAAACTATAAACCAGGTCCCCTAAAGATCTCTTTCTAAAGGTGAACAGCAGTCACAATAAAATCTGGGGTACAGGGCTGGGAAGATGGCTCAGTGGTAGAGCGCTTGCCTTGCATGCATGAGGCCCTGGGTTTGATTCCTCAGCACCACATGAACAGAAAAAAGGCCAGAACTGGCGCTGTGGCTCAAGTGGTAGAGCGCTCGCCTTGAGCTGAAGAGCTGAGGGACAGCGCCCAGGCCCAGAGTTCAGGCCCCACGACCGACCAAAAAAAAAAAAATCTGGGAGGTACAGGTCAGTGGGGGAGGGGGCAGTATCAGAACAATCCCATACACTGGCACTGCCTTATATGACACCTGTAATAATTCTCTGTACGATCTCCACTGGGAGGTGCAACAGGGCTATTGTCAGCGTGACTGTTAGAGTCTCCGTTTTGTGACTGAGAGAAGGCAGAGGCTTCACTGGATAGCTGTGGCTGAAACTCCACTGGAGAAGCCCACGGGGCGTGGACCTGGAGCGCTCTCCACTGCTAGAATTGCTCCCACTAGCAGCCTCAGCCTTCATCCTCAACCGGCCACCCCGGCCTCCAGACAAGGCAGTATTCAGAGTGGACATGGAGAAAGCGTATGTGCTTAACCAGCCTGGGTGAGGAACGGTGGAGGAGGAGGAGGAGGGTGGCAGGGCATAGAGGTCTGGGAATGGAGAGAGAGCTAGTAAGTTCGAAAAGAGACAGACCTCATAAAGGCACTTTATGGAGTGACCAGGCCCAGAATTGTTGGCATCCTGGTAGTTACTAGCCCCCTAGGATCTGCAGGAGCCGGGAAGTGTCTCCACCCCACCTCTCACCTTTGGCCAACTGGCATTCTTGTTGACTGAGAAGTATTTCCCCTCTTGGAACATTTCGGTTCTCTATTCACAACGAGGGTGAGGAAGAAACGTCTGAAAGCAAAGGCTTGGCAGGTTGTGAAGGCAGCTCCCGGGGCTGGAGAGCGCGCCTGGAAAAGCCACCCTGCTCCCCGCCGCCAAGTATGTGCTGAAGAGCTGGGTGGTCAGGAACGCCACGGCGGGGCGAGGCCAGGCTTCCCAGAAACCGGCCCGATGGGAAGGAAGGTCAGCCCGTCAGCATCAGACTGCCCGCACGCATGCAGCCAGCCCGAGGACCCAGACTACCTCACATCCGGGCTCTTCCGGGATGGGAGGTATCCCGCGCAATGCTCAGACTTCGCAGGGAAGCCTGGAGGAAGCCGTTCTCATTCGCAGCCTGGCTGGAGTCCAGAATGGCCCCCGTAGACTTGGGAGATAGCCGGGAAGCAACACCCTCCTTACGTGGTCCAGCCAGGAGGTGACCGCGAACTCTGGTTTCAGTGTCATGACCATGCTGAGGTGGTGTCTAACAGCTGGAAGAGACATCTGAGGTTTTCCTAAACACCTTCTACTTCACTTCGTAAAGCTACGGCTGCTCTCTTTCCTTTTATCAATAAGGAATATAAAACTCACGAGACACAAAAAGGTAAAGCTGTGAGGTTTTTCTTCTTCTCCTGACCCTCAACTACCTAGTTTTCTCTCCAGTTAACCAATATTCCAGATGTTTGCATCCTAGAGGGGTGTGTGTGTGTGTGTCTATGTCTGTCTGTGTATTTATTTTTTGCACAACCGCACAGGTTTATACATGTGCAATCCATTAATTGATTGATTGGTTGATTCATTGATTACCAGTCCTGAGGCTTTTGCTCAAGGCGAAAGCTCTACTCCTTGAGCCACAGCGCCACTTCCAACTTTTCCTGAGTAGTCTCTTTTGGAGATAAGAGTCTCACAGACTTTCCTGCCCAGGCTGGCTTTGAACTTCCTGAGTAGCTAGGATTGCAGGTGTGAGCCACCAGCCCCCCCCCCCCATCTTTTATTTTTACTCCTCATCTTTCCCCCCTGTCCCCCACAATTGGGAGAGCAGATAGGCTCTAGGGCAGGACATGTCCTGGAGAGGCCTTGAAGAATTACCTATAAAGGAGAGAAAGATACAGGGAAGAGCACAAAGGGAGGAATTAACCAAACTGTGATCCCAAGCCAGGCCCCACTGGAGCTAGGATGGCTCTTCAGAGCTGTCCCAGGTGAGGGTGTGGTGAGCAGACCTTCTGCTAGCCATTGGCCGCAGACATAATTTGGGGAGGCTGCTGTCTTCAGCGAGGGGTGACCCCTGGCCTGGGTTGTCAGCCTGTAGCCCCTAGTTGTGCTGGGGGCTCTGGGAGGGGGTGGCCAGCCCAGCATCCACTCCAGCACATAGGAGGCCCACATTTCTGCACGGAGTCTTTTCACATGACAGTAGAACTTGAAGGTTGCTTTGCATGAGTGTGTAAGTTTCCTTGTTCCATTTTTTCTTAATGCTGCAGAGAGTTTCGCTGTGTGGATACAGCATGCTTCATCTATTCTTTATTGGTAGACACTGAATTCATTGTTGGTCTTTTGTAGTTACACCCAATTTTGCATGAAAAGTTGTGCCTTCACGGTTGGACAAATAGTCAAGTACAAGGGTCAAAGATTAGGTGCACTTTTATTTATGGATCTGCGTGTGTGTGTGTGTGTGTGTGTGTGTGTGTGTGTGTGCGCGCGCGCGCGCGCGCGCGCGCATGCGTCCTGGGCTTGAACTCAGGACCTAGGTGCTATCCCTGGGCGCTTCTTTTGCTCAAGGCTAGGACTCTACCACTTGAGCCACAGCACCTCTTCTGGCTTTTTTTTCTGGGTATGTGGTACTGAGGAATTGAACCCAGGGTTTCATGCATGCTAGGCAAGCACTGTACCACTGAGCCGCCTTCCCAGCCCAGGTGCACTGTTAATGATTGAAGACATTATCCAGTGCTGTGCATTATTGAGGCTTTATCAGCTTGCACACCCGTTCTTGGAGAACCGCCCTTGTCCACATATCCCACGTGGTGTTTTCAGTGACGAGTGTCCCTGTTGGCTGTGCCCAGGACCGCTGGTGGCTTTGTTGCACTGGGAGTCTGTGAACCTAACTAACCAGCAGATCACAGGTCTGCCTTTGGCCGTGAGGGGTGGGCTCCGAGCCTCTTTGACCTGCCCACAGTCCGCTGCGGCTCCGAGGCAGGCTCTGTCCATGCCTTGGGAGGGAGTCCACAGGCACTGTCTTCACCAGACTCCCCCAAACTTTGGCAGCTCTTGCGACTTCCCAATACCACGGACTCTCTCTCTCTGCTGCTCTTGATGGTGGGGACAGAAATCATATAGTCCACTGAGGCCTGGGCTCGACAGTTCCAGCCCCCAGGGACAAGGGCGCGTGCTTTAGCGAATAAGTCTCAAGTAAAAGAAAGGGCTTGATGGAAGCATAAACTCTACATCACCACCCTCCAGTAACAGAGAGCCTCTTTCAAGTTCTGTCCCGCGCATGAGCACATTCGGATCTGCAGAAGGGGAGAAGAAGGACAGGTCATTCTTGCTAGAAACCCACAGGTTCTAAAACTTCACCGTGCATCGCTTTCCCTTGTTGATGAGCGGACAGAGGGAAGGTATGCCCAGAAGCGCCCGCTGTCTCCGATGCTGGATTGTGCCAGATTTTTCCTTTCCCATCCAAGAGCAGCCCAGCTATGTCCTTAAAGGGAAAAGGATCTCCCTACCGTGAATGTGAAGATGAATTTTATTCCTGTTCTATATTCCGGCCAGGTGCTAGCCCCAGGAGACTGCATCCTCTCGGGAGGGAGGGAGGGGTGTGGGGCTGGGAAGAGGGGAGAGAGAGGAACAAGGATTTTGGGGCGTGGGCAGTGCTCTCTACTACCTATGGAGGCGGGGTGAGAGTTGGTAGGAGAGAATTACACGTGGTGTAATCACCGAGCAGAGGAGCAGGGGCTTGTGGTATAGGAGGGCTTCAAGACACACTTGGAACACAAGCCACCCCTCAGAGGACAAAGCCAGCAGGAGATGAAGACTACCTAGGGACCAGTGTGCTGTAGAGAGGCCCTGGACAGTCAGACAGACTCGGTCTGGGTTTGTGCAAAGGGATTGTCTTAGAACAAAGCTTCTTCGCTACCTTAAACCCCGGTGCTATGCAGTGTTTACTTACTGCTCAGCTGTGATTTTCCACTCCCTCCGATCCCTCCTCTCCCCCCCAATCTGTCCCCTGTTTTCCCATTGATGCCGTGCCACAGACGGAGCCCTCAAAACACCTGCTCATTAACTAGCCACCTGCCCCTCCCCAGGAGAGGTGTCTGGTGAGCCAGGATTAGGGAAGCTTAAGCTCAGAGAGGTTAAGTGACTTGCCAAGAATCACCCAGCAGATCAATTTTGGATCCAGAAACAGGAACCAGATGTCTGCACCTTGCTCTGTGCTTGCTTTGGAAGGTGAAGCGTGGGGCCCAGGAGGGCCGGCAGAAAGGCTGGGTTCCTCTGGGGGAGGGGGAACGAATTCCAAGCCATCCTGTGATCCTAAACATGTCTTAGGGGAAGACCCTTTTTTTTTTTTAAATAAAAATTCGGCCTTGAAGACACCCTCTGAGGTGGAAGTTTCACCCCGGGTGCGAATTTCTCTCGTGTAGGAAAAGATGCCCCAATGAGCGGAATGGATAGATGAAGTCTTTGGCACAGGCTGTATCAAGTATCAAGTAATAAGCTTTCCATTTCCAGTCACACATTCAGTGCTTCTCCGTTCCACCAGAATTGGCAAGAGTTGCACTAGTTATTAAAACAAAACCTGGGGAAGGCAATTAAGTGCTCCCAGGGTTAGAAGGTGGAATCCCGTGGAAACGCGACTCATAAATTTTGCTCACAGATATCCCCGTTGATCAGGGGCTGCGCTGTAGCAGACACACACCGGGAAGAGAGCACCTCACCCCGGCCTGGGTCTTGCTGGCTTGCCGGGATGCTTTGGTGGGGGGCGGGGGGAGCTCAGTGTGGCTCCAGTTGCTCCTCCAGAGGTTCAGAACCAGGCTTGGGGCATCTGTATGCACTTAGAAGCAGACTAAGCCTCTGTGCCCAGAACAAGATGGTGTCTTGGGATGGCCGACTTCCAGCTGATAAAACCAGGAAAGTCTCAGGATACGTTGGGCCCTCTCTGAATGACTCTGGTCTTGTTTTGCAAGAATTCTTATTTCCTGCCCGGGAATTCCACCCAGTGCACGTTCTTAAACCAAGAGGGTGGCGTCTAGACTTCAGGCTCTGCATTCACAGCTGTGCAATGGCCATCTCCGTCTTCCGAGCGTCCCCCAGCCCTGTGGGGATTGTGGGGGACTGAGCGGGCTGGTACTTGGTACGGCTGGTCAGGGACTCCTCTGCTCCACCCCGCAGGGCCGCCTTAGGAAGCAGCTCAGAGCACCCCTGCAGTCTAGACAGATTCTGCTATTCGAGCTAAGAAGTCTTTGGAAAGGAGGTGGAAGGTGCTAATTCTTCATCCTGCAGATTCTATTTTGAATAGTCTACAGCATGCGAGCAGAAACAACAACAAAAGACAATTCAGATCGGTTATCGATTTGTTAAGGAGACTTCTCCCATCTTTGTTAGAAAGTGCCCCAGACAGAGGGGGCACTGTGGGAAAGACAGGAAGCCCAGAGCAACCCTGATGCCTCTCAGTAAGTTTAGATTTCTTTGGGAAAAAGAAATTCCATCACACACATCAGTATGCCATCTGCTTATCCCCGGAGATGCTGCGTTGGCAGAGCCTCTAGCAATTAAAATGGAATGTGGCTGCTGATTAAGCCTGCCACTCATCGGAAGGATGCTCCTTCCTTTTCCAATGGAGCTAGACCTGCCCCCGCCTGCCTCTCACCTAGAGCTGAGGCTGATGATCAGCCTTCCTCCCAGTGCCTTGAGGTTGCCCACTATTGCAAATGGACCCGAGTTAAGAGCAAGTCAGAAACTCAAGCCAAACCATGGCGAATGTCAAAAGTGGCTGTGGTTAGGGTGCTTTTCCATTGGCTTCAACCTACTTTTATCCTTGTTTGACTTTTGTACTGTGAAAGGTTGGTGGATTTCATTTCACATTTTAAACTTCGTTCAAACTTTATGTTTAATTAAAAGATCTTCCATGTATCTTCGTATAAAAATAGCAGGGCTCTGAAGACTGTATAGTCTAATGTGGAGAGAAAGCCTGCTCAAGACGATTCTAGCTTTGAAATCTGTTTTAGTTGGAAATTTTGTGTCAAATCAAGTTGCCCGTCGGGGAGTTTTGCATCGAATCAGTTTGCCCACCAGGACTGAATAGTGCTGGGTAATTCTCTTTGGAGGAACTGTCCTGTGACCCCAACCCTGAGATGATCTGAGCTGACTGGAACTTAGAGGCTGGTTTTTTTCTAGTGGTCCTCAGCAGCCCCTTATTAGACCCAGCCCTACGCCAGGCCTCTTTCTGATGTCCCCACATTCGCCAGCCTCCGATAGAGTAGTCAGATGAATGACACTGCTTCTCCCTGTGCCCCAGGCAGACATCACCAATCCATCACTCTTCTTAATCCATCACTCTTCTTTTTCCTCCTGAGTCCCAGGCAGACATCACTCATCCATCGCTTCCCTCTCGAGTCCCGATGGCAATCTGCCTTGGTAACACACCCCTCCCTAAGTAGTTGTGCTGTGAATTAAATGGAATAGAGACCAAAATAAAGAATAGGTGACATCCTGGCTTCCTAGCAGCCTCCTGAGCGCTTGCCAAGAGAGAGAGGAGAAGCTCTGAGTGGAAAGGGGAAGAAAGGGTGTCTGGAAGTGCCTGGGGCTTGCAGTGTCCCCCTCAACTCACAGCCGGTGTGTGGCGGGGTGGGGGGAAGAGGGAGGAGCAGATCAGCCCCCCCCCAACCCTCCCTCAACTTCCCAGAAAAGCCAGAAGCCTCGTGGATCCTTTGTCCTTCTGGCTTCCTGGGTCATACGGTCAGAACATTCCAGACAAAGACCATTTCCTCACCAAATGGTTGGGGAGACACTGGAAAGGCTGTTTAAGAAGAGGGTGTGGCTGATGAGCTCCTGGCTGGAAGCTAGGCGGAGGGTGTCTGTCCCCGGACACAGAGTCTCCGGAAGCCAGACAGCCAAAAGCAGAGGGCAGGAACAGCCCAGGCCAGCACGGGCAGGAGAGACTTTAAAGAGGACTTTTGGCTGCTGGATGAAATGCCACCGGGAGCCTCCTGGGAGCCTGGTGTGCTGTATGAAGGCTTTTGATGGCAGCACCGAGCGCACAGATGTGTCCCTCCCACACAGGCGGCCAGAGGCCCGGTCGAGGCTAAAGCCACTGGGACCAGTTTTCCTTCACCCTCCCCCCCCCAGCTCTGCAAAGACAAAACCTGCTCATGTGCTAGGCTACCATTACTTGCGTGTTCAGACGGCTCCAGGAAATGGCAGGGACGAATCATATGAGAGCAAAGTCAGCTCTCCTGGCCTGGCTTGAACCTTTGTCCTTGGAAACATATTATCTCTCTGGCAGCCAGAGCTGATGCTGTTGGATTTAACTCGTCACAAGGTCACAAGTCCCCCCCCCCCACCCCCACCCCAAAGCTGTTCAGTGTCAAATCCCAGCTCCCGGCTGAGACAGGGTGCTAGACTGACCCTCTAGCCCATCACCCCTCCTCATCCCCTCTTCCCCATACCCAGCCTTGCAGCTAGCGGCATCCTGCCCGGCCCTGCCCGGCTCTGCCCGACAGAACCTCTATGTCTGTCCCTCTGCCTGGATTCTTGGAAGCAACTTGCTTCTTGTCATTCACTGGTTAACTCCAAGGTCACTGTACCCTGATCGGCCACCCACTGCCCTGTCTTCTTCATAGCTGTCTAAAATTACTGCTGGTTACTTTTTTGGGTTCCTCTTTGCTTCCTGTTTGTTCTCTTTACAAGAACGGAAGGTCTTTGAGAGCAAGGCCTGGTGGCCAGCATAGTGTATGTTCTCAATAAGTTGGGCTACAAAGGGGCCTTTGCTCCTGGGACTACAGGATCATTTTCTTTGTGTGTGTGTGTGGCGGGGGGAGTTGTGGGGCTTGAACTCTGGGCCTGGGTGCTGTCCCGGAGCTCTTCAGCTCCACAGCACCACTTCCAGTTTTCTGGTGGTTCACTGGAGATAAGAGTCTCACGGCCTTTCCTGCCCCGGCTGGCTTTGAACCGTGATCCTCAGATCTCAGCCTCCTGAGTAGCTAGGATGACCGGCATGAGCCGCCGGTGCCCGGCTCCAGGATCATTTTCTTTCCCTGTGTTTCTCCAGCCAGCATGGTGGGCAGAGGGAGAGCAGGGGCACCGTCTGACCGCCCCCAGCTGGATCCCAGCCGATGCCCGCACCAGCCTGGGCCTCTCCCTTCAGCCTCTGCTCCGTGAAGAGGGAGCGGCCTCCCACCCACCAGTCAGGCCTCTCTCTCTCTTCCCGCTTCCCCGGGCCGGCCCCCCATCTCGGGCAGCTGTGCTGGCACCTCCTCCTCCCGCTGCCTGGGCTGGAGGCGGCAGTTTCCGCTGGGAGCCCAGCTGCGGGACAGCCTCTCCTCTGATGCTGGCCACATGTTGTGGCTCCTGCTCCAGCCGCCCCACCAGGAGATGGGGTGTCGGGGGGCAAAGTAAACACATTCCCAGCCACTGGGGAGGGAGTGTGGGGGGAGGAGAAGGGCGCAGGGCTCTTCATCACTTGGCAAGAGATGATGCATGCAGAGGTCTCACCAAGAGCAGGATCTTACGCACCCCTTTGTCACCCAGGGCACCCAGGGCGACAGGCTCCAGCCTGTGCCAGGATAGTACAGCGCACTGCAGGCAGGGTTAGGATGGGTCGGACACACTGCAGGTGTCAAGGAGGACACACACACACACACACACACACACACACACACACACACACACACACACACACCTGCAGGTGAATCAGAAGCATGCCCATGCCCCATGCCCAGTGAAGGTGACAGGGGTATGAACTTAAGAGTCAGGGGGCGTGGCCCGGGACAGGGGGCGTGGCCCGGGGCAGGGGGCGTGGTCCCAGGGGGCAGGGACTAGAGGCCCCAGGCAATTAGCACAATTAGCATCAAGCCTCCCAGTGTTTACCTCCAGGAGGAAGAGCGGGAACAGAAGCATAATTAGAATCCCTCTTCGGGCTTTTTGTTAGGAGAAGCTGCCTAAGTGCTTAAAAAGCTCCATTTACATGTCCTGTCTGTACGTCTGTACTCTAACCTATAATTACGTTGGTGGGGGCGGGGCGGAGGGAGAAAGAGGATAATTATGAAAATTTCTAGGCTCATTAGAGGCACACAATTGACATCCCAAATTATTTGAGCTGGAAATGTTGCTGGGATGAAATCTCTTTTGAGAGACCCAGGGGAAAGAAACTTTGCTTTTTTAAAAAGGTGTGTGTGTGTGTGTGAGTGTGTGTGTGTGAGTGTGTGTGTGTGTGTGTGTGTGTGTGTTTGTGTGTGTGAGAGTGTGTGTGTGAGAGTGTGTGTGTGTGAGTGTGTGTGTGTGTTTGTGTGTGTGTGTGAGTGTGTGTGTGTGTGTGTGTGTGTGTGTGTGTGTGTGTGTGTGTGTGTGTTTAAATGAAGCCAGCGCTGTCCTGGGTCACCTCAGGTAAACTCCTCAGGAGCATGGTGAGGCTGAGCTGCCCCTTCCCCGGCTGCTTGGTTTAGACTTGGCTTGACTTCCTGCCCCCCCAAAACCAAGGAAGTCACCAGCTAGCCGTGTTTCGCCCACGAAGCTCCTTCTGTCCAAACTCCTCTGGAGGCCGGCACCGCTGGGCTGCGGGCTCTGCAGGGATATCGCCTGTCTCAGGATCCCGTGGCCCAGACTCGATTTCCGGTGTCTCTCTTCCCCCGGCTGGCGTGACCTCCGCGCACAGGACTGGCCCTCCGGGGTGAGCCCGGCCAGTGTGTCGTCTGTGAGTCCTACGCAGTTCCAGTGCCACAGTCACAATTCCAGCACCAGGTCCTTCCTGAATGCACAGGTGTGGGCATGCCGGTGGAGGAAGCAGGGCCCAGAGGGTACAGGCAGGGGCTCCCACAGAGACAGAGCACCCCAGGACCAGGATGGCCTTCCCTCTGAGTGATGGGGATTCTGCATGGTGGCCCTGAGCGGCCTGGACTAAGATTTTGCCTCCCACGGACTCACGAGGCACCCATGCCATGCTCTCCCAGCCTTTTAGTTCACTTTGCCCCCGGGACCATAGGCCATGCCAGGGCCTCTGACGCCTGCTGCCCACAGGCCGTCAGACCTGCCTGGGCTCAGCCAGGAGGATTGTTCCTGGATTATGTCATCTTCCCAGTGGTTGGGGAGGGGAGGGCCTCAGCGCCAGGGGGGGCTTCAAGGGGTGGGGCTCATCCTGTCTTCCTGGAGTGGCTCTAAGGCCAGGGCTGGACCTGCGAGGTCACCCTGTGGTGGTCAGAGCTAGTGGTGCCCTGGTCCCCTGGCCCACCCTTTTCTCAGCTGGTGGTTCCGAAGCCAGCCCTCTGCGGCCTGCAGTCAGCGTGAAGACTGCGCATGAGTGGAACCAGAAAGCCCTTTCTCAGAACTGAAATGATGTCTTCAGCCAGGTTGAGGTCAGGTCTGGTCCTGCAAAGAACCCGAGTGTTTCCCTAGTGTTCTTGGCTCTCGACAACCGCCATGATTTAAAATAATAACAATGTATAAAACATAGACTCTCACACCTTCTAGAAGAAAAAAAATTCTTGGAAAATAGCTTACCAGGCTTGGGGTAAGTAAGCCAGGACTTCTCAGACAACATGCAACAGGCATTATCAAAAGAAAGTGTTAAGGGCTGGGAAGGTGGCTCAGTGGTAGAGCGCTTACCTTGCATGCATGAGGCTCTGGGTTTGATTCCTCAGCACCAAATAAGCAAAAAGGAAAAAGCCGGAAGTGGTGCTGTGGCTCAAGTGGTAGAGCGCTAGCCTTGAGCCTAAGAGCTGAGGGACAGCGCTCAGGCCCAGAGTTCAGGCCCCACGACTGGACCCCAAAAAAAAAAAAAAAGATAGTGTTAAGAAAACGAATTCCTTAAGCCACAGATGGGAAAGTAGTTGATATCTGATTAGTACACCTAGGATAGATATTTTTTTTTAACAAAGGGCTTTCCCAGCTGGAGGTTGTATAGATAGTTAAGTATTGAAAAGATGTTTACCTTCAGTCGCTACTGAGTGCTAGGCAAATCAAAACTCCAAAGAAATAGTGTTACAGACCCCATAGAATGGCTAAAATAAGAAGGACCGATAGTCCCAAGCTCTCATTACTGGTGAGAATGGAAAAATGGCCGAACTGCTTTGACAAGTTTGGCAACTTCCTATCAATAATAGGAACAATAGCAATAATAGATGCACTGATCCCATTTCTACTTATTTGCCCAAGAGAAGTGAAAATGTGCCCACACAGAAATTCATTTGTGTTTCTAGTGAGCATAATTATAGTGTATTTAATATATTATACAAGTGCCCATCAATAGTATAGATTAATAAAAAAAAAAAAGATACATTCACACAAGGGAATATTATACATCCACAAAAAAAAGCACAAATTACTGCCACGGTGGGGGATGAACCTCCAGAAACATCATGCAGAGCCAAAAACCATTCAGGAAAATGGGGTCAGAGAATACGGTCTGTGATTCCATTTGTGTGTGTGTGTGTGTGTGTGTGTGTGTGTGTGTGTGTGTGTGTGTGTGTGTACACAGTTCTAGAATGGTCCAGTTCATCTCAAACCAACTGCCTCTGAGAATCAAGAGGCAAAGCATAACTGTAAAGGGACACGAGAGAACTTTCCAAAGAGATTGGAAATTGTTTACTAAGTCTATCTGGCGTGGGGTGACAGTTCTGCTTGTCTATATAATTATCAGCCTTTAGGATCTTTTCATGTTGGGTTATATAAAATCTCACGTGTTTTATTCTTAAAGAAGCAGCATCTGTGGTCAACAGTGATGGAAAACTTTTCGTACCTGAGCTCTGGGGCAGATGGGCTCCGGGCCCTGGGGCCAGGCCCGCCCCCCACTCCTGCTTCTAAAGGTAGATTTGGTGCAGGCAGAGGTCCCATGAGCCCCATATATCATTGGGGGGCTTTGCTTCTTGCCATGGAAGCAGAGGCAGCTCTGCTGGGCCTGTCTGATGAAGACAGAGCCTCCTCTGTTCTCTGCGTGGTCATCTGGGGACCTGTGGCTCCCGGGGTCCAGTGGGGGTCCAACCACCAGCTCCTGCAGTGGGGGGGGGGGGGGGAGGTAGAGCGGATCCCTGCTCTCCCTCCCTTCCTGCCTCTTCCTCCTTTCTCTACCTCAGCAGCATTGGAGTTTTGAACTCAGGCCTCATGCCTGCCAGGCAGGCCCTTGTATCATGTGGGCCCATTCTGTCAGTCCCTTTGGGCCTGATTTTCCCAGGAGGGTCCCATTCCCCGCTCCCTCCCCTAATCTCCCTCTCCAGGGCCGATCTGTGCTTCCCTCTGTCCCTGGAACCACCCGTGGTGGCCGCCCATCACCAAAGGGAATGGTCATTGGTGGAGAGGCAGCCTCATCAGCTTTTATGTGCAGGCTGGCCTCTAACCCCAAGTCCCTCCATCTTCCGCATGAACGACAGGCTGGAGCCACGGCACCCAGCTCTGATCTCTCTAATCCTACAGCAATCCCAGTTAGGACGTGGCTGTCCAGACGTGCGAGGCGAGGTGGAGGGACTGTGTTTTCTAACTAGCTGCAAGTCCCGGGAGCGATTGATTCCGTGGACTGCCCTGCCTCCCGCTCTTTCCCTGTCTGCCTCCCCCGTCTATGGTGGGTACAGCGTACCCCGGAGATACAGATGAGGCCTGTTGCGGGCAGCCAGGAACGTGGTTTCTCTCAGGATTGGAACTTGCGGGTGTGATCATGTGAAGATGAGGTCACACAGACAGTGGCCTTACAGCCCATGTCTGGTGTCCTTAGCAGCAGGCCTAGGAAAAAGCCCTTCTTGATCAAACTTCCCTGGGCTTGATCAAACTCCCGCGCCTCCCCATCTGCTCAGCCAGGCCGGGCACTGGAAAGCCAGCTCAGTACCACACCTGGTTCTCGGCTGCTCACTTCCCCTCTCCCCATCTCCCCTCTCAGCACAAATGCCTCCTCCTGCTCTGGTGATCTCTGAACAGTGCCACGCCCGGTGCGTGGTGTGTGCGGCCACCCTGAGCTCACGCAAGCATTCCCACCTGGCTGCAGGAAGCCCAGGCATTATGCTTTGGCTGTCACCGCCCGGTGTGGACCTGTCTGGAGTTGGAGTTTGGACCTGTCTGGAGTTGGGGAAGGAGGCTGTCAGCAATGGGTCCTAGGCTGGGGAGGCCAGGGATGGGCGGAGGCAGTGGGGAAGGGTTGCTGTAGAATGCAGTTGTCTAAATGTGCACGTGCACATTTAGGAGTTTAAATCAAGCTAAAAACAAGGCTTTTTCCTTCCTTCCTTCCTTCCTTCCTTCCTTCCTTCCTTCCTTCCTTCCTTCCTTCCTTCCTTCCTCGCTTCGCTTCCTCCTTTCCTCCCTCTCTCCCTCTTCCTCCCTTCCTCCCTTCCTCCCTCCTTCCCTCCTTCTTTCCTTCCTTCCTTCCTTCCTTCCTTCCTTCCTTCCTTCCTTCCTTCCTTCCTTCCTTCCTTCCTTCCTTCCTTCCTTCCATGGCACCCAGCTCTAATCTCTCTAACACTGTAGCAATCCCAGTTAGGACTTCCTTCCTTCCTCCCTTTCCTTCCTACTGAATTTAAGTTCCAAGGCCCAGTGTTTACCAGGCCAGTGATCTACCATGCCACCAGTCCTTTTTTTACTTTTAGGATTTTATTGGTTTAGTTTGATTTTTTTTCCTTTTTTTGGGGGGTGGAGTGGGTGGATGGGTCAGATAGAATCTCAGGTTAATTTGGCCCAGGTTTCTGACCCACTCCTACCTGTGGTTCTCCTATGAAGGGTTGTGCACTGCCGCGCTCTGCCCACGCTGTTTCCTTAACCTGCTCAGTGTCTTAGTTCCGAGTAGGAGATCTTCAGCCTAAGCCTGCTGACTACACTGAACAGGCAGCTTTCATCCAGCCTCCCCTCCCTCCCCACCTCCTCCCTCCCCCTGGTCAGTTTAGGGCCTTCTGAAGATTCTCCTCACACGTGAGTAGGCTGGCTCCTCTTGAGTAGTAGGTAGGATTCTGGCAGCATTCTTACTTTAGAGAAGAGGGAGCTGAGGCCCAGGGGTTGGGTGGGTTAGATCAAAGCCACCTTCTTGTGTTCAGTATGTGCAGACTTGGGAGTGTGGCTCAAATGGTAGAGTACCTGCTTAGCAAGCTTGAGGTGCTGAGTTTTAACCCCCGTATTATTATTTTTTAAATTGTGCGTATATTTAGTAATTACTGTGTTCAAGATATAAGCTGAGCCTTACTTGCATGATCTAATTTTATCCCTCCCCCTCATTAAGTCTAGACAGATCTTTTTTTTTGTCGGCCATGGGGTTTGAGCTCTGGGCCTGGGTGCTGTCGCTGAGCTCTTCAGCTCAAGGCTAGCACGCTACCACTTGAGCTACAGTACCACTTCCGGTTTTCTGAGTGGTTTATTGGAGATAAGAGTCTCATGGTCTTTCCTGCCCAGGCTGGCTTTGAACCTCGATCCTCAGACCTCAGCCTCCTGAGTAGCTAGGATTACAGGCATGAGCCTCAGGCGCCTGGCCTAGACAGATCTTATCCTTACTTTATACATAAGGAAATGAAGGACACAGAGGATAAATAATTGGCCCAGCACAGCCAATTCTGACAGAGGCAGAATTCAAACCTAGCACTGACTGGCAAAGCTATGCTTTATTTATTAATATATATAATATATAATAATAACATATATAATTATTTATATAACATAATATAAATATATAATATGGTATAGATTATAGCATATATTACATTAATATATGATACATACATATATGTGTGTGTGTGTGTGTGTGTGTGTGTGTGTGTGTATATATATAGTCAGTCATGGGGCTTGAACTCAGGGCTGGGGCACTGTCTCTCAGCTCTTCAGCTCAAGGCGAGTGCTCTACCACTTGAGCCACAGCACCACTTCCGGTTTTCTGGTGGTTCATGGGAGAGAAGAGTCTCATGGACTTTCCAGCCCGAGTTGGCTTTGAACTGTGATCCTCAGATCTCAATCTCTGAGTAGCTAGGATAACAGGCGTGAGCCACCGGTGCCTGGCCCCTTTGGCTTTTTTGGCTCAAGGCTGGTGCTCTACCGCTTGAGTCACAGCTCCACTTCTGGCTTTTGTAATTTATTGGAGCTAAGCATCTCCTGGTCTTTCCTGCCCGGGCTGGCTTTGAACCGTGATCCTCAGATCTCAGCCTCCTGGGTAGCTAGGATGACAGGCATGAGCCACGCACGGGCACTGGCTTCTGGTCTGGATTTTACTTGGGGGCAGAATGGCTGTCAGCACATCCATCCATGGTCTTATTGGGAGCGGCGCTGGCTGCCAGGCAGGCAGAGGAAACCAAGCTGTTCCAGGGCAGCTCAGGGGCCCAGCCAGGTCAGAGCCTGTGCTGCCTCCCACTGCTGGATGCTCAGCAGGGAGGAGGCCAGGGCAGGGCAGGGGAAGGAACGCTAGCCCTGAGTCAGGCAGAGCCCCAGCTGGCCTGGGAAAGCCCAAGTGTCTTCAGCCCCAGCCCAGGACACCCCCCACCCCACCCCGTTTCAGCCCTGAGCATCCCAGAGGAGAACCCCAGGCCATGGCCACAGCCATGGCTCCACAAGCCCGAGCACCTAACCCCGTTCCTTCCCTCCTCACTTCTAGAGCGCCACATCCATGCCGCTCGAGGCTGGTCAAACACCATTTCATTCCACACTTCCATTGACGACAGCCCTGCCGAGCTGATTTTCACTGTTGTACAAAAAATACGACAAACTATTCTGAGAAGAAAGTGCACAGCAGATTTTTTTGCTTCGCGTATTAAAACCTGCTGTAGAACTGTCTTTTTCTGACAGCAGAGCAAAGACCCCTGCGGCTTCCTGAGGTGCCCTGCTCACGGGGGAGGGGGGGAGAGGGGGGCAGAGGGCGCCCCTGTGGGTCTTTGTCCTGGGGCCCCTGAGGACTGGGAACAGGGACGGGGTTCGCCTGGACCCCTTGGTCGCAGGCTAATGCCTCCAACCCCACCCAAATCCTAGACCAGAGTTCAGACAAATGACGTGGAAAACTGGGTGCAAGTCCATTCTTGGTCGCAGGCTAATGCCTCCAACCCCACCCAAATCCTAGACCAGAGTTCAGACAAATGGCGTGGAAAACTGGGTGCAAGTCCATTTTGTTTTTCTTTTGCTTCAAAGGCTTAGGCTTAGTCCAGGGCCCCGAGCGTCTCCGTGTTGTGGGCAGAGGACAGTGTCATCAGGGCTACGAGTCCTGAGCTTCCGTCTCAACCTCGAGACAACGTGAGCCCACGTTTCTCAACTCGACTTTCCTTTTTGAGCGGAAATAATAGGAATAGGTACGCCGCATGGCTGCTGCAGGTTCTATCACATAACGCCGGCGAGTATCTGAACCTGTCTCCCTGGAGACTCAGGAGGCGTAGGGAGAAGGATCACCATCCGAGGCCAACACCAGGCAAGAAGTACAAAACCTCAGTCCAAAAATTAATAGCTACACTAAAGTGGACGTCAGTGGCTCATGCCTAGATCATCCTAGCTACTCAGGAAGCTGGGATCTCGAGAGCTAAGGTTCAAAGCCAACCCGGGCAGAAAAGTCCAGAGACTTCATCGCCAAAATAACTCACCAAAAGTTGGGATGGGGGCGTGGTGCCAGTGGTCGAATGCCAGCCATGAGCAAGTGCAGGACCCTGACTTCCATCAACCCTAAGTACCATCAGGATAAAAAACAGGTGTACCCCAGCCCAGCAATCACCCTACCCCCCACCATTCTTCACCTATACATGTGCCCCAACGCCTGTCCTGCTTTTCCCAAGAATATTATTGATTGGGTCTCTGGAGTAAAAATAATAATAACGCTATGAAGTCTTTGTTGATCCTACCATGGAAATGTGTGCAGCCCAGCCAGTCCTGACTCTACTCCAGGCTGCCGAGTGGAGCCTCTGGTGTAATTGTTCCCTCTGAATGCAAGAGGTGGCTGGGTTTTGCACCGTCTTGCAGACTGCGTGCGTTCCTGGCTGTGCAGGAAATGGGAATTACTGTCACCGGGAACCCAGGGCGGAAACGATCATCAAAGGGCAGGGAAGGCTCCAGCCCGCTAATATTTACCATGTACGTGAACCGCATGAAAGAGCACCAGGCCTCCGAAGCCACTCTGTCTCCCTGGCTGGATCTGGTTTTGTTTTGTTTTGATCACCAAAAAAAAGAGGCAGGCTTGTGTCAGGAAACAAGTATGGGTCTTGGAGCCAGGCTGTCTGGGATCAAATCCCTGCATGGCTACTTAACAAGGCCTGTGCCACCCTGGGCAAGTTATACAACCTCTCTGGTGCTGTCCACTTGCTCCGCTGTGCAGGGCAAGCATTCGTGGACACCTGGGAAGGAAGCTTTGAGGACTGTAACATGTGCACTGGGCCTAGGATAGGCCAGAAAGAGGAAAGATAAATAAATAAAAGCTCAAGGAATGGGAATGAAAGTTGTGGCTATTCCTGGGAGGAAGAGCCAAGTGGCGCTTAGAAACCCGCAGGGAGCCGGGCGCTGGTGGCTCACGCCTGTAATCCTAGCTACTCAGGAGGCTGAGATCTGAGGATCGCGGTTCAAAGCCAGCCCGGGCAGGAGAGACCGTGAGACTCCTATCTCCAACAAACCACCAGAAAACCGGAAGTGGTGCTGTGGCTCAAGTGGTAGAGCGCTCGCCTTGAGCTGAAGAGCTGAAGGACAGCGCCCAGGCCCAGAGTTCAAGCCCCACGACCGACAAAAAAAAAAGAAACCCGCAGGGAATCTGGCCTCGCTCACACAGGAGGCCCGGACGGTGTTCCCAAGGCTGTATGATGCTGCGTGGCGTGCGTGGGTGTGGACACCGCTCCTGCGTTCTCCCCTGGCCACTGAAGTGAGCTCAGGGGTGGCAGGCACCCGCTGGTGACACTGACTGACGTCGGGTGGGTGGTTTGTCCCCACAGTACACTTCTCACCGCAGTAGAACCCGACTCCTCGTCTAGGTCTGCGATTTTCCCCATCGTGTGTGATACACGTAACATACTGTCTTGAACACTAGTGAGGAAAAGAGCGTGCCCCCAAAGCCTTCTCCTGGTCAAATGGTAGGTTATGCGTGGGTCTTAGTGAGTGGCTTCTGGTGGCTCGTGCCTGTCATCCTAGCTACTGGGGAGGCTGCGATTGGGAGAATTTCAGTTTGAGGCCAATCTGGGCCTCAACCCGTAGTAAGTCGCAGTGCTATGCGCCTGTCATCCCAACTACATGGAAACTCCGGGGGGATCGCAGTTCCAGACCAGTCCATCCAGGAGCAAAAGGTCAAGGGACTATCTCAACAGCAAAAGCTGGATGTGGTGGTCTGAAAGTATAAATAGAAAGATGGAGGCCCAGGCTGCCCTGGGGAAAAAAAGACGGATTTCATCTCAAAGCAGAATGGCTCAAGCAGTAGCGTTATCTGCCAAGCGAGTGCAAAGCCCTGAGTTCAAAACCCCAGTACTGCCACCGGAAGACGTTATTTTGTGGACTTTCTACTCTGCAGTCAGTAACGCTCAGAGCAGCACAAGAATCTCGCGAGAAGTACCAACACCAGCAGGGTGGGGAACGCGGGCAGCAAAGATGGCGCTGAGAGGGAGTTGAGTGGGCAGAGCCCAGTTTACCTTGCATGCAGTGCGTAACCAGCCGGTGGAAGCTTAGGTGCATGATACGGTGTGACCTTGACAGTGATTGGTTCCTCTTCCTCCCCTACCACGCCACCTGCCCCTTTTGGCTTTAAAAAGGGCTGCTCTCTGTTAATAAAGGAGTTTTCTACCTGCTTGAATTGGCTCCCCGCTGTGTCTGATTGTCTCCCGGGCTGAGGGAGGCTGGGGAATGGGCCAGCGCCGCACTTACCTTTCCTCGGACACTGTCCGTCTTTCGTGGGACGGACGAAGACCCAACACAGCAGCATTGAGAAGACCAGGGCAGAGGAAGCAGACGGCAGGTTCGAAGGCCAGCCCTGGGAAGGCACAAGGTCTGCGTGGTAGACAGTCTGCAGACACACCAACACCCAGAACTTTCCAAGGAAGCCCCTTCCAAATGACACCTATCCATGATCGCGCGATTTTAGGAACAAGGGATGCTGCTTTGCCGAACGCCACTGCAAAGACCGGACCCAAGAGGCAGGGCCCGGCCATCACCACCTTCTCAGGAGCCCCAGTCCCAGCTTCTCTTCCTGCAGCTCCAAGGATGCATGAGGCCTGTTGAAGCAAGGAAAACTCTCCTGACTCCCAAACCCTTCCGATGATGGCCAAAGCCGTCTGTCCCTCTGTGGCCTGGACAGGACCCCCATTTCCTGGGAGGCGGCTCTTCTAGATTGCTGTGATCTTTCGGTTCCGGGTCCACCCCAGGTGCCGATGCCACCTGGATGCTTCCTCCTGGCTTCGGCTGCTGCCACCCTCCCACCCAGGGGCCTCTGGGATTTCTCCCCTGATCTGCACAGCTCCTTCCCCTCACCCCTGAACCCCTCTGGCACCCCACCCCTCACCCCTGCCCACCCACCCATCCTGCAGGCTGCATGCTTCCTCTAGTTCCCCCCTCCCGCTCCCCCCCCCCCCCCCCCCCCCCCCGCCTCGCCCCCAGCTGCTCTTAACGACTTGAAAACTTTCCACTCTTACTTGCCCTTCGCCCTGAATCGTCGATGATTTTTCTAATGGAATCAAAGCGGTCTTTGTTCCCAAGTTCTCTCATTGTTTTCTTTCCATGGCATTGCAGAAAACATCTCCCGCCAGGCACACCCTACTGTTTTTGTGAAAATTATAGGCTGCTTCTTGAGTCAACTGCCAGACAGGGTGCTCTCCTCGGAAGCAGTGGAGAGGGGGTGGATTCTGGCTGTTGAGTGCATTCATGGGCTTTATTTCGGGAGTGCAGACTCCATCAGGAACAAAACTCTGAAGAAGAGAATTTTCCAGGTGTCCTAATTCCATTCGTAGCACACACCATGGTATAGGAGATGTCTTGGGTGGACTACTTCCTTCAAGGTCACATTATGGCCCCAGTACCTCTTCACTCTCTTGTTCTGGTGACTTCTTCGGGTTAGTCCTTTTCACTGTCTTATAGTAGACATTCTAGGGGACACAGCAGGAGGAGCAAAGACGGGAGACAAGAAAGAGGCTCTGAGCCCGAGTTGCACCCGCAGCGAACCCCATGGAGGCTGGTCTCATGAGTTGGGGCATTGTCCACAGGAGATGTTACCTGGATTCTTCTCTACCTGGGAATAACTCAGCCAGGTTATTCTGTCGGCTCCGTCTCAACTGTGACCCCGCCAAAACCATGAAAAGAAGTTGCCAGAGATCTGTGCTCAAACCTCAAAGATCTGTTTGGCTTTCACACGCAGCAATAACCCAAGGACTTCCTCTTTCCCTTGTAGCCTTTAACAGACAGCCAGGCCCGGCCGGTGAGCGAAGCAGCCTGTCCCAGACCTCCCCAACAGCGATCTGCATGCTAACGAGACTCCCAGATGTCCCAAGGGCACATTAGAGTCTGAGAAGCGCTCTCCTAGTTTGTATATCTGCCCCTTTCAGTAGCACGATTACTTTTTGATTCCAGGCACTTCGCGTGAGTGATTGCCGGTAGTTTGGCTTCTCACACTTCTCAAAGCTCCTTTACGAGTAAGAACGGCCATTTCCTCAGAACTGCTACGCTGTGCATTTCTGGAAACACCAGGAAGCCCAGCGGATTCCTCCCCGGCAGCCCTGGCTCAGCTCTGCCTTTCTGTCAGCTGCTTAATTAGTAGCTGACCCAGTGACTGACACACACACACACACACACACACACACACACACGTAGAGGCCCTTGGAGAAGACAGGCCATTTTGCATGTGAAGAAAACAAACAAAAGCCAGGTGCTGGTGGCTCACGCCCCGTCATTCTAGCTACTCAGGAGGCTGAGATCTGAGGATCGCAGTTTGAAGGCAGCCTGGGGGAGAGAAGTCTCCATGAGACTCCTACCTCTAATAAACCACAGTATTCAAAAAAGCTGGAAGTGGCGCTGTGGCTCAAGTGGTAGAGCGCTCGCCTTGAGCACAAAGAGGCTCAGGGACAGAGCTCAGGCCTTGCGTTCAAGCCCCAGGACCCGCCAAAAAGTCAAAACAAATCTAAGGCCCAGGTAGGTCAAGAGGGACCTAGCTCGTATAGGGTAGACATCATGACTGATGCTAGCCCCTGGGGAGGGCCGGCCCGGCCTCCATGGGTGCTTCCCCTTGGGGTGGGGGGAGTCTCCGGGAGGGGCTCCATGCAGGGGGCGAGGGGGGGGGGGTGAGGGGTGCTCTAGAGGCTGAACACCTGCTGCTCATTCCCCCAGGATCCTGGAGTGGAAGCGGCTGGGGCAGTACTACTACAAGGCAGGTGGGGCTCACGGATAATGGTTTCCGGGTGGGGGGGGGCAGCTCGTGAAGTTGGAACCGTTTATCCCTTGGCTTCCCTTCCCTGCGGGCCTTGGGCTCCAGCCATCCACCTGGAGCTGGTTAGACATGGTCAGAGTGCGGAGAGGGGCAATCCTGGAGGAGCGCAGGTCCGCCACCTGCCTGGCCAAGACGGACAGACGGACCGACGGACGGATGGACCCTGTGTAGTCATCAGGAAAGGCAGGAATTCTCCACGCTGCAGAAAAGCGGACTAGGGCTTTTGCTGCTCTCCAAATCCCTCCCACCCTAGTCCCGGCCTTAGAAAAGTCCTACCCCCTGTGGAAAGAGGGGCAGGATGGGCAGAGGTCTCTCCATGAGGACAGCAGGACAGTTTGGGTTGGGGGGGGCGGTGAGGGTCAGAGCACCGCACCTGCCCCTGCACGGTCACCTGACTTCCACCTGGGCACACCGGCTGCAGGTGCAGTCGAGGGAAGGCAGTGCTGTCCGTGTGGGAACTCCAAGCAGTTACACCAGGAACTGGTGGTTATTATTTATTCATTTATTTAAATGTTTGCTGCATTTGGGAATTTGAACTCAAGGCTTTGGACTTGTTAGCCAGGCATGCTACAGTGTGAGTCACACTTCCAGCCTTTTGTTGTTGTTGTTTGTTGGTGGTGGTGGTGGTCGTGGGGCTTGAACTCTGGGCCTGGGCGCTGTCCCTCAGCTCTTCAGCTCAAGGCTGGTGCTCTACCCCTTGAGCCGCAGCATCACTTCCAGTTTTCTGGTGGTTCATGGGAGATAAGAGTCTCACCGACTTTCCTGCCTGGGCTGGCTTTGAACCGTGATCCTCAGATCTCAGCCTCCCTGAGTAGCTAGGATGACAGGCGTGAGCCACTGGTGCCCGGCTTGTTGTTGTTATTTTTGAGATAGCGTCTCATTTTTTGGTCTGGGCCAACATAGGCCACAGTTTCCTCTTTCTCACTGGGGTAACAAGTACAGGCCCACTGTGCCGAGATTTTTCTGTTGGGGTGAGATCTCATGAACTTTTGGCCTGGGCTAGCCTTGAACCACTGTCTTCCCAGTCCCTGTCTCCTGAGTAGCTAGGGTTACAGGCTCAGGGGCATTGCTCTGAACACTTTCTGTGCATGAAGTCGTTTGCCCGCCGTTCTAGCCTTAGGAGACAGAGAAGTCCTGACCATCACAGGTACAGCATGGCCACACAGAGGCCCAAAGCCACATGCTGGTGACAGAAGGTCACCACCACCTTTCCAGGTTAGTATGGGGGGGCAGAGCCGCGGGGTCTGCTGTACAGAATTGCAAGGGAGACACGCAGTGCTCTGGGCTCACCAGGCAGACGGGTGAGACCCAGCTCCGCCCCGTGACAGTACAGATTGGCATCCTGGGAACCTGGTGGGCTCTCCCATCTGGAGAGGCTGCGTCGCGGGGCAGGAGGAGGGCTGAGAGCCGAGCTTGGGTCCACACGGTGGGTGGCAGAGTTAGGAGGCAAGCCAGGTGTGGGAGAGACGGGGCGTGGTCACGAGGGTCTCTCTTCCGGGTGGAGGCTTCCTGCCCCAATGCCTCTTTCTTGGTCTCTTCTCTGTGAGTTACCGTGGCAGGGATGGAGCTGGACTCAGTTTCCCGGTTAGACCAGTGGCCGCCTCCTCCTCCCCCTCCGTGCCACAGCTCCTCCTAGCAAGCAACATGGACTGAGCCATTGTCCCTCCCCGGCTCTTCTAGACAGTGCTGGGGGGATGGCCACCCTGGGCCAGGACTTCATCCCTCAAACACTCCAAAGCCGCAGGGGAACGGAGGAAGGGTAGCTATTTGGGTACCAGCGTGCTGGCACGTCAAAGAGCATTGTAGGAAAGAACAAAAGGCTTGAATTACCAATCCATCAGGTCTGAGTTAATGCCTCCCGAAAGAAAACTTCCAGCTTGGCTCTCTCCGTTCTTTTCTCTCTGAACCACGTGTATCTATAATCAGGAAGCTAGCTGGGCCTCATTAAAACCTGTAGCCCTCCATACAAAGTCACCCCTCCCCTCCACCCTGCTGGACCAGGTTGTAGCTTTCTGAAGCTCAATTCAAATGTACCATCTGCGCCGTGACAGGCCTGGGGGTTTCCACCTGGAACAAGGCAGTGCCCGCGACCCCGAAAGGCAGGTCTGCGGGTGCGCTGCCCACAGCCTTGTGGTGGCCGCGGCTTGGAAGCCCCATTAGAATGGAACTCTGGTCACCGACCGTGCGTTTTGTCCCCCCAAAGTCCTCCTCCTCCCTTCAAGTCAGAAGCTGCGGCTGCTTCCCACAGGGAGTGGGGACTCCTCCCACCCTGCTCCCCTCACTCCCCCAGCCCCTGAGCAGAGTGCGATCATGAGGGAGACCAGGGAGAAGGGCCAGGCCCCGCGGACCCTGTGCCCTGCCACGTGCATGGCCGGCGTAGTGGCTGAGACAGCCGGGCATTGGCTGAAGAGCTTTATGTAGGTCACAGCTGTGCGGTTTGGATCTCGGAAGGAGGGCGGGCCTGTGGCACATCGAGGAGGCCCCGCCTAGTCTCCCACACTGCCCTGGAGGGCAGCTAGAGCTGTCAGAAGGACCCGTGGTCTTGGATCTCACCGGCTACTCTTGGTCATCAAGAGGAGGAATGAGCTTCTCAGAGCTGCCTTCCTGGGACAGCAGCGTCCCTTGGCCTGTCTTTATCTCCCACAGGAGCCCATTTAGATTCAAGTTGAAGCTGGTACTCGGAACCCAGGCCCACATTCCAGCCGTTCCACAGGTCCGATCCGACCACTTGGTCCTAGACACCAAACATTGAGGTAGGATAAAGAGTGGAGCCAGGTGCCGGTGGCTCACGCCTGTCATCCCAGCTACTCAGGAGGCTGAGATCCGAGGATCCCGGTTCAAGGCCAGCCCCGGGGCAGGAAAAGTCTGTGAGACTCTGATCTCCAATGAACCACTCAGAAAACCGGAAGTGGCGCTGTGGCTCAAGTGGTAGAGCGCTTGCCTTGAGCTGAAGAGCTCAGGGACAGCGCCCACGCCCAGAGTTCAAGCCCCACCACCCACAAAGAGTAGAGAAAGGAGAGTTTCCTATTTCCTGGCAGCCGTGGGAAGACGGCACTTCCGTACGGCCGCAGCCATCTTCCTGGGGGGTAACATTTGACTTAAGTTTGATGGACACCCGGGGGTGGGTGGAGAAGCGTACGTGTCATTACTAAACAGTCTTGGTGAAGGTATGGCCGTGGCAACTCCCCACGGGGAACCGATGGCCCCTTGCGAACAATCAGACCAGGTCTGGGTGTCCAGTGGGAGAGGGAGAGCTGGGAGGGATAGCGGGGGACAGCTCCCACCCCGGCGCTGTGCGTGCGGCCCAAGACCCCCTGCCGCCTCTAAGCATGCTCCAAAGAACACCCCTGAGAAGTTCAGCTATGGGGCTGTGGACTCCACACAGGCTGGGAATTGTGTTCTGCGGTTTCCTCTTTGTCGTCAGTGTGAGAAGGCCCAGGGCAGAAAAATCAAATGTCTCCTCAGCCTGTATAGCAGCTGAGCAGCTTCAGATTGTTACTATTATTATTACTATTATTTTGTCGGTCGTGGGGATTGAACTCTAGGCCTGGGCGCTGTGTCTCAGCTCTTCAGCTCTACCACTTGAGCCACAGCGCCACTTCTGGTTTTCTGGTGGTTCATTGGAGATCAGAGTCTCACGGACTTTCTTGCCCGGGCTGGCTTTGAACCACGATCCTCAGATCTCAACCTCCTGAGTAGCTAGGATGACAGGTGCGAGCCACCGGTGCCCGGTTCTTACTGTTCTATTCATTCATGTTCTGCTTGAACACAGTATTTTGTCAGGCTGTCTGGCTGTCTCTTGGTCCATCTATCTGTGGTTCTCTGATGCTTGCCCCAAGCTCCTTACCTAATTAGCCACACTGGTCCCCTCTGGGCCATTGGGACATCTAGATTGGTGTCCGAATGACCCAAGGGTGTGAACATGTGTGCAAAAGAGGCTGGTGGTGTGCACAGAACGTGCCTGCCTTCCTCTCCCTGCGTGTGCTCTTCATTGTAGCAAAGAGGGAGGGAAGTGGGGGGGGGGACGAGAGGTGGGGGGAGGGGGTTGGATTAAATCAGGCTCTGCCGTTTTCAAACTCTGTTTTCTGTGGAGACTCAGTTTCCAGTTTCTTCACCTGCACGGTGGGATTTGATCAGAGCGCTCCTGCAGCATCAGGAGGTTTGAACCATCTATTTACACAGAGCTTGCCGGGGAGGGGCCTTCGCGTAAGGGACTCACTTCTGATCCGACATGATCTCAGCAGGAGATCTTAGGGGAGCTCACAACCCCTGAGGTCCAGCCGGGATCACCCGGGCCTAACGGTTCTTAAGGAGCCAGGGCTGCTGGATTGACAAGGCTTTCTCAAAGCACCCAGCTTTGTGGTTTCCTCTCTCATCTCTTCAACTCCCTGCGGGGCTGATGACACAGCCCAATGGTGGCTTCTCATTGGCTGATCAGTTTGCAGTTGCAGTTGGTGAAGAGCCACCTGCTGTCTGGGACCACCACCTCCTGTGGAATCCACCCCCAAGCCGGCCTCCCAGGAAGACGGGCCTCCAGGGCCGGGGGGAGGGTCCCCCATCTTCCCATCAGCCAGCGTAGTGCGGTGACGTTTTCTCTCTACCACCACCTCGCCTCTTCACCAGTTAGCTTCCAACGTGTGGCAGGCCCATGAAGCGTTGCGCTCAGTGACCAACTGAGGATTCTTTGGGCTTCTAGAACTTTCTCAAGAACTCCTCCGCGGCTCCTGTTGGAGTCATTTTACTTAGGAACGGCACCAGCCGCACCGTAATAACCGTAGCTGAAATGTTGCTTTAATCACCCTAATCCTGGCACTCGGGCAAATCAACTGTTTTCCATCTTCCCAGCCGGTGCTTTCCCCACACAGCTCTGATGGGAGCCGGTCTTGCGTCCTGACTCCTTGCTCAACCTTGGCCCCTGCATCACTACGACCCAGACGCGCCCTCCCTCCTCGCCCTCCCTGTGGCTTTTTTACCTACCAGCTCTCTCCCCCTCCCGCCTCCCCCCTCCCGCCCCCCAATCGGCCGTCCCTCTGTTCCCGGCAGAGTCCCCCCCGCAGCCCCGCAGAAATCATCGTAGCAATTTCCATCATTTCTCAATGTGACTGGGCTCTAGAACTCTCTGGCATGAAAGCACTTCCCCAGAACAGATGCATCACCATTTCCAGGACGGGCTCTTCTCTCCGTCCTCAACACTTGCCTTCTTTGTCCAGAGAGGCTCCAGCCAGGCCCCATACACGCACCCACATTTTCACTTAGCTCAATGATGCCTTTTCTGTGTGTGTGTATGGGCGGGGGGGGTCGTGGGGCCTGAACCCCGGGCCTGGGCGCTGCCCCTCAGCTCTTCAGCTCAAGGCGAGCGCTCTACCACTTCCAGTTTTCTGGTGGTTTATTGGCGATCAGAGTCTCACAGACTTCCCTGTCCGGGCTGGCTTTGAACCGCAATCCTCAGGTCTCAGCCTCCTGAGTAGCTAGGATGACAGGCGTGAGTGACTGGTGCCCAGTGAGATTATGCCTTTCAATAGGGATTTTTTTCCCTCTTTGCCTTCTGTTCCATCATGATCATGATCATGATCATCATCATCGGGATATCATGTATAGCCATTTTCCCATGTATCAATCGCCTATTACCATTCGTTGCTACTGTTAATGATACTAGTATTATACTATTAACATCTCAGTGACGGACGGAGGGCACTGAGGCTCATGATGCTGGCGTGGCAGAGGTGAGGTCAAGTTACTCTCATCCCAGAAGGGACCCACCTCCTGTCGCCCAAGATCCTTGGAGGAAATCGCCTCCCCCCCCCCCCCATCGAGTATGGGGCCAAGGGCCTGGGGCACAGGCTGGGGGGGGGGGTGCAAGGCACAAACCCGGGCCCTACCTACCCTCGCCTCTGCCCACTGAGCCGTCCTTCAGGCCTGCCACGGGCATTCTTCACGATGCCCACAGAGCTCTCCTGAGCAGAACGTAACACCCGCAGCCAGGCCGGTGTGTGGGAGCGCGCAGGAATGGCTCTTTGGAGAAAAGGCCAGGAACCTAGGAGTCCGCAGGGCCCGCAGATGTGGGGACGGAGCCTTGGGGTAGGGGAAGAGCAAGTGCAAAGGTCCTGAGGTAGGAGACATCTCCATGAGTGCCAGGGAGACAAGCAAGGCCGCTGGCCTGGGTTTTGTGCCGGGTTCAGCCCCGGTGGTGGTAGAACACAGAAGCCCCCCACCCCACGGCGGACTTGCTCCCCCTTCCTCGGGTCACCTGCTTATCTCCCCTTCTGCCACGCCATTGGGACTATGTTCCCTGTGGATGCCCAAGTCTGCACACACACACACACACACACACACACACAATGCACGCACGCACACACGTCTGTCCGACAGCTCATTTACATCTGTGGTGTCCATGTTCTCAAGAGGAGCCGTGAACAGAGCAAAATGGCCTTTGTGGGAACCCTGGGAAGCTGCCCGCAACCAGGGAGAGGACTGGCCGGCCGTGGGGAGCCCCCCCCAGCGCCCCCATGTCTCTGCCCCCGACCCCCAGGCGCACCCCTTCGCCCCATGGAGTCTCCCTGCCAGGCTCCTGGGCCGTTCCTCCAGTCCTTCCTGGCTTGGTTACTCCCGGGGTAGACGGTCTTCTTGCTTCCTGCCCCGTGGGCCTGGGCCGTGAGCCTCCTGGTGCTTCCCAGCCTTGGCCGGGAAGGACGGTGTATGCCACCGGACCTAGCCATTGGTTGAAATGGAGGCCTCACACGCGCCCTGTTGCCTAGGCTGGCCTTGAACTGTGATTCCTCTCGCCTCTGCCTCCCAAGCTGCTGGGATTGCAGGTGTGAGCCGCTGTGCTCGGCTGAAACGCGAGCTTGGAATGGCGAGGTTCACGTGCAGTCTCAGGGCCCGGGCGCCGTCCCTCAGCTCAAGGCGAGCGCTCTACCTCTTGAGCCACGGCGCCACTTCCGGTTTTCTGGTGGTTTATTGGAGATCAGAGTCTCATGGCCTTTCCTGCCCGGGCTGGCTTTGAACCGCGATCCTCAGATCTCAGCCTCCTGAGTAGCTGGGATGACAGGCGTGAGCCACCCGCGCCCGGCTAAGATTTTAACATGGATGAAGTCCAATCTAAAAGTTTCCTTTTATGAGTCATGCTTTTGATGTCAAGTTGGAGGATTAATTTCTGAAGACTTTTCTCTTAGGTTCCCTTTCCTTCCTTCCTTCCTTCCTTCCTTCCTTCCTTCCTTCCTTCCTTCCTTCCTTCCTTCCTTCCTTCCTTCTTTTCCTCCCTCCCTCTCTCCCTCTTTCCCTCTCTTCCCTTCCTTCCTTCCCTCCTTCTGCTTTCCCTCCCTTCCTTCCTCCCTCCCTCCCTCCCTCCCTCCCTCCCTTCCTCCCTCCCTCCCTCCCTCCCTTCCTTCCTTCCTTCCTTCCTTCCTTCCTTCCTTCCTTCCTTCCTTCCTTCCGTCTTTCCATTCTTTTTCTTCTTTCTTCTTTTCCTCTCTCCCCTTTTCCCTCCTTCTATCTCTTCTCTTTCTTCCTTCCTTTCACTCTCCCTTCCTTCCTTCCCTCCTTCTGCTTTCCCTCCCTTCCTCCCTCCCTCCCTCCCTCCCTCCCTTCCTTCCATCTTTCCATTCTTTCTTCTTTTCCTCTCTCCCTTTTTCCCTCCTTCCATCTCTTCTCTTTCTTCCCTCCTTCCCTCGCTCCCTCTCTTCCTTCCTCTTTTGGGTAAGAGTTTGAAGGAATCTCTTTTTCCGTTTCCATCTGGGATGCATTTTGAGTTCATTTTCATATACTACATGAGACTTGGGTTGAAGTGCATGTTTAATCTTTCTTATCTGAATGTTAACTGCTCCAACATCCTCGCAAAACCAAAAGGACCGTCCAAGTGCTATTGATTTGCACTTGCACTCTATAAACGTCGCTTGGCCCCGTCTGGGTGAGTCTTTTCCTGCCTGTTCTTTTCCTTCCTTGATCTGTGCGTCCCTCTGCTGACCTACAGCCCTGATTGCTGAAGCCACAGAGTCATGAAGCCAGAGCCTTGCAAGATTCTCCCCAATGTGCTTTGTAGGAAAAGCATCCCTTTGCCTTTCCATGTGAATTCTAGAACAATTTTCATGGATTGTTTGGTGACCAGGTTTCACTTAACATAGCTGAGACGTTCAGATTTTTTTCTAGCCACACACACAGTTCTAGATCCTAACTTTAAATTGTTTCATAAGACTCTTCTTGTTCATGGATCTGATTCACAGCCCATTGTTGGATCCCAAAGGATTTTCCTTTCTTTTTGAACTTTTTGTTTAGTTTTTCCTTTTACACACAGTACTGGGAGGAATGTCTGAAAACATATCTAGTTATTTCCTTAGGAAAGACTTCAAGTGAAATCTCTGGGTCGTCTTGAATCTTCTGTTGTGGGTTTGTTCTTTTTTTTTTTTGACCCCAGATGGGCTTCCAGTTCTTTGAGCTGAAGCTGGTACTTTGTTTCCCGTCTGGCCCTCCTCTTCCAGGTTGGCCCCTCTTCTCCCGGGTCCCATACTCTTCGAAGACCAAAGATGGCCACGTCTCCAGTCTCCAGCCTTCCCATCGCCTTCCAGGCTCTCCCGGTAGCTCTGCACTCTGTGTCCTTTCTCTCAGCCCAGATGGAGAACAGATGGGAAATGGATGCTGGGCCTTACTCTTTCTGCTAGATTCCCCTCACCCCAACCCCTCCATCGATTTCCCCGGTGGTTCTGATGGGGAATGGGGGGGGGTTCTGATGGGGAATGGGGTGCTGCTGCTCTTCCTTCCCGGAAGATGGAAAAGGGGGTTCCACTGCACAAACCCAACTCCACTGTCTCTGAAGAGGGCCTCTCCCTGCCCCGAGAAGCCTGGCACTATTTTCGGGGGGGGGGGGGGGGGGAAGAGGGGAGGGGAATTCTTTAAAGGCTTCAGAGAGTAATAGGATCGCTTTCTGGGATGCTTGTTAAAATTCTTGAATATGTCTAAGGGATTTGCATTTTCAAAGAGAGAATGTTTTCCCTTTGATGTCGAGGAGAAATGAGGTGTGTGTGTGTGTGTGTGTGTGTGTGTGTGTGTGTGTGTGTGTGTGTGTGTGTGTGTGTGTGTGTGTGTGTGTGTGTGTGTGTGTGTGTGTGTGTGTGTGTGTTTTCCTTTCCCTTTCCTGCGAATTTAAACAATTTGCTCTGCTCTCCGGTGGCGAGACCACAGCGCTCTTCTGCTGTGGCATTGGTCAGAAATCCCGGGGACTGACTGCAGGAAAGGGGGAGTATGGTTTTGAAGAGTATTTTCCAACGAATGGCCATCTGTAAATTGTCAACTTAGAAACGTGGCACCCCTCCTTGAGCAGGAGGATTTCCTTTCTTGGAAGGAAACAGCCCCCACCCCCCGCCCTCTCTCTCTCTCTCTCTCTCTCTCTCTCTCTCTCACACACACACACACACACACACACACACACACACACACATCAGTTTGAAATGATCATCAGTGAGGGCCCAGTGGGTACCCTCCGGAAGACGTGGAGCCAGTCTGCCCCCTGCTGGATGAGGTAGGGAATCACCGTCTCTTCTCCGGTGAAGCCACGGCGGAGTTCAGAAAGGACCCTACCGCAAAGGCTGTCTTCCTTCTCACTTAAAAGCAATCAGAAGTTAAGTTTTAAGGAAGATTTGTACTGCTCTAACTAGACGTTGCTGTGTAGCAGTGAATGGACCTTGCGACGTGTGTTAGAACGGCGTAAAATAAGTAAAAGGCTCGGAGTTGTCTAATATGCAACATAGGCCGATTATGTATGGAAGTCAGTGCCGTCCGGTCCGTCTCCTTGGTCTGCGGATAGGCTAGGGCGGCGGGTGACTTCCTCCTCCTGTTCCTTCTACCACCGCGCGAGCCGAGGGCTTCGGACACAGGGCATCGCGGACGAGGAGGCTTGGGGAGAAGGAACTGTCCTCATTGTTCTTGTGACGACTGTTCACCGATTTAATTCCCGCCACCAGGCTGGACTGTTATCTTCCCATTTCCTAGACATGAAAGCAGATTCAGAGGGACCCGTGAACCAACGCCCAGCACCAAAGGCCTGGTTCTGATCACCATGGCAAAGCTACTTCTGAGAGGCAGAGAGACAGAGACAGACAGACACACAGAGACAGAGAGACTTGACCTCTCCCTGTGATGGAGAGGTTGTGGCAGGGATGGAGCTGGGGCCCGTTCCCTGCCCTGTACAAACCACTCAATCCTGGGCTCGTTCTGACTTGCTCAGTCCCTAGGAGTGGGGGGTCCAGTGCCTGGCAAATAGGAACAAATGAGGGGGAAAAAATAGCTTGGATTTCATAGAAACGTAAAACTAGTCCCCAGAGTTTGCAAATAAAATGAAAAAAAAAATACAAATCTCTGACAAAGGATGTGTGCTCAGCATATATAAAATAGAGCTTAAACACACACACACACACACACACACAGGGAAGGTGGCTCAGTGGTAGAGCGCTTGCCTCGCATGCCTGAGGCCCTGGGTTCGATTCCTCAGCACCACATAAGCAGAAAAAAGCCTGGAGTGGCGCTGTGGCTCAAGTGGTAGAGCGCTTGCCTTGAGCTGAAGAGCTGAGGGACAGCGCCCAGGCCCAGAGTTCAAGACCCATGACCCCCCATACACACACGCTAAACAAAACATGGCATGTGGACTGAGAGGAAAAGTCTAGAAACTGATGAATTGGTCGTAGCTAAGAACTCAGGTTATTTGGCAATTTCAGATCAACTAGGAAGGGGGAGAAATGAGTTATTGGCACACACTGTTGAGTTAATGGACCATCCAAAATGCAAAATAAAAGTAGAGGTGAATCTATTACCACTTAAAATGGAGATGCCATGCGGATCAGAGTGAAGTCAATTAAAAAAAACCAACAATGACGTTGGGCTTACAAGGCTGAGCAGTCCCAGGGCTTCGGGTTCTGTGAAAGCGGGGTGCAGACGTGGGGCCGGGGGGGGGAGTCCACCCGGGCCCCCTCCCCAAGAACTCCGTTGGGGCAACTCCCCCAAGTCTCAGGGCAGCAGGCAGGTGAGGGCCCCTGGGACCCGGTGGGGCGGGGTGGGGATGCTGATGTGATTGCTGGGGATTCTGCATTTTCTTTGTCCCCCCCCCCCCCCAGTCCCTTGGGGCGTCGCGGATTAAGCTGAATTACAAGGCAGGTGCAGATCACAGGTGCAGGTGGCTCCCGCCCAGGTCGCCGTGGGGCCTTGTGACGTCACGGCGGAATCTTCTGGGAGCTGGAGGAGAAGGTGATGCCGAGGCCCGGAAGTGGAGGCCGGGCGGAGGAGGCCAGGAGGGAGGCCGGCCGGCTTGGGCGTGACCGTTCCACTCCAGCACTGCAGGGGTGGGGGGAGGGGGACCTGAGGCTCCAGCTGACTCCGCAGGACACGGAGAGCCGGTCCTGCCCCTGGGGGTAGATACCAACCAAACGTTAGAACCGATATTTCAGGGCAGACGGGGTGCAATGGGTGACAGGTGTCAGGGTGGTGGCTTCAGTAATGGACAGTGATCTTGAGCCAAGCCCCGAGTAAGTCACGGGGAAAGAGATTCCAGGCAATAGAATTAGCATGTGCAAAGGCCCTGTGGCCAGAAGACACTTGGCAAGAGAGAGGCCAGGGCCCCCGTGTATGGTACAGACGAAGTAGGAAAGCTTCAAGATGGGGGGCAGCCTGGGCTCCCCGAGGCTCTCCCTGGATTCAGCCATGGGGTGGGGGTACTGCTGGGTTTCCCAAAGGCTGTGCAGGACCCCCCCCCCGACCCCCAGGGGGCAGGAAATAGGGTGCCCTCACACTGCAGCCCCCTCTCTTCCCAGATGTCGTGGAAGAGCCTTGGGCCGGGCCTCTTCGGCAGGACGGACCTGGGACTCCTACCCCAGCAGCCGCAGCCCACCAGCTACGGCCCCAACCCCCCCGAGGGAGCCTCTGAGCCCCGGCCTCCCCTCTGTCCCCTCCGGGCTGGGGAGGAGCTGGCCCCGTGGCCCGTGGTTGGCAGGGCCGGTGGCACGGGGTGCAGCCACGGGGAGGACCCGCCCCCGGAGGACCAGGCAGCGCCCGACCTCGGCTTCCTCCCCTACTACCGCTCCCCAGAGGAGATCCTCTGCCCCAGCCCCGGGGCCTCCCGCCACCCAGGCTCAGGGACGGAGGCCCAGGCCGGCAGGATCTGCGGGATCACTGTTCGGGACCCAGGCCATGTGAGTTGGAAGGGGGGTACAGGAATGGTGGGGGACATCAGGGCCAAGCTCTCCTCTCTCTCTTCTTTAGGAGGCAATGCTTCTGTATTCATTCTTTTTGTGTGTGTGGGGGGGGGTTCAGTCATGGGGCTTGAACTCTGGGCCTGGGCGCTGTCCCTCAGCTCTTCAGTTCAAGGCAAGCGCTCTACCACTTGAGCCACAGCACCACTTCTGGTTTTCTGGTGGTTCATGGGAGATGAGAGTCTCACAGACTTTCCTTCCCTGGGCTGGCTTTGAACCGTGATCCTCAGATCTCAGCCTCCTGAGTCGCTAGGTTGACAGGCATGAGCCACGGGCGCCCGGCTAGCATTCCTATTTTATGGATGAAAAACAGAGGCTCAGAGAAGTGGCGTAACTTGGCCATGCACACGGGCGGGCAAGGGGAAGGCCTGTGTTTGACCCAGTGTGTCACCTCAGACCTGGCCAATAACAACCCCACATCAGCATCCCAGGACGGGTGCCCAGTGATGGAAAG
This sequence comes from Dipodomys spectabilis, assembly GCF_019054845.1. Taxonomy (NCBI): domain Eukaryota; kingdom Metazoa; phylum Chordata; class Mammalia; order Rodentia; family Heteromyidae; genus Dipodomys; species Dipodomys spectabilis. The sequence goes on along the minus strand of NW_024871288.1, from coordinate 1,700,558 downwards.
CATTGAGGCTCTGGGTTCCAGTCCCACGCCCAGCTCAGCCCTCCCATTGTAGATGCCTGGGGACCAGCGGGTAGCCCGGCCGAATGAGCCCTTTCTGCAGAGCCAGCCGGGGCCCAGCCTCCCTCCCCTGGGCACCGCCGTGGTGATCAGACCCCCAGATGACCTTGTGTGAAGCCTGGGCAGCCACCAGCACCTGGCTGATGGTCTCATTTCCTTGTGACCTAGGCCGAGTCCAGGGGCTGGGCTGGCCTCTCCGGGGCCTGGCGCTCACCAGCCTGCAGCCCCTGCCCCCCGGTCCACCTGGCACATGCCCGGTCCCATGGCCAGGACTCCCTTCCCACCACCAGCCAAGCCCCGAGCCCCTCCGGATTCACGCCTTACTACAGAAGCCCGGAGGAGCGGCTGAGCACCAGCCCAGGGCCCCCGACCCCTGCGCTGGGGGCGTACGGGCCTCGGGGGGAGCGATCCCCGCTCAGAGCGACCACCCTGTGAGGAAGGAAGCTGTGGACCCCCGTGGACTGGCGAGGGTCCCACCGATCAGACGTCTGGCCCCTGGAGAGAGAGGAAGCCTTCAGCCAAGGTGCAACGTATCGCTGCCCTGCAGAAACAACAGGACCAGCTCCCCCCAACCCCCTGTGTGCCTGCGCTCCCTGTGCTGTACGCCCCTCCCCCTCCCGTGGACCCCTTACCCACCAGGCATGGCCTGAGACCCTCGTCTCCTTGGCCCTCCCCTGGGGGCCATTCTGCGAAGCCTCCCGTCCGGCCCTGCCCTCCTGGCCCCAGGCCCACTGCCGTCTAACCAAACGAGACACGTGTCCCCAAATAAAAGCAGGTGCTTTGGCCCGAGCACGGACCACGCGCTGATGACCTGCTAGAGGTCATCTTCCTAGATCCTTGGAGGTCATTTCCGTGGCAGAGGTACAGATGGGTGCAGATGCTTGGGGGGGGGGGGGGGGGGGGAGAGCATTCCAGCGCCCCCTGCTGGAGAGAAGAGAGCTGTCACCCCAGCACATGGCCGCCATCCCTAGCACTCGGGCATGGCCCAGGTTCACGCAGCCATGGCGGAAAAATGGGTGTGCACTCCTTACACAGAGGAGCGGGGAAGGGAGGATGGAGGGCGGGGGAGCCTGAGGGGCCCCCCCGTGCTGGAGGGAAACCGTGTGGCCTCGATGCTGGGGGTGTCTCAGAGCTCCAAGCACCCCCAGGTGGCTTCGGGCTCTCCAAAGTCTGTCCTAATGGAGACCCAGGTCCAAGCCTCCCGGGGCTGCAGGCGCTCTAAGGAAGGTAGGTCTCCGGTGAGACGGGCTGATCAGGCATGGGAAAAGCGGACGGCTTGTCACCACGTGCGGAGGGCCGCTGACTCGGGGTGGGTCTGAAATCCGGGGTGTCTGATGGCACGTGAGGTCCCGCGTTGTCTCTTGGGAGGCCGTGTGGGGGGATGCTTGACAAAATACCATGGTTTGGGGGGGACTTCTGGGACCCGAGAGACAAAGTCTTCAAAGCTCTGACCCCCCCACCCTCACCCGCCATGTCATTTCTTCTCCGTGGCCCCGTGAACAGTTGCTTCCCACGGCGCCGAGTCTGCCCTCAGATTTTCTTTTGCGCTCTACAGCACCTCCGGCCCCTGTTCTTCACGCCAGGCATGCCTGAGCCTGGCTGGTCTCCCCCAGAGTCCTGGGGCCGGTGAATGCCAGATGGCTGCCAGGCGCCGGTGGCTCACGCCTGTCATCCCAGCTACCCAGGAGGCTGAGATCTGAGGATCGTGGTTCAAAGCCAGCCCGGGCAGGAAAGTCTGTGAGAGTCTGATCTCCCAGGAACCACCAGAAAACCCGAAGTGGCGCCGTGGCTCTAGTGGTAGTAGCTTGGAGCCCTGAGCTGGACGTCGGGTGGTGAGCTGAATGCCCCAAGTGCTGTACCCTGGCGCCCTCTCCTGGCATGCCTTGGTGGAGCACCCACAGCTGGTGTCAGGCTCAGAACTTCAGCCCAACACACGCACACACTGCTGACTGGCCGGCAGTCTGTGTAGGAGGACTGACAGACATGTAAGGGATACAGGGTTCAACACACTAAGAGGAGCGTGGCCTCCACCCAGGACTCCGAGGGGGCCCCCCGCAGGGGGCGCAGGTGACCTGCAGCTGAGACTCAGTGAGGAAGAGGTTGGCTTTGACAAAGTCAAAAAGACAACGTGGTCAGTGCAAAGGCCCTGGGGCAGAAAAATGCTAGTGCATAGGGGGACCGGGAGGGAAGCAGGTTTCTGAGATGCTCCGGGGCCTCCCAGGAGCAAAGTGGCCTCCTCTGCTTTCCTTTGACCCTGGACGTTCCCCTCTGGCTTCCAGTCCCACTGGTGACTGCCCTGTGATCTCAGTGATAAACCCAACTGGCTGAGTGCTGACCGAGCTCCAGGGGAATCAGGCTCTACACAACCGGGCAGGAAATGGCCCAGGCCCGGGCCGAGCTGCCAGTCACTCGGCGTCCTTCCCCTGCTCCCTGGGGGCAGTGGGGTCCTGACAGGCCGGGTCAGGCACACACCGGGGAACGGAGCAAAGCGGTTCATTCTGAAAAGAATCCCACTCCTTCCGCTCTTCCCCGGCCCCTTGGCAACTCGCTAGGCCCAGGACGTTGTCCAGGGCTGCCAGGGACCCTGCCTGCCAACCCCCGGCCTCCCCAGGGGGGGGCTGATGGGCCGAGGGGTGGGTGAGTGGCAGCCGGTCTGGCTGCACGTAGGTGGTCCTGGGAGAGCGGCCTTGGGAACTGGCACTCTGCGGGGATGGACGGGCTCCAAAGGCCGACTCGCCAAGCCGGCCACTCTCCAGAGGCCTGGCTTTTCCCGTAACCACTCCAGGCACAGATCCCAGGCGGGGCACGGCTCAGAGGCCTCAAGACATGGCGGGGGTAGGAGAGGGGGGAAGCCCCCGGGATGTGCAGGAGCTGAGCCGCACCATCCCGGATTCTTCCCTCAAAGGGAGCGCGGACGCAGTTCCTCTCTCCAAACACCTGGGGATGAAGGGGAGCCCCCCCCCCATCACTGTCCCCCATTCCTAAGCAAGCTGTCTGCCAGGATCAGCTTCTGGGGTCACAGTGCTGGAAGAAGGGTTGGAAGAAGGCCTGGCCGGGCGCCAAGTGGCTCACGCCTGTCATCTGAGTGACTCAGGAGGCTGAGATCTGAGGATCAAAGTTCAAAGCCAGCCCGGGCAGGAAAGTCAGTGAGACTCTGATCTCCAATAAACCACCAGAAAACCGGAAGTGGCGCTGTGGCTCAAGGGGTAGAGCGCTCGCCTTGAGCTGAAGAGCTGAGGGACAGAGCCCAGGTCCGGAGTTCAAGACCCACCACCGACCAAAAAGAAAAGTGAAAACTGATTGAAGGAAGGCTACGCCGATGATGAGGGAGGATCTCTGTGTGTGAGTCCCTTGGCAGCGGCCCTGGACCTGTGGTTTTGATGGAATCTAAGCCCCACCAGCCGGGCCTGCTTCTACACGTGTGCACAGACCCTGGACTGTAAAGACCCTGAAGGCAGGTGTGTGTGTGTGTGTGTGTGTGTGTGTGTCGTGTGTGTGTGTGTGTGTGTGTGTGTGTGTGTGTATATTTCGGCCAAGTTGAGTCTGTCAGATGGCAGCCCTGGTGGGAGGATGGGTACTTCCTGTCCTGGCAGGGGGGTGAGCTGGTACCTGGCCTCCATGTCTGGGCCTTAGCCCTCCCTCCCCCTGGGGCAGAGCTGTCTCTACTCAAGGGGTGGTGGAGGGAGGTGTGCAGGGATCCCATTCTAGGCTGAGCCCCCCTCCCCCATCTTTCCCTGGGAGAGCCAGGCTTGGAGGAGGGAGCTGAAATCTGTCCCCAGACAAAGAAGCCTGTTGATCAGACACAGCCATGTTCCTCCCCTCCTTTTCCAGAAGATGGAAATCCCGGTGTGTGATATACCCGAGTGTCACGTACACTCGATGCATAGCGATCCCCCTTGCGTGCGGTGTGGGGTTTAATCATGCCGGCCTCCCCTCTACCATGAGGAGCCGGGTGTGAGTTGAGGGTTAAGTACAGGAAAATGTTGGCTCAGGAGGAGTTAGGTAGGGCTGGCTTGAAGCTGACTTCTGGGGAAATGGAGTCAGTCATTCATAACCCCAGGGCGTGGAAGGGTGAGCGGGCCTGGACCCTCTACTGTCCGTGGTATTTCTCACCGTGGATGCCTGTGATGTCCAGGCAGCTCATCAGAGAATGAAAAACCTCTGGTTCTAGTAGCTTCTTTTCAGTTGTGGGGCTTGAACTCTGGGCCTGGGCGCTGTCCCTCAGCTCTTCAGCTCAAGGCAAGCGCTCTACCACTTGAGCCACAGCCCCACTTCTGATTTTCTAGTGGTTCATTGGAGATCAGAGTCTCATGGCCTTTCCTGCCCGGGCTGGCTTTGAACCGTGATCCTCAGATCTCAGCCTCCTGAGCAGCTGGGATGACAGGCGTGAGCCACCGGCGCCTGGCGCTCTAGTCATTACTTCACAGACAAGTAACCCCCTGGTACTGGTGACCGAGTACTTCCTCACCTGCTAGGAAATCTGCTGCTGCTGCTGCTGCTGGTAGGAAACAAGAGGCGCTGGTGGCTCACGCCTGTCATCCAGGCTACTGGGGAGGCTGAGATCTGAGGATTGAGATTCAAAGCCAGCCTGGGCAGGAAAGTCCAGGAGACTCTCATCTCCAATAAACCACTAGAAATCAGAAGTGGTGCTGAGGCTCAAGTGGTAGAGCGCTCACCCTGAGCTGAAGAGCTGAGGGACAGCGCCCAGGCCCAGAGTCAAACAAAAAGGCCCCGAGCCCTGAGCCCCGGGTGGAGCCCAGGGCGCCCCGCCCCTCCGGGCCCGGCCCGGCCGCGGCGCCTTTAAGGTCGGCTGGGCCGTGATGTCAGCCAACAGCGCGGGCCGGGGCTGGAGGCCAGCAGGACCGACCGACAGACAGACGCGGGACAGAGGGACGCAGGACAGACCGGGCAGGGGACCCCGGGCCATGGGCCGCTTCCAGCTGGAGGACTTCGCAGCGGGCTGGGTCGGAGGTGAGCAGGGCATGGGGACCCCGGCGGGGGGGGGGGGGGGGGGGGGGGGACGGGGGAGGGAGGGGACTGGAGCCACAGGTGCCCGGGAGACCCCTCCCCCCCCACAGCCTGGCCCGGGTCCTGGCTATTGGGTTCCTTCCCGGGATCGCCTCCCCCCCTAGCTGTGCTGGGGCTGTGGGTGCTTTATTATTATTATTATTATTATTGATGATGATAATGATGATGATGTTGTTACTGCCAGTCCTGGGGCTGGAACTCTGGGCCTGGGCGCTGTCCCTGAGCTCTTCAGCTCAAGGCTGGCCCTCCACCACTTGAGCCACACCCAGCGCCACTTAAGGCTTTTTCGGTGTCTGTGGTGCTGAGGAATCGAACCCAGGGCCTTGGGCGTGTTAGGTGAGCGCTCTCCCCCAGAGCCGCCTTCCCAGCCCTGGAGCTGTCTTCAAAAGGGTATTCTCTCCCCCCCCCCCACACACACACCCTTTTCTTGTCTCTCATTCACACGCACACGCGTGTGCTCATCATTTCCTATCTCTACTGCGTGTTCCTTCCTGACGCACCGGGCCGCGCTGCACAGGCATCCGCCTTGGGGATGAACGGGGAGGTTGGTTCGCTTGATCCTCTGTCACTCGGTTTTCTAGCTTCTGACACGAATGATGTTTCTTCTTTAAACAATCTTTGAACAAGCTGTTTCTTAAATGAATGGGATTTAACATTTTTTTTTTAGTTGTAAAGATACTGTACGGAGGGGTTGCAGTTACAGGAGTAAGGCACTGAGTGCATTTCCTATGAGCATTGTTACCTCCTCCTTTGTTTTTTCCTTCCCCTCCCTTTCCTCCCCAACTCCCCAACTCCTCCCTCCCGGCCCCAAGTTGTAAAGTTCATTTTCAACATAGTGTCTTGTACATCTCTTTGTTGCAGTGGGTCAACCTGTATCCTTACTACCGCATTTTGTTATTTCTCTTCCCCTCCCCAGATTAGAACAAGATGCAGGGCACCGGAATCTAATACAATGACAACAGGGGTTATACCATGGGGGAAGAACATACAAAGAAACAAGAACAACAACAAAAAAAAATCACATAGTACATTAAAAACAACAACGACAAAGAAAAAGCCTTGTGTCCCTGTCTTGGGGTTCATTTCACTTAGCATCACCTTATATGGTCATATGTACGTAGCTTTTGACCTTTTCTGCTTGTCTGGTAGGATTATCCTAGACATATACTAATTATTGCAAATAAGTTCTTTGCAGGGCAAGGTCTGGCTTACTTTACATAATATAAATTTTTCCATGTCTTTCCATTTCCTAACAAATGGGGCAGTGACATTCTTTCTGATGGAGACGTAGAATTCTTATATATATACTTATATATATATATATATATATATACATATATATAATTTTCTTGATCCTGAATGGTATTTTGTATTATCTTTTCCCATCAAGTTTTAGCTTTCTTGAACATAGCACGGAGCAACCCTCAGATTCAACCGAAGGACCTTTTAATTATGTATAGCAAAAAGCAGAAGTTCATGCTATTCATCCTTTACATAATAAACTCAATTAAGTTTAAAAAAAGACTCCATGAGCCTTAGAGATCTTAAAGAAACTTGCACATGCGGAAAGAAGTTTCTATAAGGTTATTCTCAAATACATCCCTCCCCAGCGAAAAAGACACTGAGATTAAAACAAAAGAAATAAGAGCAAGAAACAGATCGGAGGTGAAGTCCTCTCCTGGCAGGAGTTCGCGTCTCTCCTGCCCGCTCTCCCCTCGGTGCCTGCTTCCAGGGTGGTGGGCGGTGGTTCTCTTGGCACCCTGCACCCTTGGGCTGGGCCCAGCCCTGCCCTCTTGTCCCACCAGTGGAGGCTGGACACACCCACACCCTCTGTAGACAAGCCTCGGATCATTTGGAAAGGCAGATGAAGAGGGAAGAGCTTCAAGCCACCGCTTTCTGTATCAGACCAGATTTGACGGGCTTCAGGGGGCTGGTTTATGAACTGGCCTGGGGGGGGGGCAGTGATTGGGTCCACAAGGCTCAAGGTGGCTCTGATTGGGCCAAACCCTCTCCATCATCAACACAGAGCTGATAGACACTGTCTGGTTCTGAGACTGTTCTTTGTGAATGCTGGTGTACCTTTGTTTTACCTTCATGAAAGTGATGGAGAATGTATGGACACTTAGTAGGTGTCAGGTGCCACACACACACACACACACACACACACACACACACACACACACACACACACACACACACACACACACACACACACACACACACACACACACACACACACACGGTTGGTCGTGGGGCTTGAACTCTGGGCCTGGGTGCTGTCCCTCAGCTCTTCAGCTTAAGGTGAGTGCTCTACCACTTGAGCTACAGCGCCACTTCCGGTTTTCTGGTGGTTTATTGGAGATAGGAGTCTCACGGTCTCTCCTGCCCGGGCTGGCTTTGAACCGCGATCCTCAGATCTCAGCCTCCTGAGTAGCTAAGATGACAGGCGTGAGCCACCAGCACCCAGCTGCTCTGTATATTTTTAAAGCTACTTCATTGAGATTTATTTCACATACCATGAGAATTCTCCCATTGAATGTATATAGTTCTATGGGGTTTTTTTCCATATCTTTTATCAAGTGGCTGAAGCGTTGCTTATAAATTAGCAGTAGAACATTTTCATCCCCAGAAAGACCTCCCAGACCCACAGACAGCTGAGCCTCGCCCCTCCCCTGTCTCCCAAAACAAATCACGCATCTACTTTGGGCAAATTTGCATACATTTGTATTCTTTTCTGTGAAAAGGTCCAGTGCATCTATAGCTTTTCTCAGGGAATCTGAAACAAAACAAAGCAAGAAAAAAACAACCAAAAACCTTCAGAAGGGATAACAGCCACTTCTGAGCACCTTCTAGAAGTTCAGGCTCTCTGCTAGGACTTCACGTACATCACGTCGTGACCATAGAGCAGGACCTATTATTCTCACCTGCACCTCTGAAAAGGGCAGTTTAGAGAAGTAACCTGCAGGCAAATTAAAACCTCCTGGAGATTCCCTTCACCTCCTCTCGCTCTCTTAATTTTCATTCATTCATTCATTCAAACTGGGGTTTGAACTTACGGCCTCCTGCTCTCCCTTTGCTATTTTCCTTTCTCAAAGCTTGGCACTCGACTATTTGAGTCACACCTCCACTTCTGACTTTTTGCTGGTTAATTGGAGGTAAGAGCCTCTTGGCTTTGTCTGCCCAAGTTGGCTTTGAACTTTGATCCTCAGATCTCAGTCTCCTGAGTAACTGGGGAGTGGCTAGTATTACAGGCAGGAGCCATTCAGGAAGGCCATTCCCACCCTTTTAAGTTGAAATCCACACGATATAAAATCAACCATTTTAAGGTAACACAATCCAGAAGCATCTGGTACCTTCACCATGCCCAAACGGCCCCCTCGCTGTAGCTCCAAAGCATTTTCCTAATAACTATGACATTAAAATGGCAGCCAGAGCTAAAGAATCCTAGGGCAGAGGAAGCTGCTGATGGCTCATAAATGACTTTGACTTTGCCTGGACTATTTCTTGTAAATGCATAGATCAAAGATAAATAGAAGGGGCTGGGATGGTGGCTCAGTGGTAGAGTGCTTGCCTTGCATGCATGAGGCCCTGGGTTCGATTCCTCAGCACCACATGAGCAGAAAAAGCCAGAAGTGGTGCTGTGGCTCAAGTGGTAGAGCGCTCGCCTTGAGCTGAAGAGCTGAGAGACAGTGCCCAGGCCCAGAGTTCAAGCCCCATGACCGACAAAAATAAGTAAACAAATAAGTAGAATTTGAGCTCAGCTACTCAGGAGTAACCAGTAAGACATCCTATCCAATAGGATAGAATAAGAAGGCAACCACACAACCAATCAAATGCGGCCATGAGTTCCCTAATGATTCTGTAGTCAGCGTGGTCTGTGTGGCCAGTGGTGGTCCACATACAGCCAAGTGTGCAGCAGGTGACACCACCCAGGCTGGTGTAAGCACACTATGTTTGCCCAAGACAAAAATCATCTAGGATACTCTTCTTTCTCCCTCTTGCCCTCTCTCCCTCTTTTCTTTTCCCCATTGTGCAGTATTGAGATTTGAACTCAGGCCCTCATCTTTGTTGTTGCCCTCCAACAACTTGTTTACCTCCTTTTGGCTTCAGGTTTTTTTTTCTGATAAGGTCTCACATTTTCGCCAAGTGGCTGGCCTCAGACTAAGAGTCTCCTATCTGTGGCTTCCAAATAGCCGGAGTCACAGACACATGCCAACACGCCCGGCATTGACTGTAAATTTCTTCCAGCTTTACTTCCACATCTCTCTTTTAGAAGCCTCCCGCTTCGGTAGCTTTGGTGGAGCTCTTCAGCCACGTCTACGTTGGAGCTACTTGCATCATTGTTTTGCTGAGCAAATGCTTTACAATTTTATTGGACTTCAGTTTGTTTATTTTTTAGCCAGACCAAAGAAGATCCTGTACTCATTACACCAACACGAGCTGTTCTCCTTCATCCCAGCCCGGCTACCTACTAACCTACTTTCTGTCTTTACAGACTACCCAAGTCTGGATCACTCATATAAGTAGAATTATACAGAATGTTGCCTTCTATGTCTGGCCTCTTTGTCTTCACACTAATGTGTTTTTGAGGTTCCTCTGTGTGCTAGCACGGCGCAGTAATTCTTTCCTGTTCAGTTCTTTCCTGTTCATCGCTCAGTGGCTGTGCCTTGGTTTATTCTTATACATCAACTGATGGGTACTTGGGTGGTTCCAACCATTTTTTTTTTGTTATTGTCTTTGTCAGATATGGGGTTTGAACTCTGGGCCTGGGCGCTGTCTCTCAGCTCTTCAGTTCAAGGCTAGTGCTCTACCACTTTGAGCCAGAGCGCCACTTCCGGTTTTCAGGTGGTTCATTGGAGATAAGAATCTCACAGGGACTTTCCTGCCCAGGCTGGCTTTGGGCCACGATCCTCAGATCTCAGACTCCTGAGTAGCTAGGATGACAGGCCTGAGCCATTGGTGCCTGGCCTGTTCCCACAGTTTGTGCATGTGTGTGTAGGTACTCGTTGGCATAGCTGTTTTTAATTCTTGGGGGTATAGCTAGGAGCGGAATTGCTGGCAGTCATTCCATGTGTAGCTTTTTTTTGAGGAATGGTTAAATTGTTTTCTACAGTGACTGTTACATACAGAGTTCCAGTTTCTCTACATCTTTGCCAATAGCTGCTATTTTCTTTTTTTTTAAATAGAATATTCCCATCTTAGCAGGTATGAATGTGAATCTCACTATAATTTTGATAAGCATTTCCCTAATGACAAGTGATTTTGAGCATTTATTCATGTATTTCTGTATTTGTATTCTTTAGAGAAATGTCTATTCAAATCCCATATCCTTATAAAAATTCATATTTGCCCCACAGAGCTCTTAATGTATTCTAGATACCAGACTTTTTTCAGATATATGACTTGTAAATGTTTTTCCCATTCTACAGGTTCTCTCTACTTTCTTTCTTTCGTTCTTTCATTCTTTCTTTTTCTCTCTTTTTTGTTGGTCGTGGGGCTTGAACTCTGGGCCTGGGCGCTGTCCCTCAGCTCTTCAGCTCAAGGTTAGCGCTCTACCACTTGAGCCACAGCACCACTTCCAGCTTTTTCTGCTTATGTGGTGCTGAGGAATCAAACCCTCATGCATGCAAGGCAAGCACTGTACCACTGAGCCACCTTCCCAGCCCCTTTACTTTCTTGAGATTGTCCTATGACATACAGAAAGCTTTTGATTTGTACAAAGTCCATTTCATCTGTATTTTGTTTTATTTATTGGTACTAATTGTGCTTTTGGTGTCCTATTTAACAGCTCATCACAAATCTCAGGTCATGAACCCTGATGCGTCTGATGGTTTTGTAGTTCTGTCTTTTCTGTTGAGGCCCTTGATCTGGTTTGGTTTTGTGTTTTGAATCCACTTGGGATATGGTGTAAGGTGGGAGGACTAACCTCATTCCCTCTCGTATGGATATACAATTGTCTCAGCACTGCTGCGGCTTCTCCAGATGGAGCCCGGGTCTGACTCCATTTTCTTCACTTTGCTTGATAGTTGAACCAGTGCCTCGTACATTGGAAGCGCCCCCTAGCTAGTGAGTGCTGGACTGAAAGAGCAAATACGTGTGCCCCAAACCTATGTCCTATGCCAGGATCCAGATGGTAGGAATTTAGAACCACCACCACCCCAAAGAGCCCGGATGGGAAGTGACCAGGTGTCCTCTGATCTGCAGGTGCAGCCAGTGTCCTTGTCGGCCATCCCCTGGATACAGTCAAGGTAGCATCACCACGCTTCCCCCGGGGGCTGGGGAAGCGCTCTGGGATGGGACCACCCTTGGGACTTGAGCCTGCTGTTTCTGATCCCCCAGCCAATCCCCAGCCGGGGGCAGGCTCTCTGCCTCCCAGCCCAGAATGGGTGTGGGGGGGGGGTACCCGGAATCCTGGTCTGGAATGGCTCTCTTCTTGTTTGTTGGCAGTGATTTTGTTTCTGTGACTGTCTCTTCTGCCTGCAGGTTCTCTCAGGTTGGTAGGGGCAGGGCGGGGTCCCCCCAGATTTCCCAAGGAGCCGAGCCATCGGGAAAAGCTTCGCGTGTGAGGCGGCACCTGAACCCCAGATGTGAGGATTAGAGAGGCTGTAGGCTGTGTGTGTGTGGGGGGGGGTAGCAGGGTGGAGGCGGGGAGGGAGGGGCGCCGGGAGTGTGTGCGTGGGGGTTAGTTAGTGCTTGGGAAACTCCATGTGCTCGGCTTTGGGGTGCATCTGGGTCTAGACGGCAGCTGCCCAGCAGAATTTGGGCAAGACGGGTCCGTGGGTCCTCAGAGGAGCTTGAGGGACAGGTTAGAACTCGGGTCCACGGTGGGAGTGGGGGGCCTCGTAGCACGAGGAGGCGTGGGGTGTGGGGACTGTGTGGATAGCAGGGTCCTCCCGGCATTGGGGTGAGCACAGAGGCAGAGAGGGTGAGGAGGCTCGCCACAGGTCACGTGGGTTAAACACTGAGGGACGAGCGTCTGCAAAGGGACGCACTTGGACCCCATCCCATCCTACCACCCGTGGGTCCCGAGTGACCCACAGGGCTCAGCTGTTCCCTGGGAGCGTGGCCACCCATCGCCCGCCCTCACCTCGCACTGGACCCCTGAGGCCCGCCTCGGGCGGATGCTCTACACCCCTTGCCGTCCTCCGCATTGCTCCACATAGGCCTGCTGGCTGCTGCTTCTGCTTTTTATCTTTGGTCGGTCGTGGGTCTTGAACTCTGGGCCTGGGTGCTGCCCCTCAGCTCTTCAGCTCCAGGCGAGCGCTCTACCCCTTGAGCCACAGCCCCATTTCCAGTTTTCTGATGGTTCATGGGAGATCAGAGTCTCACGGACTTTCCTGCCCGGGCTGGCTTTGAACCACGATCTTCAGATCTCAGCCTCCTGAGTAGCTAGGATGACAGGCGTGAGCCACCGGCGCCCGGCCATACTGGCTTCTTGATGAACAGATCCGCCTTTTGTCTTCCCTGTTTGAGGTAACTGTGTAAGTAGAGAGGAGGCTGTTCAGCTGGTGGAAAGCACAGCTGTAATGCAGAGCCAGATGCAGCCTCGCACTGGCTGCGTGGCCTTTCCCCAGAGTGGCCCCTTCCAGGTCTCCTGCCTCCCTATGTCTTCCCGTGCTGTTCCCCGCACAGAGTGTAGCTTTTCCAATCACCTGAAACCCGGTCCTACATCCTGGGCTCAGCTGCCACCTCATCCGAGAAGGAAGGGCAGGTGCCTGTTTACTCTGGAACATCCTCCTTCCTTCTGGCTGACATTTTCTCTTGAGTCTCCGCCCACGGAGAAAGGCCTGGCATATCCACATTACAGTCTACCTTCTTGCAATGCAGGGCATAGCTCTTCACCTCCCGAAGCCTCCATTTTCTTTTCTTTTTCTTTTTCTGACGGTTGTGGGGCTTGAACTCTGGGCCTGGGCGCTGTCCCTCAGCTCTTCAGCTCCAGGCGAGCGCTCTACCACTTGAGCCACAGCACCACTTCCGGTTTTCTGGTGGTTCGTGGGAGATCGGAGCCTCACGGACTTTCCTTGCCGGGGCTGGCTCGATCCTCAGATCTCGGCCTCCTGAGTAGCTAGGTTGACAGGCGTGAGCCACTGGCGCCAGGCCAGACCTCCATTTTCTTGCCTATAAAATGACTCCTCTCTGGTTAAAGTTGGTCACAGGAGTTGGTCACATTGAAGACAGAGCCAGGAGCGAGATAGTCCCACTCCAGTGAAGCGAGGTCCAAGTTATCGTAATCCCAGCTACGTGGCCAGAAGTTGAAGGCCAGCTCCTGCAGATCTGATGAGCCCCAGGCTGAAAACCAAAATGCTAACGAAAGGCTTGGGGATGTGGCCCAAGTGATCGAGCACTTACCTATTGTGCACGAGGCTTCTTTTGGGGCTTTGGGATGTGACTGATCTCTGAGCACTCGCTCCCCCCATGCTTCCCTCTCTCCGCAGGCCCGCCTGCAGGCCGGCACCGGCTACGGGAGCACACTCGGTTGCATCCGCACGGTATACCAGAGGGAGAGCGTAAGTGACCCTTGGTTGGGCAGCCTGAGCCTCCTCGACACAGGGGACCAGCCTTGCTCCCTGTCCGTATGTCAGACGGGCACATGCTCATTCTTGCTCATCAACCTCTTTGACCTAGCATTCACCCTACGTTATATTACCTTAACTTACCTGTCCCCTGTCCCTGGTGCCCCTCCCAACGTTATTGTCAAGGGGGAAAGTGGTGTGTGTGTGTGTGTGTGTGTGTGTGTGTGTGTGTGTGTGTGTGTGTGTGTGTGCTCCCTGGAGAAAGCTTGAAGAGTTTTGGAACCACAGTGTGGAAAATTCCTACAAAAAAAAAAAACCCCAACGTAACCTGTGTGTCTGTCAAGTAGGAATGAGGGCTCTTCACAGGAGAAACCAAAGAATTCTCCCTTCTGGAGAGAGGATTAGCCAGAGACTTCCCAAGTCATGCTTTAGGGGAATTGGAAATAAAATTTCAAACTCAGGATGGTCTGACCCAACTTCAAGAAGCAGTCAAGTGCCGGGTGCCAGTGGTTCACGCCTGTCATCCAAGCTACTCAGGAGGCTGAGATCTGAGGATCGCAGTTCAAAGCCAGCTGGGGCAGGAAAGTCCATGAGACTCTGATCTCCAATGAGCCACCAGAAAACCAGAAGTGGCGTTGTGGCTCAAGTGGTAGAGCGCTGGCCTTGAGCTGAAGAGCTGAGGGACAGTGCCCAGGCCCAGAGTTCAAGCCCCATGACCAACAAAAAAAAAAAAGAAAGAAACAGCCAACTGCAAGCCTTGTTTGTAGCACAGCCTTGTAGGTTTTCCTTGAGTCCCGGAAATCTAGCCCATTATGACCATTGTGTCTGCTGGGCTTGATTCTCCCAAGTGCCCTCCTCTAAGTTCCTTGATCATGTCCAAGTACATCCCGGCTTCCTGGTGGTGTCTTCGCCCTCTTGATTGGTGTCTTGAAAGTCAGAGCGATCGCTGCAAACCCAGTACTTAGTGTTCCGGGGTAATCCTGTGCCACTCCTAGATCTTTTGAAAGGTGGCCATTGATTCTTCCTCTTGGCACACATTCCCCACACTGTCTGCCCGCCAGCGAACCAATCCCACAGCCTCAGTGCTGACTTTGGATGGGATTTCTCAGACTCCACAGAGCTCCTGGCTAGGCCGTGTCCCAAGTTATTGACCGACCTTCGTTATGGAGAAGAGCCTGGAGCAAGTGCTTGTGTGCATTTGTGTGTGTGTGTGCGTGTACACACTCGTCCGAGTGGCCTGTCTGTGGCAGCCAGGTGCAGCACACATGGCCGGCATTTCTATCTTGTGCACGGTTTTGTCCATTATCAGTTGGTACCATCTTTGGCAAGTGTGTGTGTGTGTGTGTGTGTGTGTGTGTGTGTGTGTGCAGTCCCAACTCCTCCAAGAGCCTATGGAATGTTCTAGTGTTCCTCAGAGCATCTGTTGGTAACCATTGAGAACGGGTTCCAGGAAAGACCCCAACTCCAGGGAACAGCACTGCACCCAGCCTCTGACATCCTGTATGTGGTGCCAGCTCCTTCCTGTGCCCTTCCAGGCTCCCTGGCCAGGGATCCCATGCTCAGGAGCCCCATCTGAAGACGAGCTCCTCACGACAGGCTGCATGGAGTGAACTATCATCATCTGTCCGTTTGTCTGTCCCTAGCAAACCGCCCACCCGGGAGTGGCCGTCCCCACCATGTCTCGGTTCTCATCAGCCCCATAGTGGATGTTTCCACCCCTCCCCCTCTCCTGCAGGCCCTAGAGAGACAGGCCCAGGGCATCCTGGGAAATCTGTTCCTGGCTCGGAGTCTCTCTCTCTCTCTCTCTCTGGGTTTTGCCACAGGTGTCCGGCTTCTTCAAGGGCATGTCCTTCCCCCTGGCCAGCATCGCTGTCTACAACTCGGTGGTGTTTGGGGTCTTCAGCAACCTGCAGAGGTTCCTCAGCCAGCACCACTGCGGGGAGCCTGAGGCCGGTCCTGGACGCCACCTGTCTGACCTGCTCCTGGCCAGCATGGCGGCCGGCTTGGTCGCTGTCGGGCTGGGCGGGCCCGTGGACCTCATCAAGATCCGGCTACAGATGCAGACACAGCCGTGTCGGGAAGGTAAGAGTTCGGGGGAGGGAAGCCTGGTGCCCGGGGCAGCCTGAGGCACTTCTCGGAGTCACCGCATCTGGGCTGTGATGGTTAATATCCTGTCATTGAGTGAGCAGGTGTGTGTGTGATCACGGCATTGCGGACAGTATCGCTCTTTTCTCTGTAGCCATAACTACCATCTGTTACATTGGCACGTGCCAGGCCCCCGTGAAGGGCTCTGGCTGGTTTCTCTGAATACAGGAGGCCCTTGCTCAAAAAGGGTCTGTGTGCCAGGTGCCGGTGGCTCACGCCTGTCATCCTAGCTCCTCAGGAGGCTGAGATCTGAGGATGGAGGTTCAAAGCCAGCCTCAGCAGGAAAGTCCGTGAGACTCTTATCTTGAGCTGTGGCTCGAGTGGAAGAGCGCTCGCCTTGAGTTGAAGAGCGCAGGGACAGCGCCCAGGCCCAGAGTTCAAGCCCCATGACTGACCAAAAAAAAGGAGGGGGGTAACCACATTTTACAATGACAGTAGCATGAGACGCTTGGGCTGAAGAAGAGGGAAGGGGCAGGCATGTGTCATGCAGAGCAGAGCACAGCTCACGTGTCTGATGCGTATGAATCCTGAACATGAGCCACTGCTAAGGGTGACGGGTCGGCTCCCTCACCCTGGGGAGACTGAGGCACAGAGCGGCTCCACAGCCGCTCTCCTCCAGGAGGAGGTCCGACGGCGCTCACCAACCAAGCCTCTGCTTCTGCTCCAGGGTTGAGTAGACGCTGTAGCTCTGCCACCCGGCGTATTTCCTTCCAGGAATCCCTCCAGGAAAGGAGGGCAGGCGTCGTTTTCTTCAACTTTCTAGACCAGAAGTAGAAAAGGCAAAGACTCATTGGGACCAGGAAGCAGAGGTGTCCAGGAGGTGTGTCCCCTCCTAGTTTTGTTCAGACTCTACATTGAACACGAATGCATCTCACCCTCCACCTTCCTCTGCTATTGGAAAAGCCAGCTTAGGTATCTGAGAGGCAGTTGGAAATAGTGAGGACTGCGGCCCAGTGGACTTCCTTCCTTCCAAGGGGGTGGCATGATCCGCCCCCCCTGCCCAGTGGACTTCCTTCCTTCCAAGAGGGTGGCATGACCCGCCCCCCCTGCCCAGTGGACTTCCTTCCTTCCAAGGGGGTGGCATGACCCGCCCCCCCTGCCCAGTGGACTTCCTTTCTTCCAAGGTGTTGGCATGACCTGTGTACCACATCCCTGGATGCATAGAACCTCAGATAGTCCCTTTCCTTTCCTTTTTCCTTTCCTCTTTTTTTTTTTTTTTTTTGTCAGTCGTGGGCCTGGGCACTGTCCCTCAGCATTTCAGCTCCAGGCGAGCGCTCTACCACTTGATCCACAGTGCCACTTCCGGTTTTCTGGTGGTTTATTGGAGATCAGAGTCTCACGGACTTTCCTTCCCGGGCCAGCTTTGAACCACGATCCTCAGATCTCAGCCTCCTGAGTAGCTAGGATGACAGGCGTGAGTCACAGCACCTGGATTCCTTTGAAGGAGACACAGAGAGAGAGAGAGAAAGAGAGAGAATTTGACTGTTCTGAAAATTCTGAGACGTTCAGTTGGAAATGGTTAGATAATTCAAGTGAAACCAAACCCTGTGTGACCCCAACTTCTGACAACGGCACAGATGGGACCAGGGCTGAGGAGGGCTGCAGGGGTAGGCTCTGCACTCTGGATCAGGCCTCTCTCCAGGTGACTTTGCTGACAAGAGCATCTCCAGGCAGCCGTGGGATCACGCTTGCCTTGTGGTGTTACCCCCGAGTTGCCAGTCCACTTTCGGGGGATGGACGTGCGGTGGGAGAGGCTACTCCCCACACTGAAGCTGGCTGCCCAGTGGCTTCTGGCTTCCCT
The DNA here is from genome assembly GCF_019054845.1 of Dipodomys spectabilis. Classification (NCBI taxonomy): domain Eukaryota; kingdom Metazoa; phylum Chordata; class Mammalia; order Rodentia; family Heteromyidae; genus Dipodomys; species Dipodomys spectabilis. The sequence goes on along the minus strand of NW_024871288.1, from coordinate 1,683,014 downwards.
GCTCTGGGGCACGTGAAAGGTGGACCAGAGGCCACTCACTCTGAGGTGAAGGCCTGGGTCATCTAGTTCGATGAGTGGCAAACAGCGACCCAGAAACTCCCAAGTGAACGTTGATGGTGAGCCAGGGTTGAAAATTTACAGACTGGGGAACATGTTCAGTCTGGAAGGGGCCACCTCTGCTGGTGACACATTAACGGGCTCCCTGTCCAACCCTGCAGAGACGCTAAGAGATTGTGCCGGGCTCCAAAGACAGTGTTATATTCTTTTGTACTCAATTACTTTCCACGTAATTAAAGCAACATATAAACTTATTTAAAATAGGTGGGTCCTCCTCCTCCTCTTCCTCCTCCTCCTCCTCCTCCTCTTCCTTCTTCCTCTTCCTCCTCCTCCTCCTCCTCCTCCTTCTCCTTCTTCTTCTTTGCCAGTCCTGGGCCTTGAACTCAGTAAGCCTCTTCGTGCTCAAGGCTAGCGCTCTACCACTTGAGCCATGGTGCCTCTTCTGGCTTTTCTCCTTATGTGGTACTGAGGAATCGAACCCAAGGCTTCTTGCATGCTAGGCAAGCACTCTACCACTGAGTCACTTTCCCAGCCCATTCTAAAATAGATGTGTAATTTTCTTTCTCTGTGTCTGTGTCTGTCTCTCCCTCTTACACACACACACACACACACACACACACACACACTCACTCACTGAATCAGTAGGGTAAGAATTTAGTTTCTGGCTTTAGGTGGACTGCCTCTAATTCTACCTGCACATAAGCTAAGAAACTGTGGGTGGGTGGCTGAAGATCACCAAGCATCAGTTTGTCTGAAAGGCAGATATAACAATAGTAATTACATTCCAATGGAGAAGGAATGGGATGACATTTCACACATGAAGATCTCAGCATGAGTCTAGCATGCTAAAAAACAAACAACAACAACAAAAAAACCACGAGAGCTGGGCACTAGTGGCTTACATCTGTAATCATAGCTACTCAGGAGGCTGAGTTCTGAGGATCATGGTACAAAACTAGTTTGGGCAGCAAAGTCCATGAGACTCTTATATCCACTAAACTTCCAAAAAAAAAAAAAAGCTGGAGGTAGAGCTGTGGTTCAAGTGGTAGAGCACTAGCCTTGATCAAAAGAAGCTCAAGGTTAGCACCCAGGCCTTGAGTTCAAGCCCCAGGACCAACAAACACACACACACACAGGACCAACACACACACACACAGGACCAACACACACACACACACACACACACACACACACACACACACACACACACACTTGGGCTGTTTACAGTTTGTTCTCTCCCCAAAACAGAATGTGACCAGCGACTTTGTTCATGAAGAGCTGCCTTCATTTCGTTTGCTCCCTGAACGTGTGGGTGATTAGATTCTCCAGGGGGTCAAAGGGTAGAGCCATTTTTCACATTCTTGGTGCATATTGTGAGATTGTTCTTCAGAAAGGCTGACAGCCTTACCCTAGCCGTTGCTCAAGTTTTCGGGGGAATTTCCACTTGGTGCTGAGGACTTTTTACACACTAACAGAAGTGATCGGGGGCGGTCCAAGCTCTCCCCACGCACGGGAGGTATTCTGGATGGCCAGGAGGGAGGGGAGTGTGAGGGGAGGGGATTTACTGAGGAAAGCTAGCAGGGTGGGCCCAGGTTCAGTGGGCGGTGCCTTCACAGTGCACCTTCCCGTTCAACATCATTACTATCCTTTGCATGACCACGAGCCTAACAGAGCCTCTGCCTACACCGGAAGTTGGAGCTGGGTCCTGGTGGCCAGCTACCCCCTGCTACCCAGCCAGAGAGTCCTATCCCAGAGGCCGATGGCCAGCTCTTAGGTCTGTGTTTTCGTTTAAAGCCCCCACCCAGCTTGGGGGAGGATAGGGGGACTTAACCATTTACTGTAGGCTGCTCATCTCGGTCCTTTGACCAGGCTCAGCTGCGCAGTTCTGTGAGAACTCACTCCTGGAATTCTCTTCCTTCACATAAATGCTTCCCGAGACCCCTCTGAAGTCTGGTGGAGTGGTAAGCAGAGGTCCTGGGTGCACAGCTCTCTGCCTGCCAGCCCACACTGTGTATGTAGAGGGGATACAGATACACAGGAAAGTAAGAAGGGGTTGAAAGGCCCCAACTCTGGCTGTGTGCATGAAGGGGCTGTTGATGAAGTCTTTGAGTGCGGGGTGGAGTTTTAGAGGTAGAGTCATGGGGAGAGAGGGTGTTTCAAACTAGGGAGAGCCAGGGAAAGGCAGGCATGCGGTGGGGGATGCAGCTGATTTATTTTACAGCGCATGGTGTGAGTGGATGTGGAGTTGTAGAGCGCACGTGTGCATCAGGATTCTCTCCACCAGACAGAGAAGAGGTTCGAACACCAGGAAGACTCAGGCAGAAAGACAGGTGCCCTCTCGCCCATCATCCTAGCTACTCCGGAGGCTGAGATCGGAGGATCGTGGTTCAAAGCCAGCCCTGGGCAGGAAAGTCTGTGAGACTCTGCTCTCCAATGAACCACCAGAAAACTGGACGTGGCGCTGTGGCTCACATGGTAGAGCGCTCACCTTGAGCTGAAGAGCTCAGGGACGGCGCCTAGGCCCAGAGTTCAAACCCCATGACGGACCAAAAAGACTCAGGCAGAGGTGTGTGGTAGGAAGGCGGACCCGGCCACGGGAGGTTGATATGGAGGTTACCCCAGCCCAGGGCCCCAGGCCGGGGAACAGAGGAGCGGTAGACAAACACCACCTGTGACACAGAACCAATAGCCATGTATGAGGAGCGTGTCAGAAATGGCCCCGGGATCCCGGCAGGGGCAGAATGTCTTCCTGAGGGAACTCGGTGTGCGACGAGGTGACCGTGCTGTCACCACCGCTGTTTTGGAGCCTGATTGGCTCCAGCGAGGGCATGGCCCAGTTGGCCCAGATGCTGTGACGCAAGGTGCCTGCTAGACGGACAGGGTCAAGCCAGGGGGATGGGCGGAGGGCGCGCCGGGCCCGGGGGTGACGATCAAAGCCACGGCATTAGGGGCCCATGCCAGGCAGGCGTAGGGACGAGGGAGGCCGAGGGTGAGAAGAACCAGGAAAGGGATCTGGGGAGGAGCTGAGCGTCAAGTGGGGTGAGCCGCCGTAACAGGCCGGCCGAGGCCACGGCGCACGCGCCAGGCTAATGCAGGAGGCTGTCAGCGCTGCCGCTCGCGAACAGGCGCTGTCAGTGGCTGGGTTTTACACGCGTGAGGCTTGGTTGTGTGACTTGCTCATACTCTTCCAGCCTCTCAAACCCCAGAGGCAGAGCCCCGGGGCCGTGCTATTACAGGTACCGAGGAAGGTAGAACTGATTCTAAAAGAGACATGGAGGAGAAGGAAAAGAAGAAGGAAGTTATTTTCCAAGTTGGGAGGAAAAGAACGAGAAAAGACAGAATTTTGTTGTTGTTGGTCCTGGGTCTTGACCTCGGGGCCTGGGCGCTGTCCCTCAGCTCTTCAGCTCAAGGCACGCGCTCTACCCCTTGAGCCACAGCGCGACTTCCAGTTTTCTGGTGGTTCATTAGAGATAAGAGTCCCATGGACTTTCCTGCCCTGGCTGGCTTTGAACCGTGACCCTCAGATCTCAGCCACCTGAGTAGCTACGATGACAGGCGTGAGCCACCACTGATGCCTGGCTTAAGACCGGAATTTTTGAGAGCAAGAGGAAGAGTATTGGGAGAGCTGATATCAGAAGGCCTCGCTCCGACATGTGTAAGATAATCTAGGTGGAGAAAGAGGACAGACGTTGCCCTATGCTGGATATGCCAAACAATACGACAGGCTGTGCTGAGAGGTAAGCAGGGAGGCCATCAAACCTGTTCTATAATATGAAGCCCTTTGGTAGAGTGCTTGCCTAGCCGCATGAAGCCCCGGGTTTGACTCCTCAGTACCAATAAACAGAAAAAGCCAGAAGTGGTGCTGTGGCTCAAGGGGTAAGAGTGCAGGCCTTGAACAAAACAAGCTCAGGGACAGCGCCCAGGCCCTGAGTTCAAGCGTCCGGACTGGCAAAAACAAACAAACAAAACATAAGATGTGTCACTCTCTAGAAGAAAATCCTCTTTTTCCGGTAGTGTGAGCTTGGGGAGCGGCAGCAGAAGTTTGGAAGACTTCCCTAGTACAGGGCAGGTATGATAGTAGACCGTGAGAAGTCACACACGGTCCCATCCAGCTCCTAAGGAAAGACTACGTGGAAAGTCAGAAAGCCTTGGGAACATGACAAGGGACACAAAATCCTGGAGCCAGCCCAGGACTATCCAGTCTGGGCCTTGGAGGGCACTGGATTGGGGCACTAGCAGCCCAGGAGCGGGAATGAAGCTTGTGGAGAGGCTTGGGTAAAGCGCTAGAACTCCTGGAGTCTAGACAGTTCCGGACTAGGTCTCCTTTTTCAAACTGTAGTCCCACATAGCTACCAGAGGCTGATGAAGGTACGTGCAACGTAATCAACCCTTGGAAGGCGATACGTTGTTGGTTGTTGGAGTCCACTGACCACAGCAAGCATTGTCCTCGATTTTGAACTTGCTGCCAGTCTTGGTTATTCTTGGCCCTCGATGATGAGCACCAGCGATCTTGGCTACAGGCCAGGACACCTGAGGTTGGCACGTCCAGTACTTTCAGAACCCAGAGTCATATCAGGACAGGTTCATAAACATAGGAATGACAGCTATTTCCTCTAAGGAAAGTGGATTTCTGCAGCGCGCATTTGAATCGAGTGCACTTGTCACCATTCTCCTTTAACACAGAAGCTGAAGGAGGCCACCAGTGCTCCTCCTGAAGAGGGGACGTGAACCCTCCACCCCTTTTGACAACGTGGAGGAGACAAAGGCAGCAAGGTCGAGTCCTTTGCACAGGGTTGTACAGCCCATAGCTGCTGAACAGGGATGCAAATGACCCCTGTGCAGGGCTTTTCCCACTAAAGCAGGAGCCTGTCTTGGCTTTCCGGGCCCTGGGGCAATTGCTAGACTCTTTAGAAAGTGGAACAAGGTGCTGGGAAGGTGGCTCAGTGGTAGAGGGCTTGCCTCCCATGAATGAGGCCCTGGGTTCGATTCCTCAGCTCCACATAAGCAGAAAAAGCCGGAAGTGGCGCTGTGGCTCAAGAGGTAGAGCGCTAGCCTTGAGCTGAAGAGCTGAGGGACAGCGCCCAGACCCAGAGTTCAGGAAGTAGGCACCAGGTTCCCATTGGTGAGACCCTGGGGACATGCCCGAAGGGTTTGGCGGTCTGCTAAGTGATGACCGTACTGGGTGCTACTAAACATCTCGGATGGGTGCGGTAGGTGGGATGAATGATTTAGGGAGATCATTGGAGTGTCGTTAGCCCAAGGGTCCAACAGCACAGGTGTCAGATGCTTGCTGAGCGGAGCCCATGAACTTGGCAGGCCACAATGCTGAACAATGTGCTCTGCTTTTAATGGCAGAGTGCTCACGATAAGAAATGAGCAAAGCTTGGCTTATCTTCACTATAGAAAAAAAAAAAAAAAGGAGAGAGCATCCTAGAGAAATTAAATAGACTTCACCAGAGAAGCATGTCTATGAGTTTCCAAGAGCTGTTTGCCAGTAACCCCCCAAATCAGCCTCGGAGAGTTACCAAAATGTAGTTTTCTCCAACTACAACCTATGCCGTGGTGTTACTGAGAACTCTGTTTTGTCTCAAGTGGAAGAAGTGATTTTCTTTGGAAGGGTGTGGTGACGTAGGGTCAATGCAATTGTCACGAATCAGCCTCGTACTTAAGAGCTCAACCTTTTAGTGAGCGTCCCTTATACCTCCTTTTAGAAATAAACTAATATAAATGAAGATAGAAAGCCAGAGGAGGCCAAGCCCAGAGGCTCAGGAGAGTGACTGGTCTCTACTAAAAAGATAAGACAGGAAGGGAAAGAAATCCAGTCGAGCCTCCTTGCCTCTGGGTATGACAAGGAAACTTCAGACTGACTCTGAATGAGGACTTTTCTCTTAACAAGAAAGGGGCGGGGCTGGAGGCGGGGCTCAGTTGGTAGATCGTTCGCTGGCCAATGAATGAAATCCAAAAAGGAAAAGGAAAAGAGGGGGATACACTCTCAACACAATGCTGGTGTCATAGAAAGCCCCGAAAGGCTGTAGGAATGTTCCCGATAAAGAGCTGGATGTTTCCGTTGGGAGACTTTGTCCCAGAGGGAGAAAATGCTACAGAGTTTACAGTGAGGTCAGATGAACAGTTTACAGATAGCAGATTAGATTAAAAGAGTATTACCAATGTAGATGTGTAAAACTGATTACTGTCCTTATCAGACTGCATGCTTACTCAGGAAATAGATTCAGAAGTATTTAGGGGTAGATAGAGTCCTGATGTTTGTGCAGAAGAGTTTCCTTATTGAAGAGGGGGGAAAAAGGTAAGATTTGGACCTTTTGACAACGCAGGTCAGTTGACCTGTGACTTGCCAGTAGAGTAGCCTGTAATCAGTAGCCCCTGAAAGCCACCACTACCCTAGTTGGGAGCTGGGAGAGGGCTAGAAGGAGCATCACAGTTTCTGGGGTTTGCACATGTGCCCCCCCCCCCCACCCCCCCACCATGCATTAAGCAAAGACTTGATCTCCAAAGTCTGAAGGTAATGGAGGCTTTGGGAGGCGGAGCCTAATGGGAGGCGGAGCCTAATGGGAGGAAGTGAGGTCTTTGGGGGGTAGTAGGACCCCGCCCCTCCCTTCCCCGTTCCCTTTTGCTTCGTGGATGATGAGGTGAGCTGGTTTGCCCCTCCTTGCTCCCTCACCACGAGATACTTGCTCATGACAAACCCAGCTTGGAAAGGGGCCTCCCAAACGGAGAACGTGAATCCTTTCCCTCCATCAGGTCTTTTCCCTTACGCCTTTCCTTACTGTCACAGAAAGCTGAGTTAGGGCTTCAGTATGACCTGGGATCCATGGAGAGCTGTGTCAGCATCTTCACGACGGTGGCCGCCACGCCAATTACATTAATCGGCACTTAGCGAATTCTCAAGCAATGAAGAGGCGATTGCTTAGGTCCCGAATGTAGGAGAATGGGAATTTCCTTACTGCTTACCCTGGAAAGAAAAGGAAGAGCCCCAGCTTCCTTCCCCTCCCACCCCCTCTCCCCAGCAAGCTGATCTGGCCGTTGGGCAAGCACCCTTTAAACATCTCCACCTCTAAACAAGAGGTGGTTTGTCTGTACATTGCCTTTCAATCAGTAACTCCTGACAGCCACCTCCTACCCACCCAGAGTTGATTCATGAAAACCTTGACTCTTGCTCAGGCCGGCTTGAGCTAGAGAGGAAAAACAGCCAGCCGGAGTTCACACAGAGCAACAAGGACATGTTTCCCATCTGAGGGCCACATCACCATGTGTTTGGGGGAGGAAAGGTATCTCAGGGGGCTTTCCATGACGGATCTTGCCCTAAGGAGCCTTGTGCCCCTGGCCCTGCCCCACCCCGATGGAGGGAATGCCAGAGGCTCAGACTGATGTCCTCACCGTGGGAGGTCTGGGATCTCGCCCTGTTCCCCAACACCCTGGGAAGAGGGGAGGAGTTTGTTCAAGCTTTCCTCTCAGGCAGATAGAAACCTTCCCTTGACCTCAGTCCACACCAGGTCAGCACTAGTGGCTCACGCCCGTCACCCCAGCTAGTCAGGAGGCTGAGATCTGAGGATCGTGGTTCAAAGCCAGCCCAGGCAGGAAAGTCCGTGGCAAGTCTTATTTCCAGTGAACCGCCAGAAAAGCCAGAAGTGGAGTTGTGGCTCAAATGGTAGAGTGCTAAGAGTCCTAGCCTTGAGCAAAAAAAAAAAGCTGAGGGACAGGACCCAGGCCTTGAGTTCAGGCCCCAGTACCAGCATGCATGCGCATGTGTGTGCATACACACACACATAGTGTGTATACACACACACACACACAGTATATTAGGCTTTTTAGCTTTGGCTTCAAGAAAGAGCTTGCTGTAATTGTCACAGTGAATCCTAGGCATTCTGTTTAGAAACAAGTACTGATGCTTGACCAGAAAGCGGTTGGAATCCCAAAGCTACTAATCCTTATCACCTAGCTGGAGGGTCTCCAGTTTGGGTGCCTGCTGGCAGTGCTTGCTTGCTTGCTTGCTTCCTTCCTTCCTTCCTTTCTGTCTTTCTTTTTGTTGGTCATGGGGCTTGAATTCTGGGCCTGGGCGCTGTCCCTCAGCTCTTCAGCTCAAGATGAGCACTCTACTACTTGAGCCACAGCGCCACTTCCAGTTTTCTGGTGGTTTATTGGAGATAAGAGTCTCACGGACTTACCTGCCCGGGCTGGTTTTGAACCACGATCCTCAGATCTCAGCCTCCTGAGTAGCTAGGATGTCAGGCGTGGGCCACCAGCGCCTGGCTGGCAGCGTTTCTCGTCGGGAACCCTGGTGGGAGTTGCCGAGATGATAAGAAAGGTTTGGTGACGACAGATAGGCCATGTGACGGCGAACCGCCAAGAGCGGGAGACGGGCCCTGGTGCCGGTGACTTACCTTCCTGGGCCATCTCCTCCCCTTCTCCCTGTCTTTGCAGCCAACCTCGGTTTGAAGCCCAGGACGCTGGCGTTTGGGGCACCGCCAGTGTACCAGGGGCCCGTGCACTGTCTGTCCACCATCGTGCGGACCGAGGGCCTGGCGGGGCTGTACCGGGGAGCCAGTGCCATGCTGCTGAGGGACATCCCAGGCTACTGCCTCTACTTCATCCCCTACGTGTTCCTAAGTGAGTGGATCACACCCGAGGCCCACGCAGGCCCCAGCCCCTGCGCCGTGTGGCTGGCAGGCGGGGTGGCAGGTAAGGGAGCCCCTATTCCCGGGCCTGCCAAGGTGGGCAGGGTAGGGAGGTGGAGAGGCAGGACTGGTCCAGCAACACCCAGCAGTGCTTGCTCAGGTAAACCCAAGAAGAGCAGGAAGTGGGTGGTGACCCCTGGTACTTCCCTCCTGGGTGATTGGCAGTCCTTCTGTGAATTCCTTTTTTTGGTGGGCCATGGGCCTTGAACTCTGGGCCCGGGCGCTGTCCCTGAGCATTTCAGCTCAAGGCGAGCGCTCTACCACTTGGGCCACAGCGCCACTTCTGGTTTCCTGAGTGGTTTATTGGAGATCATGAGCCGCGATCCTCAGATCTCAGCCTTCTGAGTAGCTAGGGTGACAGGCATGAGCCACGGGCTCCCGGCCCCGTTGGACCCTCTGTCTACACCCTGTGTCATGGCTTGGGTGTAAGAAGGATTGTCAGGAGGCCTGTGAGGTAGGAATCCATGTCAGAGATGCTGAGCCACCAACCCAAGATCATACAGCTTGGACAGGCGGGCTAGCCAGGACTCTGCCATCCCAAAGCCCCAAGTTCAAATCCACACTTGACTCATTTTGTGGCCATGGGCTCGCCTCCTTCATCAGAATCCTGCACCGCACCCCCACTTTATTTGGGGGCTGAGGGGAAAGTGACAACATCTTCTGAGTGGCTTGCCTGTCCCTCTCTGGCCTCTCAGCTATGCTGCTGACCTCATTTGCGGTTCCTTTATCTCCTCCACTCCAACCACGCTGTTCTCTTAGTTGCAGCTTGAACCACACTCTGGTCTTGGTCACCACAGGACCTAACTATACTTTAATCTCAGCAAACACACATCAAAGCTCTCCTCTCAGTGCCCCCACAATAGCTTTCCACCTGCGTTCTTGCAGGTTCTCTGGGAGCCTGCCCTGCAGAGGTGGCGGTGGGCATGCTGATTGGCTGGAAAGACAGCAAGTAGCACCTATCATCTGCTGAGAGCAGCCCTTGTGGCGGCCTGATTGACAGGGGCAGCACCGAGGGAAGCGGCCGGCTGTCCTAGCAGAAGCAGGAGGGGAGTGGACATCAGAGAAGCTTCCAGAAGCCCTGGGAGGCAGAAGGCCCAGGGAGGAGCTAGGGTCCACTTTGAGAACCACTGAACAACAGATATAAAACCTGGCAAACCAGCTGTCCTGGACTTTGGTATCTGTTTTCTCTTCCCATCCAAGGTTATTGTGTTTATACAGTAACCTGGCATGGTTTTCCTGGCGTCCTTCCAAAGTGGCAGAAATGCCTAAGCCAGGGCACCTGGTTTCATTACCCAGCAAGCGTGACCAGTGGCATGTGGCTCCTAGGTTTTATGCCACATCCCTGGACAGAAACTGTTCCTGATTTTCTTCTTATTTCCTTTTTTCTCTACGTTTTGTTTTTATCACCAGTTATATGTTTGCCTTCCTTCTCCAAATAGTGCCCACTGCCCAACAGAAACCTGACATTTCTCTTTCTTGAGTGTCTGCTAGTTTGTTCAAAGGGGTTTCAGCGTGGATTTCGTTGTGTTTTCTTTTTCTGTACTGGGGGTTGAATTCAGAGCTATCTAAACACTCTACCACTTGAACCAAGCCTGCAGTTCTTCTTGCTTTCCGTTTCTTTTTCAGATAGGGCTTCTCGCTCCTTGCCAAGGCTAGCTTTGGACTGTGATCCTCTCTTCTCTGCTTTCCAATATCCCTGATCTTTTTTTATCCCCCCTAACCTCCAAGCTTAGCACTACTTGGAACGTCGCCTCTGTGCAAATGTTTGTGCAGCTTCTCTGAGTCCAAAGTAAATCCTGCCTCCCGGGAGCTGCCAGCCACCAATCACAGACCCCAGGTTCTCTGTGACCTTGGGAGGTGCTATGAAGTTCTGTGGAACATGTGGCCTGCCAACCAATAAAAGCTGCTAAGGGGTTGGAGACGTAGCTCGATTGGTGGAGCGCTAGCCAATGAGTGAAAGTATCAGGTACTGCGTTTGAGTCCTGGTCTCAGACAAAGAAAAGGATAAAAAGTGCTAATAACACTGACGTGCACCAAGTCCTGGCTATGAACTGGTCCTGTGTTCAAGGCTTCTTCATGGATATCGCTTCCCAGGGTCCATCAAGCAACCCCATAAAGAAGTGGCCCTGACACCCCAATTCTCAGATGAGGGTCTCAAGGCTCAGAGGAAGCAAGAGACAGCCACCAAGTCCCACAGCAGGAGGACCAGGAACAGATTCTTCACCCTGAGTTCTGCAGATTACAGAATTTCTGAATGGGAGAAGTCCTCAAGGAGCCGGTCATGGGGCTTGAACTCTGGGCCTGGGCGCTGTCCCTGAGCTCTTCAGCTCAAGGGCTAGCCCTCTACCACTTGAGCCACGGCGCCACTTCTGTTTTGTCTGGTGGCTCATTGGAGATCAGAGTCTCACGGCCTTTCCTGCCCTGGGCTGGCTTTGAACCGCGATCCTCAGATCTCAGCCTCCCGAGTAGTTAGGATGACAGGGGTGAGCCGTCGGTGCCCGGCTAACACCCGTTCCTTGTCTCTCCTCCGCAGGAGCCATTTCCTGGGGCACGGCAACCCCTATGGACGTGGTAAAAAGTCGACTCCAAGCCGATGGCGTCTATGTGACCAAATACAGGGGTGTCCTAGACTGCGTCGCCCAGAGTTACCAGCAGGAAGGCCTGAAAGTAAGGTCCCCACGGCCCCGGGGGAGACTGGACAGCCCTGAGCAGGGGACCCTAGAGGGGGCTGGAGCTTAACGAGTACCAAGCACTTCTGGGAGTGGAGATACCACCCTCCTGACTAGTCCAGAGAAGACAGCCACACAGCTGAGCAGTTGGCCTTCTCAGGATGGGATGAGCAGCCTTTCCCCCCGCCGCCCCTCCCACCAGGGGGCGCTCTCCCGTCCCTTGGTCATCTCCTCTTAACCCCCTCCAAGCCTCCCGATGGGCCTTCTCTTCCCCTGGCCCAGGTCTACAACGCCAGAGATCTGAGCTTGGAATGGAGTCTCTTCCATCCGGCTCCCTGGACTCTGCGCCTCCTCTTCTCCTCTTCAACAACCCACACCCCGGCCATCGCCATCCTAGCCCAGAACAAAGACGAGGCTTCCATGGGGGAGAAACAGATTCTTCGCCCTCCAGAGAGGATGCCTGGCTCTTACGAGTTGGCAGTCTTGAGTTCTAACTACCCGAGAGCTGAGGGATCCAAGCATATGGTTTTACCTCAGTTTCTCTGATCATCCCACCACAGAGTCCAGGGTGTACTTAGGATCTAGATGAAATTAGGCGTATGAAGGATGCTTAGTTCCAGGCTTAATCCAGGGGGGCAGAGTTAAGTCTGTGGTCTGTAATATTAGACACACGTACATACATACATGTATACATGCATACATATTTATCTATGTCATTGTTTTTTTTTTTTTGGTCGGTCATGGGGCTTGAACTCTGGGCCTGGGCGCTGTCCCTCAGCTCTTCAGCTTAAGGCAAGCGCTCTACCACTTGAGCTACAGCGCCACTTCCGGTTTTCTGGTGGTTTTATTGGAGATAGGAGTCTCATGGTCCCTCCTGCCCGGGCTGGCTTTGAACCGCAATCCTCAGATCTCAACCTCCTGAGCAGCTAGGATTACAGGCGTGAGCCACCAGCGCCCGGCTTATCTATGTCATTGTTATCACGGAGCCCATCCCCGCCATGGCTAAACCCATGATGATTCACCCCATTCCCCTACACCCAGTACACCCGTCCCCAGACTCTACTGGGCTTCCGGTCCTGCACGTGCCCACGCATCTCACCCACCACCATGGACAGCGCCTTCTTTCCCAGCCTCTTCTCCTCCTACTGTTAGTTGTCCGAGATCCTGGTCTGTTCCCTTTGCTGCTTGGGAACGTGCCAGACCTTTGGATGGCCCCACAGGGGAATGGCTGACATTCTGTGTGAAGCTGGCTGGATGCAAACTCCCCCAAAGGCCAGACCAAAGGGCCCACCAAAAGACAAAACGACCAGAGATCAGTCAGAGCTTCCTTGGTAGGAGATGGTCAATCTGATTTGACCAAAGTTCCTGGAGGGAACGCCTCCGGTCTTGCGTTTTCAGTTCCCCGATACCTGGGCCCCTGCCTACTTTGTAAGCACTGATGTAGATGGGGTGATGTTCTCGGGCCTGGGGACCTTGGTTACGTTCGGATGAAGCCAGTTTTCTAGTGACTTGTCATTTCCCTTCAATTTCCTCGGTGGTGAGCCCAGACCTGATGGGTTCTGGACCTGGGTTGGGATGCCTCTGCCCCGATCAGATCACAGGTGAATGCACGTTTCTCCCCAAACCACCACCCGTTAATTAAGACACTGATGGTACACGAACAAAGGCCAGGAATTGGATACCACAGCCTATAAAGAAAGGCCCCGCACCAGTACTGTGGCATAAGACGTAAGATACAGACCACCTTGTTTCTGTCTCTGTGTTAGAAGAATAGTTCAACTTGGAGCTTTTCTATTCTCCATACTTGAACATTTTGTGTATTTGCATTTGTTTAACGAGAGTTCCTTCTAGTAGTGGGAGAAGCCTTGGTATGGCCTCTGCTGGGTTTTGCATTTGATTTATTCTTTTTAAAGCAGAAACACAGCTAAGAGATCCAAGTGGGTGATTGTCTTTTTGAGATGTCATGCTCTATTTCTCCTAAATTTGCATGTCAGTTCAAAGAGATCCATAGAGGCAGAAATATACAGTTGATACGGTTTCCTCCCAAATTCACTGTGTTTTGTAAAATGGAAAGCCTAGGGGGCCACTTTATAAAGGCCAGACGATGGGTTTTGTGATCTCAAGAACATTTAGCCCCTGTGAGCTGAAGGACAGCGCCCAGGCCCTGAGGGCCTCAGTGACTTCCAGGAGCTCTGTCTGGGGTACAGGAGCCTGGTACTCCAAGCTGGGCCTAGGCAGACTCAGCCTTGCAGGACAGAGCCAAGCCAAGGCCGTGGGGGGGCCTCTGTGGGTACCCGGCATGGAATTTTCCTCTTGGAGCCTGAACCAGTTCCTCGCCACCACTCAGTCACTGTGAGTGAGCCCGGGGAATTCTAAGAGATTAGACATTAGACGGGAAAACGATCACTACCCAGATCCTGCTCGTCCCCTGACTGAGAGGCTTCAGCCGATTGGGGGAGTCACCTGCTCGTCTCCGTGCAGTCCAGGCCCTGGGCGGGTTTCCTGGATCAGGCTGACCTCTGTGGCCAATGACAGTGACCTCACCACAGCATGCTGGGAACCAGCAGCACCAAGGGCTTCTGAAAAAGACCAGCTCCCCGTGGATTCAACTGAGGAGATGATACAGGAATCAGAGCGGCGGTGCTCACGTTGATGAGCGCGTGCCTGGCGCCACGCATGGATATTTAAGGAGGTCATGGGGCGCATGCTTTAGTATTCTCTAGGGAACAGGTAGTGGCCGATGCAGATCTCAGCAGGAACATGGTGGGGGGGCTCCTTCTTGCTAAGAGATGACAAAGTAACACAGGGACCTGGGAAAGCGACGTGGCTTATCCCACGGCTGTGGTGGGTCTAGTGGCTTTTCTCTGCCACTCTGGGGGGTGTCACGGGCAGGACCTATCGCCGTGTGGCGGAGGCTGGCAGACTCAGTGACCTGACTATGAGGCTCGGGGTCTTGCCTCGGTCTCCAGGACACTCAGGACCGGGCCGGCAAACGCGGCCTGGGTCGGCCTGCGGAGGGCCTGAGACGGGTCCTTTGCGGTTCCATCGAGGCCGGCGCCGGGCTGGGCCAGCCCCTTCCATTTCCGACCCTGGGGGTGTGGGCCACGCCTGGCACTAACCCGACTCGCGCACCCGCAGGTGTTTTTCAGGGGCTTCACGGTGAACGCGGTGCGAGGCTTCCCCATGAGCGCGGCCATGTTCCTTGGCTACGAGCTCTCCCTGCAGGCCCTCCGCGGAGACCACGCCGTGACCAGCCCCTGAGCGCCCCCCTCCCCGCGCCCCCCACCCCCGGTGAGTGTGCACCTCCTTTCTTCATCGTGCAAAAGCAGCCAGTCGACCAATGTCACTCTGCCCGCCCTGGGGTAGGTGGGGCTGGAGTTTTCCCCCTTGCTCATCTCTGGTCTCCATCTTGTACCTCCTATACCCTCTCTCACCCCTGGGTCAGGGCTCGGGCTGTGTCCTCGGCCGCCCTCTTCTCACGCCTCCCTTTCCCCTGGTCTCAGAGCGAAGATCTTTGTCCTCCAGTCCTGTGGACGCCCGGCCCCGAGCCAGCCCACGCCCAGCCCCTCCTCCCTGACAGCACTGGCTGAGGAGCGTTCAAGCCCCTGGGGGGGGTCTCTCCCTCTGACCCCCAAACGGGTCACCTGCCAAGTCCAGGAGACAAACAGCGACAAGTCACAGAACTTTCCAGTTGACCCAGAAGCCCCCATGACTACACATTTCCCCCCAGCAAGGAGGGTTAGCTCCAAAGAAGCCCACCGAGCCTCAATGTTGCTTCCTCCAGGGAGGCCGCCGGCAGCCTTGGGTGGCGCCGCATCCTGGCCGCCAGAAGGGGGCACCACGGGCCACCCAAGACCTGCCCTTGAATCTGCGTTCCTCGGCTCCCTCCCCTGCCCCTTAGACACCCCGATCCACAGCTTTTCTGGCCCTGTCCTGTTGCGTTCCCTTTGTAAAAGGAAGAGGGTAGAGGCACATTTCACATACGTGCACATCTTGGTGAGGAGTTCCTGCATCCAGACAGGGCTAGGGACGTGGTTTGGTTATTAAAGCCCTGTTCAGATGTCACAATCCCCCTGCATCCAAAGAGGTGAAGATGCTTTAATCCTATCATAAAACCAATGTGTTGTCAATTGTAGACAAATAGAAAATGCAAAGAGATAGAACAAAACACAAATACCTACCATCGCCAGACCTTGTTATCATTCTGTTGTTTTGTGTCCTAAGGCTTGAACTCAGGGCATGGGCACTGTCCCTAAACGTTTTTGCTCAAGGCTAGTGCTCTACCACTCAAGCCATAGCTCTACATCTAGCTTTTTTTTTGGGGGGGGGGGTGGTTCACAGACTTTCCTACCCAGGCTGGCTTTGAACCATGATCCTCAGGTCTCAGCGTCCTGAGTAGCTAGGCTGACAGGCGGGAGCCACCGGTGCCCAGCCTTATGTGTCTACTTCTTAACTCTCTAAACTTGTTTCCCAGCACTGGGAAGGTTTGTCCTTTCTGATACCTGGGTTAAGACTCAGGGCCACCTGATTACTTGGCTGGTACTCTACCACCTGAGCTACCAGTTCATAGGAAGAAAGGAGAATTGGACAGGTCGAAGAAGATGCCCTTTGTGGTAGAAATGGGGGTGGTCATAACCACCATTTGTCCAGGTCTTGTCTCTGGCCCACCTCCCTGACCACGGCTCCAGAACTTTCCTAGAACAGTACCGCTCCACTCTTTGTCCTGATACACACATTCCCAATTTCCGGGGCGGTTTGTATTCTTCCTTCCGGTACCAGGAAATTTCCCTTGAGGAAAAGAGACACATTCTTCTCCTGCCTTGTTCCTAAATAACCCACACAGAGCCCCCCCACCCCCACCCTTCAGCACCCACACGATCCTTGGCACGTGGCGGGCTTTTCTAGAAACAGTCTCTGGCAGACCACTGACCCCTAGATGGAGAGCTGGTTCTTGTGGCTTCTCCTTTCCTCTCAGGGCAGTTCAGAACCTCAGAACCTCATTCCGTTACCGGACGAGGCTGACCGACTGAAAGCCAGCCATCGTGAATCTTCCAGAATCTCCCAGAAGAGGGAAGGAAGGGCCTAGCCACCCCAGGGGGGCGGGGAGGGGAAGGGCTCTGGCCCACATGCTAGCCTTGGAGTGCCTTCAATCCCCCCCCCCCCAGCTTCTGAGGTTGCCCGGGAAGGAATCAGTAGACTGGGGGCTGCGGGGAGTCACCTCCTCCTTCAGTTCTAGACCCAGCACCTGGAAAGATCTGAGCCAAATAAACCCTGCACCCAACCCCGTGGTCCTCTCCCTTAGAATTCACAGAGGAGCTCCAAGTGGTTCTTAACGTTTCCAAATAAAAAGCCCTGGAAACCTCTTCGTGTCGCTTCTGGGTCAGATGCCTCTGCCTGCTTGCTGAGAGGCTTCGGCCATCTGGGTCCCTGTGTATGCTGAGCCCCTTGGAGATACCATGCCGGCCCCAGGAGAAACCTGCTCTCCTCAGGTAACTCCCCTTCTCCTCGCTGCTGAAGTGGGCAGGGAGAAGGCGCTGACTGGAAGGAGAAAGCCCTGCAGATGCTGGCCCCAGCCCGAGCAGCCTGGCATGTGGTGATGAGGCTTCGGAGGATGGTGGCCCTGAGCTTGGGTGGGGCGGGGCTCAATGCCTAAGGCCCTAGCCACAGGAGGTGATGGCTGCCCAGCCGTTGGGGGCATCGTGTTCATGATGAGCTCCCGAAGTCTATGCCTGCTGCAGCCCACACATTCCCCCCCAGAGCCCCTTCCTCTGGGAGATGAGGGCGGCTTGTGAAGCCTCCAGTTACACTCCCCTAGAGTGCATCGTGACAGGCACTGTGGATGCTGGGCGGAGGTGCCCCTCGGGTCTAGTTCATCTGGCCGCTGTCTAGATCATCTAGTTCGTCTGCTTGTCGTCCAGATCATCTAGTTCATCTGGCTGCAGTCCAGATCATCAAGTTCATCTGTTTGTAGTCCAGATCATCTAGTTCATCTGGCTGCAGTCCAGATCATCTAGTTCATCTGGCTGCAGTTCCGATCATCAAGTTTATCTGCTTGTAGCCTAGATCATCTAGTTCATCTGGCTACAATCTAGATCATCTAGTTCATATGCCTATAGTCTAGTTCATCTAGTTCATCTGGCTGTAGTCTAATTCATCTAGTTCATCTGCTGTAGTCTAGATCATCTAGTTCATCTGCCTGCAGTCTAGATCATCTACTTCATCTGCCTCTAGTCTAGATCATCTAGTTCATTTGGCTGTAGTCTAGATCATTTAGTTCATCTGCCTGTAGTCTAGATTATCTAGTTCATCTGGCTATAGTCTAGATCATCTAGTTCATCTGGCTATAGTCTAGATCATCTATAGTTCATCTGGCTATAGTCTAGATCATCTAGTTCATCTGGCTGTAGTCTAGTTCATCTGCTGTAGGTCTGCCATGTCTGGCCACGTGCTGGTCCCTGCCGCCCAGTTCGATTGAAAGTAGCCATTGCTGCGGTGTTCTGTATGCTCACTGAGAAGCTACGATCTGATTTGTGTTTTTGGACCCTTCCAGCTTCTCTGAATTCTTTTTTTTTTTTTTTTTTGGCCAGTTGTGGGGCTTGAACTCAGGGTGAAGATCAGGGTGCGTTGGCTTTGCCCCTGCTGAGCGGTCACTGGCCACAATGGTCAAGGCCATTTATAGCAGCAAAAGAGAACACTATTGGGAGATGGCTATATAGGAGTTGTGGATTTCCTTTTTCTTTTTTGTCGGCTCTTCAGCTCAAGGCAAGTGCTCTACCACTTGAGCCATAATGCCACTTCTGGGTTTTTCTGCTTATGTGGTACCGAGGAATCGAACCCAGGGCTTTATGCATGAGAGGCAAACACTGTACCCCTGAGCCACCTTCCCAGCCCAGGAGTTTCGGATTTCCCTGGAGAAGGTGCTCTGGTGGCTCACGTGGGGGCACAGGTTCCAGTTCTCAGTCAATACACCATGGCCTTTCACGCATTCAGCCATAAAAATGTGTGTTTGAGCTGGTGCCGGTGGCTCTATTCCTAGCTACTCAGGAAGCCAAGATCTGAATATCACAGTTCAAAGCCAGCCCAGACAGAAACGTGTGTGAGACTCTTATTTCCAATTAGCCAGCAAAAAGTTGGTATGGGAGGTGTGGCTCAAGCGGTAGAGCGCCAGTCATTGAACAAAGCAGGGAGCTGGAGCTTGACCTGACCATGTGCTTTTACTGGAAACATTACATCCATGTCCCAGCAGTACCCTATCAATAGCAGTTCCCCAAAGAACGTTTGCTTATCTTCCACTACTTACCAGAAATTGAGAATTAAAAAATAATAATCACTAAAAGCAAACTATCAGTCATGGCGTGTAAATGTGAAGCTTCCTAAGACGCTATGTGGAGGAATCACCACTTGGTGGCAGCAGAGGTCAACCCAACCCAGGCAGGTGTCCGCCTGGCAGATTTCGACCTTGGCCTAGATGACAAGCCAATCCACCACACCCAGACCCTTGGCACCTCCCTTCCCAGATTCCCATTTCTCATTGCTTCTCCATGGGGGGTGGAACTCCATCTAGGGAGACCTTCACCAGCTAGGGTTTCCTCCCTGGTAAAATGGCCACACCAGCCTCCTGGCCTGCCATCCACAGCTCTCCTAAGAATCAAGTGCACATGCGGTTTTGTGATCTGTAACGTGCAAATACAGTTTGGGGTTGAACTCGCGGGTTTGGGTGTTCACCTGCCGTGGTCCTCTCAGAGAGCCTGAGTTATAGTTACCTTGTAATCAGAAATATGTAACGTTTGTGAAATACAGTTGCCTGTCTCTTAGGGCTTTGGGGCTCCAATCCCTCCATGAATTGCTGATTAAAGCCCTTCAGGATTTTGACTCCCAGAGTCTGCTCTGCCCAGCAAAGAGTAGTCTAGACTGTGCGTGCCAGAGAGCCAGAAACCCATCTGCTCGAGTACCGTGTCCCGTCTCTGGCTGAGCGTGGAGAAGGGCCCTGCTGGCTCAGTCCTCTAGCCACGAGTTCAAGTCCAGCCCCATTCCTCACCATACCCTGAGCGCCTGGCGTATTCTTGATGTTGGGATGGCCAAGCCGTCTGCTCAGGTGGCTTCAAATGTGTGTGGGAAATACACCGAGGCTTATTTTTACTACTTTTCCCCCCTACCTAAATTTAGGGGGTTTCATTTCCAAGCCTCCTTTCTACTAGTTGGCAGAAGATGTGATTTATTGATTGATTGATTGATTTTTGGCCGTTTCAAGGTAAGATTTAGACATTGCAAGAGAAACACTCAGTTCAAGATCTTCTTCTCCTCCTCCCTCTCAGGGGACCCTGGATTCTGGGGAATGAGATGTGAGGAGACCGCCGGACCTGGGGAGACCTTCTCCCCTCCCCTGGTGCTCTTCCCAGCCTGCCCCGGGGCACGGCTGCCCTTGGTACCAGCTCCTATGACAGCAGCTCTCTTCCCACCTAGCCCCTAGACCCCTGGGTCTAGCCTCGGTCAAGCTGAGGCCTTGTTGCCTGGTGGGAAAACCTTGTCTTCACTGGGACCCCCAAGGGGCTGTGTCAGGCCCTGCCCTAGGGGTAGGAGGCTCTGCCTACGCCGCCTCTGGTGTGAGGTGGTGAGAGGCATTCTCTCTTCAGCCTTGAAGGCGTCTTAGGACCTGTGGTTCAGATGCACTCCATTCGTTTCTCATTCCTTTGGTGGAGTTTAGCCACCTGCCACCCACAAGCTCTGCAGTACCCCCAGCAGGGGCTGGCCTTCCTTGCTCTCTGACGTCTCTTTCATTGTCCGCCCCTTGGCTAAGACTAGAGCTTCAAGGATTCCTATTAATAAAGAACCAAAGCCTAGCGCCAGTGGCTCACGTCTGTCATCCTAGCTACTCAGGAGGCTGAGATCTGAGGATCGTGGTTCGAAGCCAGCCCAAGCAGGAAAGTCGGTGAGACTCTTCTCTCCGACAAACCACTCAGAAAACTCAAAGCGGCGCTGTGGCTCAAGTGGTAGAGCGCTCGCCTTGAGCCGAAGAGCTGAGGGACAGCGCCCAGACCCAGAGTTCAAGCCCCAAGAATACATAGCTCACAGGGTTGTTGCGAGACAGTCCATGAAGCGTGATTCTCAGTGCTTGGGGTTCAGGAAAACTGCCGGCAATGTAACGATCTCCTCTCCTTTCTCCAAGGTGGCTTCATTGATTCCAGGTGACACAGAGAGGGGAGAGCCATGTTTGCAGGCCTCAGCGCTCACCCGCACATGCGACCTCGGCCACAGGATGCTTTCCTATTTATTTTCTCTTTGAGAAGACCTAAGGGAAAACACCAGGTTTGCTGATTGGCTCATCTGTGGCAGTGAATGGTCACCTGCTGCTGCTGCTCTGGCCCATCTCGGGTGACAGACTGCCTTCTCTGAAACCACGCCCAAACCACCAGATTCTGCCAGGTCATGATCCTGGGGCTCCCAGCACCGTGGAGGCGGGGCTTCCTGAGACTTAGAAAACCCAGATGGAAGAGGAAGTACCCCATTGCTCCCCCGCCCTCCCCCGCCCGCCCCACAGCAGCCTCCGTCCCTCCAGGAAATTGCCCAGCCCCCAGATAAAAGTGTGGGTGAGCCCAGAGCAGGGGGAAAAGCAAGCAGTAATCCAATCCCTTATCGCCCATTGTGAAACCCAAACAACTCAGACAGCTCAGGGGTGTTTTGACTCACTGGCCTTCAAACCTCGACTGCCTCGTGTGAAAACTCATTTCGGCAGAAGAGGTTTTGTATTCATTTTCAAGAAGGTTAAAGAATGAACCTCGGCAGGCCGCTGGTGGCTCACGCCTGTCATCCTAGCTACTCAGGAGGCTGAGATCTGAGGATCACAGTTCAAAGCCAGCCTGGAAAGGAAAAGTCCATGAGACTCTGATCTCCAATAAACCACCAGAAAACCAGAAGTGGTGCTGTGGCTCAAGTGGTAGAGCGCTCGCCTTGAGCTGAAGAGCTGAGGGACAGCGCCCAGGTCCAGAGTTCAAGCCCCATGACTGACAAAAGTAAATAAATAAATAAATGAATAAATAACTAAAAATAATATCCGGTTCCTGTCATTCCTAGGACATGAAATGAGGTACTGTCTGTTTAATATCTACCGTCAGGGCTTAAACATTAAGTGCTTGATGCCGGTGAATAGAAACGCTTTATTTGCTAGAGCTTTTTACGTCCCTAGGCACAAAAAACGATGGGAGATTCTGGAATCTGCTCGTGAGCATTGAAACCCGAATCCTTCTTCCCATGGGGATGGGAGGGGCTGCGTCTAGCCTAGCCCGACCTGTCCCCCCCCCCCCCCCCCCCCCCCCCCCCCGCGCAGGGGAAGCAGACAGGTCAGCAGTGGGTTGATGGGGTGAATCCCTGCCTTCCCCCCAAAAGAAAAATGTCAGGTGGCCACAGAGGGAGGACAAAATGTGACAGCAGAGGACCCTTCACTGAGAAAACCAACATGTTGCTCTTTGATCCGTGTCTCCAGAACTAACTGAAAACGCAACTCTTCTCCCAGCTTCGACAGGAAGCCTGAAGCAGCCACATCGTTGGTCTATCTGGGTGAGCACCTGGATGGGTGCTAAAATAAGGGGGAAGGGCTGGGCTCATGACTTCGTGGTAGAGCACCTCCTTCACGAGCATTAGGCATGGAGTTCAAACCCCAACACCACCCACCAGACCTACCCCTGTATGATTGCCTCTCCAGGCCCTCCTAATTTCTGCACCCAGATAATAAGACCTTCCTCAGACTTAGTTCCCTGGACCCCTTGGCTAAGTCCCCGTCTCTGTCACCCCTGTTTTGGCAGCGTGATATGGCAACGAGGAGAGAACAGATCGATGCCCACCTCATCGCCGAAAGAGCTGCACAATCCATACACCTCGATGCGGGCCGAGGACTGTCTGCTGGACAGGTGAGTCCAAATGAAGGACAAAGCCCATTGAGGGTCTCTGTCTCTGGAGGCCCTGAGATTTCTAAACCATAGGCAGGAGAAGTAGCCAGGGACAGGCTAGAATACCCGGGAGGGAAAGCAACTGGAATCTCGGTATCTCCAAAGCAGGTTTTGCTACAAAAAGATGTCATCCTTTGAGAAGCCTCTCGTTTCTGGGGCTGGGGAGGTAGCTCGCTGGTAGAGCACCTGTCTCGTTAGGAACAAGGCCCTGGGTTCCATCCCCAGCTATGCAAAAATGAACGAAGTAATAAACAAGGCCTCTGCTATTCGTTCCATGCCTCTAAAGCCAGTGGCTCACGCCTGTCATCCCAACTACTCAGGAGGCTGAGATCTGAGGATCACAGTTCAAAGCTAGCCCAGGCAAGGAAAGTCTGTGAGACCCGTATCTTCAATAAACCACTGGAAAACTGGAAGTGGCACTGTGGCTCAAGTGGTAGAGCGCTCGCCTTGAGCTAAAGAGCTGAGGGACAGCGCCCAGGCCCAGAGTTCAAGTCCTACGATCAACAAAATAAATAAAGCCCCAGATGTTGGGGCGAGGGTCATTCCACGGCCAGACTCCTTTACCTCCAGCCTTGACCCTGCCTCCACCTACCCACCACAGGGCTGGGAAGGCCAAAGAGGAGGTTGGCAGCTTCCCTCCCGGTATGGGGAAGGCAGCTGCGGTGTGCTCTGGCCCTGTTTCTCTTCCAGGCATAGCGAGGCCCCATCTAAATACCAATATCTGGACCCCGTTGAGCATCTCCATCGCATGCCCACACCTCTTAGGCCTTCCATCCAGGTGGGCCAGGCTCACCGAGCACCTGCCCCACGCCAGCCCCAAGCGGGCACTTGGAACTTCCTAACTGTGCCTACTGCCCAGCCAGGGGTCAGGGCCTCCAGGCAAGAGTGTGTGTGTGAGTGTGTATGTATGTGTGTTGGTCGTGGGGCTTGAGCTCTGGGCCTGGGCGCTGTCCCTCAGCTCTTCAGCTCAAGGCGAGCGCTCTACCACTTGAGCCACAACGCCACTTCCGGTTTTCTGGTGGTTCAGGGGAGAGAAGAGTCTCACCAACTTTCCTGCCTGGGCTGGCTTTGAACCATGATCCTCAGATCTCAGCCTCCTGAGTAGCTAGGATGACAGGCGTGAGCCACTGATGCCTGGCTTGTTTGTTTTAAATAATGGAGTCTTTGATCTATTTTTGTCCCTTGGTCAAGTTTCTAGCTGCCTTTATTCTGCTCAGCAAGGAATAAATAGGAAGCAGCTTATGTTCTTTTCTTTCCCCGCCTCACATGTATTTATTCCAAAGTCAAGACGTAAAAATTCCAAACAAATAGTCACAACAGATTTTGATTTAGAAGAGCTTGCTCGCTTCATTGTTTTGTTTTGTTTTTTTAATTCACAACAACTTAAAGAGAAGGCTTTTAAAATTCAATAAATAGGATAAATAGCATTAGTTCTTCACATTTGGCCTCCCATCGCTCCCGTGGCTTTCTGGAAGGTTTCCCGGAGCGTCCTCAGAAATGTCATGGTGTTACCAGCCATGGTTTGGTTGCACGGCTGTTCACAGGAAAATGACTGTAGAGATAAAAAGAAAAAAAAAAGTTGGGCCAAAGTTGGCAAAAAGCCTTGTGGGAGCAAGAGGCCTGGGACCCTCCCCCCTGCCTAGAACCTGGGGGTTCCAGTCCTGAGACCTACAGTAAATCAATGAGAGGCCGGGGCTGGTGGGCACTTGATAGAATCTAAGTGGCTGACATGGTTGACGTACACACATGGGCACCAATCAGGTGGCCCTAAGACCCTCCCTGTATCCAATTAGAGGCCACCTTGAGGGCTACAATGCCTCATGATTCTTTTGACTGGTCCTTCCAAGGTCATTTCATTATCACAGTGAACCTGGGAGTCACCAGATCCAAGTTCAATCTCCACTTCGCCACTTATCACGTAGACTGCATCAGGTAAATTCGAGGGCTTCCCTGAGCTTCCCTCTCCTCCTCCTCCTCACACAAGGAGAGCATTTAGAACCATATGTCCTCCAGCGTAGCTCAGTGGCCAAGTGCTGGGCTTCCTGCCTTCTGCACTTTCCTACAGATGCTCATGGCAGGGACTTGAGAGATGCCCAGCCCCCACCCCACATCGCATGGGAATGCTCACTCCGATGTGGGTGCATGTCCTTAAAAACAAACAAACACCTTTTTCAACCAACCAAAACAAAAAAGAAATCTGCTTTAGCATATAGGCCAGCATATCTATCTTGATAGCAAATTGAATCTTTAGGATAATTGAATATTGTGTGGGGCACAGGCCTGATTTTCTTGATTACACCTTCTCTTGACAATCAGGATGGATTCTTTCATTCTCCAATAAACAGAGAGAAGAATGTGGCCTCATCTGTGTCAGCATTTTTTTTTAACTACAGGGAGCAATGGAATATCTGGTGGATTCGGTTTTGATTCTATTGTTTAACAGCCCCATAAAACCCTCACCATGACATATAAACTCATATAAACTCACCGGACACTTGTTGTACTTTAGAACTTCAACTACCTTTCTCACTCGATAGAAAATCTGTTTTCTATCTGTTTTCTGGGTGACGTTGATCAGCTGGGACAGCCCCTCCCGGAGGCAGGGTGTTGGACAGTTGTCCTGGTAAAGAATAGAGATTTATTTAAAAAGGAAACACTCTCAGGATAGCTTTCGGCAGGGATCACGAGAGAGAATGGCCTTTACTTTGGACCCAAATGACCTTGCACTATTTATTTGTTTGCCGGTCCTGGGGCTTGAACTCAGGGCCTAGGCACTGTCCCTGAGCTTCTTTTACTCAAGGCTAGCACTCTACCACTTGAGCCACTTCTGGCTTTTTCTATGTATGTGGTACTGAGGAATCCAACCCAGGGCTTCATGCACGTTAGATGAGCGCTCTACCCCTGAGCCATCTTCCCAGCCCTTTGTGCTATTTTTTGATAGGTCCCTTGCCAATCTAGGAAATGAGCTTTCAAGGATTTCAAGGTGAGGTCACTTTTCATTTCTGGAGATTTCCAACCCATCCCATCCAAGAAACCTGAGAACCCTGGCAAATTGACATTCCTTATCTCTTTTCCAATGGTGCCCCTACTCCAAAATCTAGTCGCAGTGAGTCTGAAAGTTTAGAGAAAGGGAGAGGCTCTGGGCACCAGCCGCTAGGGTGCGCACTTGGGTCGTGGCCGGTGTGCCAGTGTAGCTGCAGTGGGGGGTGGGGGGGGAGGAGGGGGAGCTGGGCCAGGCTAGGACAGGCTGTCCATGCAGGATCCCCTCCTCTCCGCTTCTCATCTAACTGAGGATGGTATGACAACGGACCTCCACTGGGGGGCGCTTAGCTCTGGCTGAGAGGAGTTGGGAGTCAGATTGGAACATCCCTGCCAGAGGGAGGGCTCTTCTCTCCCAGAGTCCCTTCCTTCTCCCTCCCCTCCCCCAACGCAACCACAAGGGCTCTCTGTCCTCTGCAGCAGCCGTAAGAAAATCATCTTAAGAGCCGGAGGCTGGTGGCTTACGCCTGTCATCCTAGCTACTCAGGAGGCTGAGATCTGAGGATCACGGTTCAAAGCCAGCCCGGGCAGGAAAGTCTGTGAAACTCTGATCTCCCACGAACCACCAGAAAACCAGAAGTGGCGCTGTGCCACAAGTGGTAGAGCGCTCGCCTTGAGCTGAAGCGCTCAGGGACAGCGCCCAGGCCCAGAGTTCAAGCCCCACCACTGGCCAAAAACAAAAAAATCATCTTAAGGCCGCTGATGGGAATAAGAGGAGGAGGGGGGGGTGGCAAGAAGAAAGGGAAGGAGGGAAAGAGGGAGGGAGGGAAAGAAGAAGGGAGGGGGGAAGGCAGGAAGGAAGGAAGGAAGGAAGGAAGGAAGGGAAGGGAGGGAAGGACGTGAGGTACAGTACCTACATAGTTTTGGCACATCAAAGACAGAGTTACTATTTTATTTATATTACTTCATCCAATTTTTCTACATATGCATTAGAAAGCAATATCGTATCATTTACTATATTCCTTAGAAGGCATTTACTATATTAATTCTAGTTGTATTTTATCATATGTGTGGCCATTCATTGTAAAAGATACCCATATATATTATATATATGCTATCTGATATATAAATATTAAAGATACTAAAACGCCCTCAGAGTCTTCAAGGGTTCGAATGCTCACTGCTGGGAAATGTCTACCTAGTAGAAAACTTCCAGAGCCAGGTTTTACAGGGGGAATAGTGATCTGTAACAATTGCAGTTGAGTCACAATCCCTAATGTAAAATATGGAATAGAGCCGTTGATAGTTTTCTTTTTCTTACTTACAGGAGGGATGGGCAGACACAAACAACCGGTCGCCTGCAAGAAACAAATCTCAGTGTGAACACTCCAGCTGCGAACCCCCAGACCCGGCTAGGATGTCTCCCAACGTTTACTCACGTTGGCGCTGCAGCTGCAGCTGGAGGATGGATCTTTCTAAAGGTAGAGAGGCGAAAAGCCGCCGTGAGTGGTACATTTCATTCCCCCCTCCCAGATCTATTTCCCTACAGCCCCCGAGCCTACCTGCAGCTTCTCGATCAGGAAATCAGCATTGAAGATTGCTATCGAGGAAGAGCATCTTTGGGCCTCTGTGGAGCAGAGGGAGAGCAGGGTAGAGGTTAGGACCACAGCCAGAAGCATCTTCGACAGGACACTGGAACTAAGACCTGCAGACACCTTCCAGTCTAGTTATATTTAAAGCTCCTTCAAACAGGGTGGGTCGGGGGGGCGGGGGGAGGGTGGGAAACCCCATTATCAAACTGATACCCTGGCCCACTTTTTCCCTGTAAGTTGGGGCCACTTGATATGAAAAATTAAACACACACGCACACCCAAATCATACTGAGTCACTTGACCGAAGCTGTGTGGTGCCAGGAAATAACATTCCCCAGAAAAGATGCAAAAGTTGAGTTGTGAGATGCTGAAGAAAAAATTAAAGATTAAAAAAAAAAAACCACATAATTAAAAAAAAAAAACAAAAAACTAAAAGCAGGGATTCTGGTTGTGAAAGTTAGCATGCTTTTCTATGAAAAAGCCCAGATCTGTGTTTTCCCTTGTGTTGACTGATTCACCAGTCCTGGGTGCTGTAATGCATGGGGGGAGGAGGGTACAGCCGAGGGATGGGGGAGGAGGGGGTCGAGACAGAGCAGGAAGGTCCAGTGACTGGACCTGATGGGGGTTTTCCTTGAGTGATTGCAGTCTCAGTGCTGAGTGAAGGCATCTGCAATTGTCTCTTGTGCCCAGGAACAAACCCCTCCACCTGGGTGGAATGCAAGCTTCAGAAGGCCACACAGGTGTGGATTATAATCTCCTCCAAGGTTCCTCGCCTCTCTAGAGGCCTTCCAGAGGGAGCATTGTATAACACAAGTGGAGGCTCGGCGCTTAAAACGGGAGTGTGCCTCTTGTTTACTGAGCACTTACTACATGCCACTCACCGTTCGTGCGCTTTATATCAACCGAGTAGTACCACCGAGTGAAATCGGTACACATTTGGCACCTGCCTTTTCTAACTCTTCAAATGCAGTCTCCCTTTTGGCTTCTGGGTGCTTTGGTGTGACTCTGTTACTTTAAATCAGGAAGTAAGTTCATCGAGGACCTCTATGTAGGATCATTATTGTCAGTGTTTTATAGCTGGAGAAACTGAGGCACGGAGAAGCAAATCATTTTCCCAAAGTTGAGCAACCGGAGGCCATAGAGTCTGTATTTAAGTCTGGTTCTTGAGTATAGCTCTTAAACTCTGTTGCCTCTCTTCTATTCATTGGTAAAAAATATACACTGTATGTTGTTACCAGCTACAGTATTTCCATGTGATATAGAAATTAGACATCATTCTTCTGCGTTTTGTATTTCCTGAGCGTACTCCCTGTCTCCTTCCTCCCCATATTCTTCTTAGCCTCTAATAATCATTCTTCCACTCTCTTCTTATTTGAGAGTGACATTTTTTTTTTCTTGCCAGTCCTGGGGCTTGAACTCTGGGCCTGGGAGTTGTCTCTGAGCTTCTTTTGCTCAAGGTGAGCACTCTACCACTTGAGCCACAGTACCGCTTTCAGCTTTTTTTGAGTAGTTTTATTGGAGATAAGAGTCTCATGGACTTTCCTGTCCGGGTTGGCTTTGAACCACAATCCTCAGATCTCAGCCTCCTGAGAAGCTAGGATGACAGGTATGAGCCTGGTTTGAGACCAATTTTCTTAGCTTCCACCTATAAGAGAGAATATTTCGTTATTGTCTTCTGAGTCTGGCTTTTTCCACTCCCTTGAATGCCTAGTTTCATCCAGGATTTATTCTTTCTTCTGGCAGAGTAGCATTCTAAGGTGCACATATACCATGTTTTCCTTGTCTGCTGTTAGACAGGTAAGTTAATTCTGTATCCTAGCGATGTGGACACGAAGGTGTGTCTTGGGCATGCTGATTTTATGTCCTTCAGATAATATCCCAAAGTGAAATTTCCAGATCGTCCCTGCAGTATCTGTTTTTGCACATCTGTTTTTAGGTTTGTGACCAACCTCCAAACTGTTCTCCATAACGGCCGTGCCGATTTCCACTCGCACAAGCAGTGTGCAAGTTCCCAACACGCCACATCCCAACCAGCATTTGCTCTCTTCCTCTCCCCCCCCCCCCACACTTTTGACCATAGCAATTCTGCCTGGAATGATATGATATCAAGAGAAAGAATCAGAAGGCCCTGGGCACTGGTGGCTCACACCTGTCATCCTAGCTACTCAAGAGGCTGAGATCTGAGGATCGCAGTTCAAAGCCAGCCTGGGCAGGAAAGTCTATGAGTTTCCCATCTCCAATTAGCCACCATCAAGGTGAAGGAGAGCTGGGCTCGGGTGGTAGAGCACCAAACTTGGCTGAAAAAAGCTGAGGGACAGTGGTCAGACCCTGAGTTCAAGCCCCAGGATTGGTATACAGGAAGGAAGGAAGGAAGGAAGGAAAGAAAGAAAGGAAGGCAGGAAAGGAAGGAAGGAAGGGGAGGGAAAGAAGGAGGGAGGGAGGGAGGGAGGGAGGGAAAGGGAAGGAAGGACATACAAATATGAAGGGAGAAAGTAAAATGATCTTTTCTTATTGATGACTTCACCAGAAGGTGACTGGAGTTGCTAAATAAATTCAGTGAAATTTGAGGAGGCAAGGATCAACATATGGAAATCGGTGGCATTTTTATATACTAGGAATGAGACCGCAGAGAAACAGATCATGAAAGCAAACCATCCCATCCATAACAGCGACAGGAATAACATAAAATGCTTTGGAATAAGAGTACCGCGGTGTACACCTGTCATCCCAGCTGCTCAGGAGGCTGAGACAGACGGATCGGTGCTGGAATTCAAAGCCAGCCTGGACAGCATAGTGAGACCTCTTCCTCAAAAGAAAAAAGGAGCAGCCTAGAAAGAACTCAGTCAGGAGGTGATGACCTCTTAGACGGAAATTACAAAATACTGACGGAAGACATCGAAGAAGGTAGGTAAGTAGAGAAGAATTGCTCATGTTCACAAGCTGGGAGAATTCGTATGAAAATATCTATGCTTCCCAATGGGACTAACAGATTTGATACCGTTTCTGTCCAAATACACATGGCTTTCTTCAAAGAGATCGGTAGTTCAGGAACAGTGATTCCAAGCTCGTCTACATATGGATGCCTTCTTCCCTGCCCGTGTCTCCTGGAGTTAGATTCCACACGACTCTATCCCATACAGCTTCTCTTGTTCATTACCTTACTCCCAGGGTAGCAAGTGCTGGTAACTCTTTTAGAAAACTACTTAAAGATAGTTTTTTTTTTTTTTAAAAATGAATAAATAACCCATACACTTAATTTTGCAAATCATGATCAGATTCGTACTCTTTAGGAAATGACCGGTGCATGGTACCCAGGGAGATCATTAACACACAAAAAGCGGACTACGCTGGAAGATCGCAGGCAGGAACAGCCTTTGAAGAATGAACTCACAGTGGACCCAAGGAGAACCTCCCATTCTCATTCTGGGCGGACTTGAGGCACAGTTAAGTCTCTCCTCCTTCTCTATCTCCCCAGGTAAGGCAGTATGAGCCCCAGAACTCCCGCTGGGAGCCAGGGTGAGGATTTTCTTCATTATCCTTTCCCTCTTCCCCACCCATTCAAGTCAGGAAAAGGAGCAAAATAAAAACCAGTGGCTCTGTAGTTCAAAACACCATGAAACCAGCAGATTTCTATCTAAGCAGTCTACAACTGGTGAGGTTTTTAGCTTCTAGG
Source organism: Dipodomys spectabilis (assembly GCF_019054845.1). Classification (NCBI taxonomy): domain Eukaryota; kingdom Metazoa; phylum Chordata; class Mammalia; order Rodentia; family Heteromyidae; genus Dipodomys; species Dipodomys spectabilis. The sequence continues at coordinate 1,652,408 of NW_024871288.1, read as the reverse complement.
ATTTTCTCAAAAGGCCCTCATGCAAATGAGCGCCCAGAGAAATCCACCTCGCTTAGAAATTACCCACCGACGTGACATATTAAGAAAGCCAAGATTCAAAAGAGATAATGCATTTCACAATAAATGACAAAAGCTCCTAAGCGACCATTTATTTGGGTCCAGAGATAAAGTCTGACACAATTGTTTTGTGATTTAAAAAAAAAAAAAAGCTCATGTGTCATGGACGATTTCTATAGGAATATACCTGAATGGTTATTAGTTCTAGGAAGCTACAGCCGAAAATGCCCAAAAATTTTTTTTAAACTACTAAATTTCTAAGTAAAACCCAGCCTGCATTTTTTTTTAAACTTTAGATCCAGAGATAACCACTCAGGATGGGCCTTGAGCATTAATCAAATAGTCACTTCTAGATCAGTATTTCTTAACCACCTATGATGGGGTAAGACCCTCTTGATATACTTCTCCCCAGAGGAGGGTGGATTTTCAACAGGCCTCCTGGACTTTTTCCCTCTCAGATCTCTCCTAAGCAGACTTCTAGATTTCCCCCCCCCCAAACAAAACAAGACAAAAAGACCTGTGAAGATGATATAGATAGTTCTCACTACCATATACCTACCTCTAGTTGCCTCTGGCATTAGTATCATATATTAATAAGGGTGCATTTGCTGCCATTAGTGAACCAATATTAGTGTATTATTAGTTGTGGAGGTATATACCTTACCCAATGTCCTTTTCCTGTTTTGGATTCCATCCAGGGTGTCCCATTACATTTAGCCACTGTATCTCATTGAATTCTTCTCAGAAGTGGTCATCTCCCGGACATTCCTGGGTTTGATGATGTTGCTGGTTTTAGGTGATACTTCTCAAGCCTTGTGTGGATGCTCTTCAGGTGGGATTTGCCTATTGTGTTTTTCATCTGGTTATATTGGCCACATGGGTTTGAGGAAGAAGACCACCAGAATAAAGTGTATTTTATTCACATCCTATCCGAATTACAGATTGTCAACAGGATTTTTATCACCTTTGATATTACCTTGATCCTAAGCCTGAAGCAGTGTTTGATAGATTTCTCTACTCTAAGATAAATATTTTCCCCCTCTTTTCTATACTGTGCTCTTTTGGGGAAAAAATCCCATCATTTTGTAACAGCTGTATTTAGGTATTTAGAGAGATATGTCCACCTCAAGTAGGACTGAGTACTTCTGTCAAATTCATTGTAATTCTTTTTTTTTTTTTTTTGTCGGTCGTGGGGCTTGAACTCTGGGCCTGGGCGCTGTCCCTCAGCTCTTTAGCTCAAGGCGAGCGCTCTACCACTTGAGCTACAGCGCCACTTCCGGTTTTCTGGTGGTTTTATTGGAGATAGGAGTCTCACGGTCTCTCCTGCCCGGGCTGGCTTTGAACCGCGATCCTCAGATCTCAGCCTCCTGAGTAGCTAGGATGACGGGCGTGAGCCACCAGCGCCCGGCTTCATTGTAATTCTTACGCATGGAATATTTGTTTCCTCCCATGCATCCCTTTGATACTGATATCAGTACAGAATCACGCATCATTATTACTGCATGTCACAGCCCAAGGCTGCTTTATTGATCTTGTTTGTCAAATGGACTCTGTGTGCCCTTTGGCCCTGTCAATGTGGGGTTTTTTAATTTTTAGTTTTTTATGATGGAGAAGGAGGCTTTCTGCCATCTCTCTTCTTTTCTTTTTTCTTTTTTTTGGGTCCGGTCGTGGGGCCTGAACTCTGGTCCTGGGCGCTGTCCCTCAGCTCTTCAGCTCAAGGCTAGCGCTCTACCACTTGAGCCACAGCACCACTTCTGGCTTTTTTCTTTTTGCTTATGTGGTGCTGAGGAATCGAACCCAGGGCCTCGAGCATGCAAGGCAAGCGCTCTACCACGGAGCCACCTTCCCAGCCCCTTTTCTTTTTTTCTTTTTGTCGATTGTGGGGCTGGAACTTAGGGCCTGCGTGCTATCTCTGAGCTTTGGTGCTCAAGGCTAGCACTCTACCACCTTGAGCCACAGCTCCATTTCTGGTTTAGGGAAAGTTAATTGGAAATAAGAGTCTCATCAACATTCCTGCCCGGGCTGGGCTGTCTTTAAACCATAATCCTCAGATCTCAGCCTCTTGAGTAGCTAGGATGACAGGCTTGAGTTACCAGTGCCCAGCTTTCTTTTTATCTTTTTTTCTTTTCTTTTCTCTCCCTCCCTCCATCTCTCTCTTCCTCCCTCCCTCTCTCTCTCCCTCTCTCTCTCTCTCTCTCTCTCTCTCTCTCTCTTTCTCTCTCTCTCTCTCTCTCTCGCTTACTTTCCTCTTACGTAGAAGCTGCCATTTATTCAGAATCCTTTATTCAAAAGCAAGTGAGCCAGGCTTGTGTCTGGGAAAAGAACACTTGAGGGAAATGAGAAGTACACATCAAGATGGTAGCTAAGTGGACTCCTCCATACTTGTGTTCCACTGAGAGTGTTTTCATGGTGTGATCATATCTTTATCTTCTGGAATTGTTCAACTATCCTTTCCTTTCCATAACAACCTGATATCAGTGCAATGTAAGAGCAAGAATTATAGTTAACACAGGAAACAGAGATGGTGGGGAAAGCTCTCTATTAAGTGGCTCTCCGACGACGGTCATTTGTTCTAAATGCTCCATTTAAACTGCTGAGTATTTTTACATATCTGGTAATTTTTTGCTTCACTGATGCAAATGGACAGTTGTTCAGAAGATAATCAGCATTAGTAGCTGAGAAGGTTTTCAACTGAGACTGTGTAAGTCAGTGTTATTCCTTTTAACCCTTGACAAAAATAGAAAACAAATGTACGTGTGTACTTGTTATCTGGCAGCTTAGAGACCCAGTCGTTTTAGAACAGAGATGGTGCTATAAGCAGTTCTAGGTGGCACTTTGATTTTTCCTCTTAGGAGCTGGAGTTAGTACAGCACTTGTCTCTTCCTCCTCCTCCTCCTCCTCCTCCTCTTCCTCCTCCTCCTCCTCCGCCAGGGCTTAAACTCAGGCCCTGGGCTCTGTCCCTGAGCCTCTCTGTGCCCAAGGCTAGCGGCTAGCACTCTACCACTTGAGCCACAGCACCACTTCTGGCTATTTCTGTGTTTGTTGTACTGAAGAATTGAACCCAGGGCTTCATGCATGCTAGACAAGCACTCTACCACTAAGCCACCTTCCCAGCCCACGGCACCTGTCTCTAGGAGACATCTTGGCTCTGGCTGACCTCACAGAGTCCTTCTCTATCCAGAAGACAGCCCTGTTCTTTGTAGACCCAGGCATGTATCTACTCAGCCTCCAGCATCTGTGTTAGGTCTTTGAAGTGGAATTTTGTCTCTCGGTACATCACTTCCTTGTAACCTGCTCCCGCTCTGGTTCCATGGAAAGATGACAAAGATGGCCCATGGTTTGGTAATTGGGCATCCCTCTTACTCTTCTCCTACCCCTGCCAGTCAGATTGAAATGTCACCAAATGACAAGGCTAATGCATTAATGATTTACCGTTGTGCAATGAATTACAGCCTAGTTCTATCTTAAAATGACAATATCTTGGTTCATGTGTAATACATGGTTTGTCAGGAATGGGCCTGGCTCACCTGGGTTCTCTCAGAAGGGCTGGTGAGGATGAAGGTAGCAATGGGGGGGGGGTTGCAAAGTGGTTTAGCAGCTCTTTAGGGGAAGATCTGCTTCTAAGCCCACAAGGTTATACCCACTAGCTCTGTGGAGATAATGGCACAGTGCCCTTTTACACAGATATAAATTGCCTTGATGAAATCTCCTATAGCTCTTGTATGTCTACTCAGTTTCTCGGAGCCAAGGGAGGCAGCAGGAGAAGGGCAGCTGGCTCAGCCCAGTGATTTCTTTCATTTCTCCCTTGGGTGAAAAAGAAGCTATTGTCTCTGGTACCACTGGAGTATTCCTCGGATACCAAGAATAAGGCTTAGCAAAGGCTTCATCCTCAACTGTGTGCCTGATGTCTGCCTGAATTAATAAAGATGGAAGCATCTTCCAAGCTGACTTCAGAATGAGATAAAGCAAAGCACAGGACTCGATCACCCTGCTCGTCATGGTGCTTGCTGTGAGCCAGACTGGGGGCTCCTGCGGAATCCTCCAAACCTCGGTGACAGTGAGGACCCCTGCTGGCCAACGATCATCACCACAGTTCATCTGATAGGGTTTCCGTTTGGCTCAAGGAGCATTTGCCGAGTTGAGCATGGTCTTAAAATGGTGACATCATGTTAGGAAGTTTTGTTGCCAGTGGTCTCCTGAGGTCAGTGACTCATTCACGTATGCTTTGGGAAACTCATCTCCAGTTTCCTTCTAGAGTCTAGCCATGCTTGCTTCAGCTGAATGTCCCTGTCTCTCCCATCCCCACCCCAAAAATCTGTTTCCTGGCCTTGGTATCCCTACATATGACTAACTTTCTTCCAGTCTCCTGAACGACTTTCTCCCAATGGTCTTTGAAGCTGCTTTGTGTTTTCCGGTCCTTACATATGAGGTAGGGCTTTGTACTGAGCCTACAGCTTTTCTGTCATGGCTTAGATGTCTTCATTCCGTCTTAGCTCTCCACCACCACATGAGTGAATGTCCTTTGGGAGTTCTCTCCAGCTCCAACAGCTCTGCTGAATTACAAACTCATGTTCAAGTAGAGCGTATTTCAACATGAACGTATTTTCTTTCCTTTACCAAAAATCAGATTATCCTTGTAGCAGCCAGAATGGAAAGGGGTTTTGATTCAATGTGTACAGGACTCAAATATATAAAGATAGGATAATCTTCTTAGGTGATGACTGAGCTGTGTGGCTAGCTTCACCAGGGCAGAAGAAGTTGTTCAGGAGGGAACCAAGTTGGATGTGTACTTCTCCTAGTACCAAGGCATTATGGGGAGAGAAAGTAGGACAGGGAGGGCAGATGGGTGCTTAGTTCCCCTCATTGAACCCTATCGAGCCAGGGCAGATGTGTTATAGCTCTGGAGGATAATGCTGAATGGAGAGGGTTTTTTGGTTTGTTTGGGTTTTTTTTTCCCTGATTGACTTTTGGGCCCCTGCAAAGAGATGATTCTGCAGTTCGCCTTTAGGCTGCTGACCTTGATAGGGGAGAAGAAATGAGGGAACAGAGTAGCAGAGTACCATGAATGGTCCAGGTTGGTCAGGTAGAGATTGGAGGGTGCTTATAACTCTCTAAAGTTCCCTTGAGGGATGATGGGGATTCTGCAATTCCCATAGTACCAGAGGAACATCATCTAGTGGGGGACACCTGGTGGACATTATCTATGGGGGATAATGAAGCCCACTGGGCTGGGAGAATACAGCATACCCAGAGGGTATACAGGACCCACCAACATGGGGCTGCGTCAGTCAAGGTACTTAAATATCTCCACCAGCCACACAGGCAGCCGGCTTCACAGGATCACCTGCAGGGCAGGTGAATATGGACCTTGTAAGTTCATGGAGTGCAGGGGAAGAAAGAAGTCTAAGCCACATTCTTTGCCCATGTTTTGTTTTCTTAATGGCATTTATCAGCCATTAACAATCATTGTTTTCTGGGAATACACTTTTTTTTTATACCTTCTCTCCCACAATAATACAAAATTTGAAAACTCGGGGAACATTTCCATCTGGTCTGCCACTATTTTTCAGGCTTGAACAGTGAATGGTGCGTAATTACTGAATGAGCAGCTGAATTAAAGAATCAGTGGTTGAAATTATGTTTCAGCGAGAGAGACTGCAAGTTGCTAACTAGCAAAGCTGAGTCTTTACAATTTCTCCAAAAGTCAAGGACGTGGACCTAGAGACATACACACGCAAGAATAAACCCAGGGAACCAATAAAAGAATTGGCTGAGAGCCAACCATGCATTCATGTTATAAAACATTCAGTACTAAATAATATGGCAGGCAGAGGTCAAAGCCATCAGTGAGTCTTAACGTATTTTATACTTAAGTGTTCTAAATGCTTCAAAAGTTCAAAAGTAGTTATAATCCTGTATTATGCTTGGAAGACAAAACTCTTGAAGAAATTATCTGGAAAGCCCACAGTCAAAAAGTAGTATGAATTGCACAAAATATTTTTTAACCAAAGGGAAGTATTTTTTTAAAAAGTTTACTCTTTGTAAATTTATAGAGGCTGGTTTGTTGAGCACTATAGAGTCTTTAAGGGAGAATGTGAGTTACATTTAGCAGACTGTGTGGTTTGCTTATTGGAGATGGAATGTTCTATAAAAGTCTGTTAATAAGCCAAGCACCACCAGTGGCTCATGCTTGTAATCTTAGCTACTCAGGAGGCTGAGATCTGAGGATCGCGGTTCAAAGCCAGCCCAGGCAGGAAAATCCATGAGACTCTAATCTCCAATAAACCACTCAGAAAACCTGAAGTGGCGCTGTGGCTCAAGTGGTAGAGCACTCGCCTTAAGCTGAAGAGCTGAGGGACAGCGCCCAGGCCCAGAGTTCAAGTCCCACGACCCTGTCCAAAAAAGGAAAAAAGTCTGTTAATGACTATCCCAAGAAGGCCTTAATTTGGTCCAGTTTATATAGTATATTCCGTTTTGCTAATTTGGTGGAATCATTTCCCTTTTCCTTTGTTATAATGTCTACATCTAGATAAATAGAGCATGGTACAATACAACCTTCAGTCGTGCGATTAGAATAGCGAAGAACTCTTGAGATGTTGCCCACCAGAAAAAATAATAGCACGTTATTAAGTGGCTGACTACTTTTACCAAGCCATGTAAAAGAGAATCTTTCAATGACCATCTTTTGTTCTGACTCTGAAACCTCTTCCTTTTCCTTTCCACCATTTATCTGCATCCTGTTTGTGGCTGACAAAAAAAAAATCTGATCATGAAGAATGATATGGCTTATACGAAACAGTAGTGAGAATAACCGTGCGATCTTTTCATCAGCCTGTGTTCAAGGTTACTAAAACATCACTCATTGTGTTACTAAATCCCAAAACACACCGTTTCCTCCAGCCTTCAGCCTTCCACAAATGACTCTGCATAGCCATGACGGAGCCCTGCTACTGGCAGTTCACAGAAATGCTGCAGAAAGGCTTCTATCGAGTGTCATCATCTTGTTACCTCATTTACTCCCGACCTTCAGCTCTGGTAAGGCAGCCTTGAGGTCTGAGGTTCTGCTTTGAGGCTTCTCTTCTCACAGTTTCTTCTGTTCAGCTTAGGAGAAGGAGTCGTACACGCACACACACACACACACACACACACACACACACACACACACACACAGTGTGCTAGGTTTCAGGGCATCTTTCCATGGCACTCTGAGAGTCTGGTTAGTAACTAGAAACTCTGCAAAACAGTAGGAAAGACACTATTTTTCCTCCTTTCTCCCCCTCCCTTTTTACCTTCTTTTCTTTCATCTTCTTCCTTTAGCCATCTGTTGAGTTTTATCAGTGGAGGAAGCTCAGTGGGAGCTTATGAGCAGGTGTATGAAGAGTTCTAGAACATAGTAGGCCTTCTGTTTGGGAAAACAAATAGTGTTAAGTTCATGGTTTCTGTCTTTCCTGCCGACATGATTGAATCTTTTCTTTGGGCCTATTTAGAAGCAAACCAGTTGGCCTAAACTCTTTTTTCCCTTCTTAGATCCTGAATAAATGTTCCTCCATCTTCACTTAGATGAATGGATTTTGCAGTCATGGAGTTTGGGATGTACAAAGATCCAAACCATCATTCCGAAGGGTTAGAGTGATTCATGAGGACAACATTTAAAGTACCACATTTCCATTTTTTGGAAGGGAGATCAGTAGACTTGATTCAAATCCAGATTTGCTTCCAACATTTGGATGATGAGAAGATGATTCTTTACATCGCAGTGCTAAAAGTAGCTCAGGTGTTGTTTTCAGACACTAGCAAAAGTAAGGATGGAGTTAGAGTTAGAGCCCAAGTTGCTTTTTGTGGACCACCTTTGTATCTTTGATAGATGGAGACAGAAGCAGATATCTCATTTTAAGACAAAATCATGACCCATATCCTCTGCTCATCTCTCTGCTCTGTCCTACAGGAACAGTGATTTTTGAACTTTCCAGGTAAGTTTCTATTTCCAGACGAGACTAAGGCCTCATACAAAGTGAAATGATTGTGTCGTTAACCCTGTCTGGCCTGACACTTACACCTACCTCTTTCCAGCCAGGATTCTTTCCACAATCTCTTTTTGCTTTTGTTTTGCTGGTCCTAGGCACTGTTGCTCAAGGCTAGCACTCTTATCACTTGAGCCACAGCGCCATTTCTGGCTTTTTTCTGTGTATGGGGTACTAAGGAATTGAACCCAGGGCTTCACGCATGCTAGGCAAGCACTCTACCACTGAGCCACCTTCCCAGCCCGCATACCACCATTTTTTCTTGGTCATGTAGCCTGTACTGATTTATGCTTTGGAGCTTATGATGGTGTTCACCTTAAAAACAAAAGCAAAAAACAACTTCTTTATATGATGGGTATTCTGAAGCTATGGGCATTTTTGGAGCTTCCTGCCTGCCTGGTCAGCCCAGTTGCTGCTTCAGATTGAAGAGAAATGCAGAATGTCCCATACTGAACCTCAGGGCCTTTGTATTCTGGTCATTTCCAAGCTTACCCTCAAGTTATGAGTTCTTCAGAACTTTAGTTCCCTCACCTATAAAACAAGAAGAATAGATCCAATCATTTGAAAGGCCCTCCAGCAGTCTATGAACAGGATTCAAGAAAGGAGACCTGTTGCCCTTTCTTCCAAACTACAGCACAATTGGTCCGGGAGAGGCTATAATAATAGATAGGTTTACCAGGCGCTGGTGGCTCACGCCTGTCATCCTAGCTACTCAGGAGGCTGAGATCTGAGGATCACGGTTCAAAGTCAGCCTGGGCAGGAAAAGTCTGTGAGACTCTTATCTCCAATAAACCACCAGAAAACCGGAAGTGGCGCTGTGGCTCAAGTGGTAGAGCGCTCGGCTTGAGCTGAAGAGCTCAGGGACAGCGCCCAGGTCCAGAGTTCAAGACCCATGACCGACAAAAAAAAATAGATAAGTTCATGCCAAATGTGCTTGGGGAACTGTTCCTATCAGACTTTACCTCTAGATTGTTGACCATCAAAGTCCTGTTCCCTAACACTAAGACTAGATCTGGTTTGTTGAATTCTAAAATTTCACTATAAAACATGTCTTTATGTTTTTTTTTTTTTTAATTTCTATTTTTGTGTCATTACGGGGTCTTGAACCGAAGGCTTCACACTGTCGCTCAACTTTCTCATTCAAGGCTGGACCTCGACCACTTGAGCCACCCCTCCAGCCCTGCCTTTTGCTGGCTAATCGGAGGTAGAGTTTTACAGCTATTTCTGGCCCTGGCTAGCTTTCAATTGCCATCAGTCCCTCCAGGTCTCAGCCTCCTAAGTAGTTAGGGTTTATAGGTGTGAGCTATTGGCGGCTGGCCCTTTATTTGTTGGGCTTCTGGTTTGAATTTCTCCAAGAAGGATTAAGATTCCTGGAAGAGGCGAGTGTGTGAGCCGTGACCAGAGAGCTTTCCCATGTGCTACTTTTGAGGAAAAGAAGAAGAAGGGTTCTGTGTGTCTCAGAGGGGGATTAGTGCCCAAGGGGTGCCTCATTAGGACACAAGGGCCCGAAGCCACACTATAAACATCTGGAGAGTTTGTATGGGCTCCTTATCTGAAAAAGACCTGTCTTGACCCCAGGTATGGTCAGCACAGGGCACCCGTGTTATCTGTACTGTGAACCCCAGGGAAGTACTCTTGGTTAACCACCAAGAGTAAGCCCCATTTCCTTCTTGGTCTCCCCCCCCTCCCCCACCCTGTCTGTTCAACCACGGCAGACCCATAGAGACCAAAAGGAAAGCTCAAGTGAACTTAGCGAACGTAGCAGCCCGGCTTAAGGTTCGCTGTTGATAGTCTACGTGTCACTCCACTCTTTCGTATGCTAATAACCAATGCAGCAATAGACTTTGCAAGACTTCATGTAAACGTCAAACTGCCACTTGGCCCTATCTTGCATTTTTCTCCTCTCATGTACACATGTCAGCAGGCGGCAGATCTTGAATCCATTAAGATTTCCCCTGCTATTTGATGTCTAATAGTGAGGTATAACTGCGTGTAATTATGGTACCGTTGATAGCGTAGTTGAAGATGTTCAAATGAAAGGCATTATTTAGCTCTTCATTTATGAGAAATATAAAGTGTATAATGATTATAACCTGTCTTTAGCCTACCAGGGAGGTATCCTATCTATAACTGTATATTCGTTCTTGTGCTACTTTTCCTAAGAAGGAGAGAAATGGTAGTGACTGGTCATACCAACCTATCTATCACTGATGTATGTATTTGCTGTCTGTCTGTCTGCCTATCTATCTTCTTATCTCTGACAACAGAAACAATTTTTTTGTTTAGAATGCAGGGCCTTCATTTCCTCATTTCCTCTGATTTTACGCATTATGTTACTTGCTGTATACCAAGCCCTACTCCAAGAAGTCAGAACACAGCAAGGAACAAAGATAAAAATTCTAGAAGCTGGCGCCGGTGGCTCACACCTGTCATCCTAGCTACTTAGGAGGCTGAGATCTGAGGATAGTGGTTCAAAGCCAGCCTGGGCAGGAAAGTCCATGAAACTCTTATTTCTAATAAACCACTCAGAAAACCAGAAGTGGCACTGTGGCTCAAGTGGTAGAGTGCTCGCCTTGAGCTGAAGAGCTGAGGGACAGCGCCCAGGCCCAGAGTTCAAACCCCATGACCGACAAAAAACAAAAACAAAAAGCATGGAGTGGAGGGAAGAAAAAAAAGGAGGCAGTAAAAGATGAATCCAGAGAAATGGACAGATTGGGAGAAGTCCTAGATCCTGATGAGACTTAGCTTTTAGAGGGGGTCGAGGAGAGGAGAGATGCAAACTGACATTGTGGTGAACCTCCTCTGGTTACTGTATTGAGATACTATGAGCTGGGTGCCGGTGGCTCACGCCTGTCACCCTAGCTACTCAGGAGGCTGAGATCTGAGGATCACAGTTCAAAGCCAGCCTGGGCAGGAAAGCTGGTAAGACTTTTATCTCCAATGAACCACCAGAAAACTGGAAGTGGTGCTGTGGCTCAAGCGGTAGAGCACTCGCCTTGAGCTGAAGAGCTGAGGGACAGCGTCCAGGCCCAAAGCTCAAGCCCCACGACCGACAACACCAACAAAACATACTGTGAGTCCACAAGAAAGGGGGCAGACAGGCGGTCGGAAAGGCTGTTGAGAAACGCAGTGATGTGGCCAGGGCAGCGGCAGCGCGAGGGTGAGAACTGCCCACGCTGTGGATGAGTTTCCAAGGTAGTGCTGAGGAGCCAAGAGGCCTCACCCACCCGTGGAGATAGAACACACAAAGGAACGCAGAGGAGTCAAAGGTGATGGCTAAGTGTTGGGTCTGAGAAGCTGAACACCAGAATTGCTATTCACTAGGATAGGAAGAAAACCAGAGAAGTGGCTTTTATAGGGGAAGATCTGGAATCAACTGTGGATCTAAGTACAAGATAACCAACCATGAGAAATCACATATTGGCCGGTGGCTCATGCCTATCATCCTAGCTTCTCAGGAGGCTGAGATCTGAGGCTCACAGTTCAAAGCCAGCCTGAGCAGGAAAATCCTTGAGACTCTTATCTCCAATGAATCACCAGAAAACCGGAAGTGGCGCTGTGGCTCAAGTGGTAGAGCGCTAGCTTTGAGGTGAAGAGCTGAGGGACAGCGCCCAGGCCCAGAGTTCAAGTCCCACAACTGACCACAAAAAAAAAATCAAATAGAGTACAGGTCAAGGAGGCAGTCAACACTGGAGATGAGAACTTAGGACTCAGCCACACAGTGAGGAGAGGGAGAGGTGGCCTGAGGAGCAGCTGAGGTAGAGGAAGGCCCTGCAGGGCCCAGAGGCTGGGGAGAGAAAGAGGAACTGGCTGAAGCAGGTGGGGGACAGAATTTAAGTGCATAGTTTGACAGTGGACTAGTTTACATGCTCTGATTATTTTATATTAAAAGATTATATAATTGTGTAATAGGTTAATTAGACAATACAATAGATTATAGATTAGATCGTCTAACAGTACAATAAATCTATATGAATTTGTAAGTATACAATTAAATCATATATAATTCATTTATATGTTTCTATTCATCTATATTTATAACAAGATCTCTGATTGGGCCCGAGAGCAAGCTAAATTAAGCTAAAAGAGTATTCGATTATGTCATTCAATCACAGAAATCTGTGTTGCTATTCCTCCCCTGATTTTTTTCTACTTTATAAAGAAGCTTTACGCTAAAGTTCCGAATTCAAAGTATTTGATTTCAAAATGATTCGGAAGAGTTTGTTCTGCATAATTCAGAAAGATGGTAATTGCCGTTCTCAACATCTTTATAGGGGATGATGCCAAAAAGCAATCTAAAAATTGAATTTAGATGACTTGAAAATAGATCTCAAATGAATTCCCAAATTTTGAGAAATTCATGAAAGGGATCTTTTGCTCAGATTAATTATCTTTCATGATTGGATGACTGTCTGTAACCCTAACCAAAGACAATTCTGGAAAACACTGGAGGTGCTATGAGTCTTCTATCAGCTGTGTTTTGACTTGTTAAATTTAATGTACAACTGAAGTGTTTATTCTTAGGAGCCAATAAAGTGTTTGTACACTATAGCCACTTCTAGCTAAAGATGACATAGGTATGTTTTTATCTATCTAATTCCTACAAGTTTTTAATATTTGAAAACTCCCCTGGATTGAAAACGGAAGCTCTTTTCTATAGAGAACGTGTCAATATAATGAGAGTTTCTCTGGGTTCTCATCTGAACCTGAACCATCTGTGTAATTATCCTTCTAAAATGAACAAGACACTTCAGGATATGACTAACGAGCCATTGACTGTTAATGAAACACATTTCAATCAATAGTGGATGATGGTGTGATGTCCTTTCAAATATCTGATACGTTCCTGAACTATAAGCATATTTGTGTGATTGATGTTGATAAAGAAACATGTAACAAAATACTCTCTGAAGAAAATAACTTCCCTTTATTATTAAACAAAAGAGCAAAAACATTCAACAAGGGTTTGGGTATCTAAAATATACCTTTTAATCAAATTCAGTCCAAACTGAATATACGTGATGAGAATGGTCACATATTGGGGAAAAAATACAGTTTCAATTCTCACCAGAAGGGTCGGTTGCTTTCTCCTTCTGGGAGGAAGGATTTTGTTGGCATTTGGAAAGGCTACTGATTTTTGTGGGTTAATTTTGCCTCCTGCTACTTCACTGAAGTTATTGATAAGCTCTAGGAGATTGGGGATGGAGTCATTTGGGTCCTTTATATATGATATGTCATCTGCAAATAGGGATAGTTTCATTTCTTTTTTCCCTATGTGAATCCTCTGTGTGTAGGGCGGGGGGGGGGGGAGGAGTTGGGGGGCTTGAACTCTGGGCCTGAGCTCTGTCCCTCAGCTCTTCAGTTCAATGTGAGCACTCTACCACTTGAGCTATAGCGCCACTTCCAGTTTTCTAGTGGTTTATTGGAGATAAGAGTCTCACAGACTTTCCTGCCCGGGCTGGCTTTGAACTGCAAGCCTCAGGTCTCAGCCTCCTGAGTAGCTAGGATGACAGATGTGAGCCACTAGTGCCTGGCTTGTGAATCCTTTTTAGGTCTTTTTCTTGCCTTATTGTTCTAGCTAGGAATTCCAGAACTATCTTGAAGAAGAGTGGAGAGAGGGGATATTCTTGCCTTGTTCCTGATTTTAGAGGAAATGGTTTTAGTTTTTCACCCATCAGTATGGTGTTAGCCTTTATTATTTTGAGGTCTGCTCCTTCTATTCCTACCGTCTCCAGAGCTTTTAACATGAGTGGACTGTTCTGCATTGTTTACAGAGTCTTTGGTTGGTAAACCTTGTTGGTGTTGGTTAATCTGTTTCTTCGTCTTCTTAAGTAACTTCATTACAAAGAGCTGACCTACTTTGTTGGTAATGGATTGGTGTCTTTTCTGTAGTGTTTTAAATACCATTCCCATTCAATATTATTGTATTTTTGTCCCGTTTCCTTCTCTGATTGAAGTATTCTACTTTACCAAACCAGTGTTCAGTGGTTGGCCATACAGTCGGTTCTTAACCTATTAATACTGATCATCTTCTTTAATTTTAATTTTATTGTCAAGGTGATGTACAGAGGGGTTATAGTTACATAAGTTAGGTAGTGACTACATTTCTTGCCTAACTTGTTACCTCCTCCACCATTTTTCTCCCTCCCTCCTTCCTTCCCTAATCTCTCCCCCCCCCACACACACCAAGTTGTAAAGATCATTTCCAATATATTGTCTTGTGAACATTATATATATAGATATATACTTATCTATAAACGGAAGGGGAACAATAAAATGGTGAGACAAAGGACAAGGGAAAACCTATGCAACAGTGATCATCTTTTTAAGAAATACCTTGGACCATTTTTTTTTTCTAAAACCAATCAACCAAATTAAACTTCGAGGTGATACATGTCTAAGTGTCTCCAGTTCCAGGACAGAGATCAGCAAGATTGTGGTCCACAGGCAGCCAAGTGAAAAAGTAGGTAAGCTTCCCCTCCCCATTTTAGCTAACAAGCCATACCAGGTATGGTATGGCATCTATACTATAACCCAAGCAGTGTGAGAGGTAGAGGTAGAGAGATCATGGTCTGCGACCAACCCGGCAAAACATGTGAGACTGTTCAATGAAAAATGACTAATGCCAGGAAGGATGGGAAACATGGCTCAAATGATAGGCTCCTGACCTAGCAAGCATGAGGCCTTGAATTCAAAGCTCCGTACAAAGCGAACAAACAAAAAACCCTATTATGTACCCTAAGATATATCCATTTTAAGACATTGGGAATTTCTTAACAAGAGGGAACTTGTCATACACAGAAAAATTAAGGTGTAGAACACTGAATAGGCTTATAAAAATATATCGATGTTAACGTTTTCCTTTTGTTCCAAAGGGAAAAAAAAATCTAAGAATTTATCACTTTTGCTAAGGATCATATTTTGAAAGATCCTTTGAAGGGCCGATCACCAAGGCAACTGTGGAGCCTGACCTAGCAACTCGCCTACTCACATTAGTGCTTTTGAATGACTGACCCTATTTCTCAATGATTTACGCCAGCAACGAAAATAATAATACAGGGTTTTGTCTTTCACAAATACAGCGCCTACAGAGAGAAGAGTCTCTTGATTGACAAAGTATTTCTGTGGCATTTTTAGTTCAATGTGGCAACAGATCCTTTTGGTTTTGAAGGAACTAATTGTATGTACAGCATATATTCCTTGATTTGCTGCTTCTAAACCACAGACTCGATAGAGATGGTGAAGCGGATTCAGTGTGACATGTGAAAGACCTTTCAATATTAAAAGCTTGGCCAGAAAAGCAGCGGTGGGTGGAAAGTAGCAGGTTAAAGATGATTATTTTTTCTTTCTTGATTTTTTTTTAAAGTAGTAAGTTCTGATCTGGAAGTCTGGGCGGGACAAGGTTGCTGTCACCGGAAGAGGCTGGTGTTAATGAAATCGTGAGCTCCACGCAAGTCTTTTGCCTTCATTCACCCTTCACAGCAGACTAATAGCTGCGAATCAATGTTGTCAACGGTGACTAAGCCTGACCCATTTAAGAGAGGCTTGTTTCATAACTCCTCGTTTTCAGGGGCTTTATAACCGAATACAATGCAAAAAGGAGTGAGTTCTGTATTTCAAGGGTATGCTACAGGGAGAGTTTGTGATTTTTAAATGAACAGCATTGGTCTTTAAAGTTCAATCTTTCTTTTGCTCATTTCCCCTAAGGAACAGCTAATCTAAAAAGAATATATATATGTAAAATAAATATAGAAATACATATATTCATCTATCAGTTTTTATTATGTATATAATCATATACATACTACATATTTGACCCCTATACATTCTCTATAAAGTTATTGTGTTAATTTATAATGTATTTTTGTTGTGTATTGATATAGAAATATAAGATAAAATATAATAAAGCTTTTTTTTAAAAAAAAAAAGCTTAAGAAAATGAAGTAAGAGCTGTTTCTCAAAAATTTCGATACATTTGTATCAGCAAAAGAATCCTTATTTAGAGAGCAGAGTCTACATCCTCTTAAAATAGTTAAGAACTGGGCTGAGAAGGTAGCTCAGTGGTAGAGCGCTTGCCTTACATGCCTGAGGCCCTGGGTTCGATTCCTCAGCACCACATAAGCAAAAAGAAAAAAGCCGGAAGTGGCCCAGTGGCTCAAGTGGTAGAGCGCTAGCCTTGAGCTGAAGAGCTGAGGGACAGAGCCCAGGCCCAGAGTTCAGGCCCCACGACCGGACCCAAAAATTAAAAAAAAAAATAGTTAAGAACTAAATTCCTAAAGGAAAAATACAATAGATTCTCAAAGCATCATTATGCCCACAGTAGATGGAACAAAGGGAAATCTCGAAGAATTTCCTACAAAGGGAAACCCTGAAGAATCTTTTCAGGCTGGGAACCTTTTTTTGTCAAGATGCAAAGTGAAAAGATAGTTTTTTAAAAAAATATATATAAACTTTTGTACAGTGCGATTAGATTATTATCTTCCATCACATGGCCAGAAATACTCTTCAACACATAAGAAATGTTAAAAAACATTTCTTGTAAAAGTGCTTTTCTTTTCGATAAGCTATATAACACGGTTTCATTGTGGACTTCAGAAACAATTGTTACATCAGGTCTGCTTTGACCCTGATGTGGTAAAAACATTAATCTTCCCTTAAAGAGCGATCTAGTCTTTGTACTCAGCTCCTGCAAGTTGATCTCTTAGTCCCTGGACCCCACTGGACACTCTTAACAAGGTGACATGTGAGGGAGATTTTGGGTCATAGCTTGACCTTGAGGATAGTGGTGACTGGAAACTAAAAGGTCAACCACGCAGGCAAATGAATCCTGTCTATATGACCGAATCACAATAAAAAATCTAGGTGAGCTTCTTGGGCAATGTCCAATGCACAATTGTCACCGTTTTACCTGGAGAGGTTCAGGGCCAGCCACGGTTTCACCAGGAAGAGTTCTCCTAGGAGTTTTGCATTCAGGGATCTCTCCTGGATTCTGTCCTGGGTACCTTGTCCTTTGGCTGATCTTAATCACTATTCTTCTGCTTTCATAAACCATCAACATACCTCTCAGGGCTTTCAAGGAGATGTGTGTGCATTCTAGGGAACCATACAATTTAAGTGTGGTCTTGAGGACCGCCCCCACCTCAACTCTAGTTGGTGTCAGAAGTGAGTGTGATCTTGAGGGATTGTTCACTCAAAAAAACTTTATGCCCCCCCAACTCCCCCCAAAAAAACCTGGGATATCTTTTCTTTTCGTTTTGTTTGTAATGCTTGAGAATATTTTGGTTGCATCCTTTTACTCCCTAACCCTCAGTAGAGTTGTTCCTGAATGTTCCAGGCTCACCCCTCTTGGTGTGAAGGAAGATTAGACTTCCTGGACTACTTAAAAGTCAGGTGCTGCTGATTCAAATAGCTTTGGCCAGCAGGCCCACCCCCCTCCCCTCCCTTCCTCCCCCTCCCTTCCCCCCCTACCCCCCATCCCTTCTCTCCTCTGTGTGTTATAAACTCCAAACTTACACAGAGCCCACGGTGCGGCTCAGTGGCAGAATGCAGAATGCAGAGCCCCGGGTTCGAGCCCCAGCACGGGTAAAAGAAACTCTTCTCAATGGAAGGGGGCGGGGCGAAGGGAGGGAGCAAGAGGAGAAGGGGAGAGGGGCGGGGCGTCCAGGGAAGACATGCCAGGGACTAGGAGGGGGCGTGGCAGCAAGGGGGAGAGGGGCGGGGCGTCCAGGGAAGACGTGCCAGGGACTAGGAGGGGGCGTGGCGGCAAGGGGAGAGGGGCGGGGCGTCCAGGGAAGACGTGCCAGGGACTAGGAGGGGGCGTGGCGTCAAGGGGAGAGGGGGCGGGGCGACGAGGCGGGCGTGGTCTCAAGGGCAGGAGGGCGGGGCTAGGCGAGGGGGCGGGGAGCGGCGCGTGACGCAGGTGGGGGCGTGGCGCGCGCGCGCGGGCCGGCCGAGCCTGTGGGACCCGAGGCGCGCGGCCAGGTGCGGTCCGCGGCGCACCTGAGGAGCCCGAGGGGCGGCCGCTCCGCCGCCGGCGCGTCCCGCCGGGCCTGGGCCGGGGGCTGACCTGGCGGCCACCGCCCGCGCCTCGGCACTCGCACCCGCGTCCACAGGTAGCCTTTCTCCGCGGGGGCTGCGCGGGGGGCGGCCGGGTCCGCGTCGGGAGCTGGGGTTGGGGGGGGGGGCTGGACGACCCCAGAGCAGGCCGGGGCCGGGTCGGCGGGGCCGGTTCCCCTCAGAGTCAGGTTGGCCCTCAGGACCCCGGGCCCGGTTCCCCTCGGGGTCGGCCCGGCCCTCAGGTCCAGACGGGCCCGGTTCCCTTCGGGGTCGGCCCGGCCCTCAGGACGCCGGGCCCGGTTCCCCTCGGGGTCGGCCCGGCCCTCAGGACGCCGGGCCTGGTTCCCCTCGGGGTTGGCCCGGCCCTCAGGACCCCGGGACCGGTTCCCCTCGGGTTAGGCCCGCGCGGTTCCGTGGATCTGTCCACCGGGCCGTGCTGAGTTCTCCCCCAGGACAGTGGACGGACTGACGGACGCACGCACGCACGCTCGCTGTTCAAGACGGCTCGGGTCTTTGGCAGACGTGCTTCTGACTATTCGTTTTCCAGTGAGAAAAAAAACCAACCCAGGATTAAATCCTCATTATTTTCTCTCAGAAAAAGAAAACAACTGCAAAACACAAAGGAGAGTTATGAAATCCCTTGCATTAGTCTCTAGATCGCCTTCGCGTTTAAAAGTGGGGGACAACACGCCTCTAAGTCCTACGTACCCAGAAGGCTGAGAACTGGAGGAGCCCCCTTAGAGGCCAAGCCCCGGGCTGAAAAGGTCCCTGGACTCCATTTCCAAAGTAAACAGTTAAAAAAAAAAAAAAAGTAGGACTGGAGGCGTGGTTCAAGGGGGTGGAGCACCAGCTGAGTGAGCAGCCAGGCCCTGAGTTCAAACTCTGGTACTGCTAGGGGGAGAGGAAAAGAGAGGAGAGAGAGCTTCCCAGTAAGCCTCTCCACACTTTGTCTGAGTTTGGGGGTGGAGTGGAGTAGGAAACGGCTGCCTCAACACCGACCCCCCCCCCCCATTTCCCTGAGGCATTTTAACTCAGTCCTAGTTAAGTTCTGTGTAGTGTTCTTCCTGCCTCTCCAAAGGTGTTTCCATCCAAAGGCATTTTGCAAACTTCAGTTTTCAGGTGTTTTATTTATTTATTTATTTTTTTAAATAGACATGCTCAAAAGGTTTTCTTGAAACCACCAAGAGACTTGACAAGTGCAGAAAACTGGGAATAAATCAGTGGTGAAATGTGAAAACACTTAAGCAGACTGCATTAAGAGAGTTTGACATCAGCACTCCTTATCTTCTTGAAGCCCAGATGCTATCTGATCTGATCCACTTGATTTTGAGATGTTTTTTTAAAGATTGTCTCTTGTAAACCAGAAGTCATACAGGCTACAAGGAAAACACAGCTTTCTGACACCATGTTTAAATTCCATTTTTGTCTTTTGGTTTACAACATGCCGTTCCTTATTGCAGGGGATTCTTTGGTTAGAAAGCTATGTTTTTGAAAACTGTGTTTTGGAGCAAGTCTTTCTTTTTTTTTTTTTGGGTCCGGTCGTGGGGCCTGAACTCTAGGCCTGGGCGCTGTCCCTCAGCTCTTTCAGCTCAAGGCTAGCGCTGTACCACTTAAGCCACAGCGCCACTTCCGGCTTTTTTCTTTTTGCTTATGTGGTGCTGGGGAATCGAACCCAGGGCCTCATGCATGCAGCAAGCACTCTACCACTGAGCCACCTCCTCAGCCCTGTCTTCAGTGGAGCAAGTCTTCAGTGATCTGGCTTGACTGAATTGTCCATGTACCAGTCATGGGGATTGTTTCTGTCTGCCTGTGGTAGAAACAGTTTCTTCATATACCATTTTAAAAAGTAAATACAGGACATTGGATACTTCTGTCCATTTTCATCTTGCTGACGTTTTCATTTGTCCATCCTTTTGAGGTAATTTTGAATGTCTGTTTTGTCAACTGATGTTTATACATTGTATCTATTGTTATAACAATTGAGAACTTAAGGGTTTTCTCTTATTAAAAAAAGAAAAATTGGGGCTGGGAAGGTGGCTCAGTGGTAGAGCTTGCCTTGCATGCATGAGGCCCTGGGTTCGATTCCTCAGCACCACATAAGCAAAGAGAAAAAAAAAGCCGGAAGTGGCGCTGTGGCTCAAGTGGTAGAGCGCTAGCCTTGAGCTGAAGAGCTGAGGGACAGCACCCAGGCCCAGAGTTCAGGCCCACGACGGGACCCCCCAAAAAAAGAAAGAAAAATTGTAGCCTGGTGCCGGTGGCTCACACCTGTAATCCAATTGTTTCCCTTCCTGTGGTGCTAGAGATTGAACCAATGGATTTGGGCATACGGGCAAAAAGTGTGCCACTAACTACATCCCAGCTCTTGATTTTTTTGACACACAGTGAGCTGTGGCCTCACTCTGTAACCCAGGCTGGCCTTGAACTTGTGATCTTCTTTGCCTCTACCTTGTAAGTGCTGGGATTACATGGTTGCACTACCAACCACATCCAGAAGAAAAAAATTGAAGTACCTGTTGTGTATGCATTTAGCCAGTGGGAAAGAACCTAGTGATGGTTGAAAAGATCTTCACTCCCATCATTGCCTTAGCTTTGGGATATCTGATCAGTCTGACCCTTGATCTGTCTTTGATCATCTTGCCCTCAAATCTCTGTGAGATTACTTTTAGAGGACCTGAGATTTATGTACCTGCCTAATCTTTGTTTACCAGATTAGTCAGTATACCTAACAGGAATTTGGGTAAAGTAACCACTAAATGAACTTTGAGTTTCCATCACATTGTTTCCTAAATAATGTTTCTGATATACTTGTTACAAATTCTGGAATTGGGCTTCCCATCCACAGCTCAATCATGTCTCCTATTTTGAGAAGTATGGCTTACTTGGTAGAGTATGGTATCCTGGTTCTCATCCATCATAATTTCACCTAGCGACTTAGATAGCAGTCATGTTCTTTCCGCTGCCAAGGAAGAAAGTCATCTGGCCCTGAACACCTCTGAGAATTGATCTGAGATTGACCCTTGTGTGCCAGTAGGAAGCGGTTCCCACCTTTCCAGATGACTTCAGAATTCTCTGCTTAAATATTGGTCCACAGGCAGATACAGAGGGATGGTCTCTGAATGTTTTTCATGTTCCCTTGAGTGTGGTAGCCACAGGCTAGAGGGGAAGGTAGGGTAGGGAGTAGCAACACCGTGAGGAGGAGTAAGATGTAGTGTTCCACAGCCCAGAGGGGTGACTTAGTTCACTAGAGTGAGAACCAGAAGAGAGGAGCTTGAAAGCTCCAAACACAAGAAAAGCTAAAGGAAATGGAACTGCCAGGCACCTGATTTGATCAGTTCCTGTTTTGCATGTGTGTGGAAATTGACAATGTACCCCCCTACAAAGGGACAGGTGTTGCTTGTTAACAGTTTTCTAAAAGATTAAAAGGAGTGGATTAGGGAGAAATGATCAGGTCACTTGACTCGTGTTGCTTCTGTTTATGGTGTTTTTCAGAGTGTGTTCAGTAGCTGCTCTTACTCTTCTGGATAGAATGTACAGAAGGGAGAGCTGCCTCTGCCATTATCTGGAAACAGTGATTTGACAGATGGCATCAGAGATCAGATTGCAGTAAACCCAAGTGCATTCCCTCTTTTGCCCTTCAAAGGTCAGCTTGATGAGTGGAATTCAGAAGGATACTGAGAGAGAGTGAAGCCTTAAAAAATTTTTTTTGGGGGAGCTGGGAAGGTGGCTCAGTGGTAGAGCGCTTGCCTTGCATGCATGAGGCCCTGGGTTCGATTCCTCAGCACCACATAAGCAAAAGAGAAAAAAAGCCGGAAGTGGCGCTGTGGCTCAAGTGGTAGAGGGCTAGCCTTGAGCTGAAGAGTTGAGGGACAGCGCCCAGGCCCAGAGTTCAGGCCCCATGACTGCCCCCCCCCCCCCAAATTTTTTTTTGCAATGCTGGCGTTTCAAGCTCAGTGATATTCTGCCATCAGTGGCATGCTGCAGCCCTGTTTAGAATAGATTCTTGCTTTCTATCTGGGCACATGCCTGTGTCACAGAACATGTATGTTAGCATTCACTACTGTGTGCAACTCCCTCCATGGAGATGGAGGC
Organism: Dipodomys spectabilis; assembly: GCF_019054845.1. Taxonomy (NCBI): domain Eukaryota; kingdom Metazoa; phylum Chordata; class Mammalia; order Rodentia; family Heteromyidae; genus Dipodomys; species Dipodomys spectabilis. Next base: position 1,630,185 of record NW_024871288.1, on the reverse strand, counting down.
TTTTGCAGACTTTTCTCCCCCAGGCTGACCTGGAACCATGATCTTCCATGATGTCAGACTCCCAGGTAGCCTAGGATAACTGGTGTGCATTATAGCACCCAGTTACAGGTTAAGAAGGGGGTCTCATGATCTTTTCTACCTGAACAGGCCTTCATGAAGCTAGGATTACAGGCATAAGCTGCTGGCACTCAGCTAGATTTAAGAAACATTTTTAGTAGATTAATGGGTTGCTTCACTTACTACTTTTATGTAGCTTACAGAAGTAGAAATATCACTTATTTGTTTTACATTTACCCATGATGCCAAGGACATGATTTTATCCTAGTTAACTTGCTACTATTTTCTTCCTTTCTTTTCTTTTTTTCTCTCTCCTAATTTAGACAAATCATTTGCCTGGATTGGCCAAACCTCAGATAAACTATGAATGAATTTATGACAGATCTATCACTATAAATGAAAAGTTGAAAAGCTCTTGTGTATGTTCTATTAATAGCAGAGCAGTTGAAGTGTGTTCATATGGAAACAATAATACTATACAAATATTTTGGTTATTATTGCTGTCATTGTGTTCTGTGCTGCAAACATGAGATCTGAAAGATGTATACAACCTATAAACAGATAAGTGCAGGGATGGAGCATGGTAGTACACACCTGTAATCCCAGCTACTTTGTAGGTGTAGGAGGAGGATTGCAGTTTGAGGCCATATAAGAATGCAGGCAAGCTTATCTGAAAAATAACTCAAAAAAGGACTTGGGAGCATGGTTCAAGTAGTAGAGCATGTGTCTAGAAAGAGTGAAGCCCTGAGTTCAAATCCTAATATCACACACAAAAAAAGCCTAATCAACTAATCAAATCAAATAAATAGAGGCATGAGCTACCTTAAATTTTTGTTAATCTCTTTCCATAAGTGTTAATTCAAATGTGAGTTTTCAGGCTTTGCTCCATCTATAGTAGAGCCTCAAGTATTGTAATAGTTCCAGGCTAGTAATTTGGAATTAGTAATTCCCTAGCACAAGCCTTTAATATGTATACAGTGGTATATAAATAGGCTGACTGGATGTGCACTTCTGTACCCTGATGAGTATGTTCTGTGGCATTTTGCTGAGACAGGGGATGACATCAGATGGATGCTGGTGAATTTCTCCTGGCTGAACTTGCTCTATTTCCTTGGCTCAGAGTTACTTATGACATCAAAGATTTCTTTAAGGTAAGAAATGCTTGGGGAACAAATACCAAAAGGACAACAACAAAATACAGTAAAAAAAAAACTTAATTTCTTTAACTTGAAGCAGTGATCAGTTTTGTAAATAATCATATATTTTGACTAGAATTTTTTTGTGTGGGGGGTTGGTTATGGGGGCCTGAACTCTGGGCCTGGGTGCTGTCTCTCAGCTCTTCGGCTCAAGGCTAGTGTTCTACCACCTGCGCCACAGTGCCACTTCCAGCTTTTTCTGCTTATGTGCTGCTGGCTTTTTCTGCTTAATTTGGTGCTGAGGAATGGAACTCAGGGCCTCATGCATGCAAGGCAAACACTACCACTGAGCCACCTTCCCAGCCCCTTGACTAGAATTTTTATATCCAACTTTTCAAGGATAAAAGATGGATTTGAGGGCTGGGAAGATGGCTCAATGGTAGAGTGCTTGCCTTGCATGCTTGAGGCTCTGGGTTTGATTCCTCAGCACCACATAAGCAAAAAAAGAAAAAAGCCGGAATTGGCACTGTGACTCAAGTGGTAGAGCGCTAGCCTTGAGCTGAAGAGCTAAGGGACAGCGCCCAGGCTCAGAGTTCAGGCCCCAGGACCGGACCCAAAAAAAAAGAGATGGATTTGACTTACATTCTACAATATATTTTTGTGGTCTACATTGTCATAAACTTGCTTTATATAAAGTTTGTAATTTGTAGGGGTGTTTATGTTCCAATAATTAATATACATTAGGAAAAAAGAAATTGAAAGCATTATTTTTACTGAATCATCAGTATTAATATAATATGTAATTATTTATGCTAATTCTACTATTAGTCATTTGCCAAAATGACTTTACTCAATTTTAACGGTCCACATGACATAAACAATGAGATTTAATATGTAGCACAATGTTTAAGAGAATTTGCAAAGCAGTTTTTTAAGGTGGCAATTGGATGAAGCCTGTGTTTTATGTTTGGCGTCACTTTTTCTAATAAAGGATTATTTTAGGAGTAACTTTTTTTAGAAATTAAGTTGAATGGAATTTTCTCCATTTTGTAGATTACTAAATGAAACTGATATAAGAAATATTAATGAGTGTGTTCAATCTCTTGAGTTCCAAATCCAGCTTCCACTCCTTACCTTAATATTTTATGGACCTAGTGTTACAGGTTTATATATTTCTATTTTGTGGGGCTGGATAATCCAGGAGATAGTTGTGTGTGTAACTAGCTTGTGTAAACACTGAAGTGGATGTAGCAGCTCTTTCTCTAAAGAGATACAGCTTTGCAGCTGTTTTTGTTTTCCACTTCAATTTTCAAAGTCCTAAAGATGACTTTTCATTTTGTTCAGTAATTTTATAGGTCAGTCATGCTCCTGTGTTGTGGTTAAGAAATGCTTCCCATTAGACAGAGTGAATCATGAAGCAGATATATTTTCGTATTAAATAAGTACTTTATTAGATTTGAAGGTATGTTTTAGTTATGACACCTAATCTCCCAGATATGTTCTTAACATTGCAGGGAGAAAGTGGGACTAGTTTTCCTAAAGTTTAGAACCTCACTTAGTATTTTTTTTCCCATTTAAACAGTTGTATACTTAAGATGCTTTGGATTCAGCCCCAAATACATGTAGAAAGTGACCATACATATTTGAATGTATCTAGGCTTCAAATTAATTGGAGCTTAGTGGTATCCAAAGATGGCTAATACCTGAAGATGTCATCATTTCTTTGGGGGAAAGGGGAAGAATGTCTGCTACCAAGCTGTTTGTCATTGCTTAGAGAAGATCCAGTGTGTTGCTTGAACAAAGACTGTCCCTGCTGAATCCCCCTTCTCTAGAGCCCTGCCTCTCCCATGTGTTACTTGTCATCTGAAAACTATTGCAGATCATTTGACTTTTTGTTAGAATTGTGCTTTGAATGAAGCAATGAAAATAGTTCAGAAAAAGGCATCGGGATGGTTTCACATAGAGCAGCACAACTGCAGCACTCAACTGAGCGTGTGCTGTGAACTGGCACATCAGTCAGGGAGCTTCAGTTCCCCCAGCAGCTCCAAGTAGTGCCTTTGTCCCTGCCCCCACGACTGGCACGGGGAGGCCTTGCCGCCATCAGATCACAGGGCCAATAAGCGGCTCAGCTGAGGGGTACTGGACTTGTTCCTTTGGTTGCACTGTCTCACAGAGCTCTCCTGTGTTCTTAGCAGAATGTCAGTACCATGCTTCCTCCTTGGTAGAAGACACAATCATTGTCTAGGAAAACAAACAAACTTGAGACATTACCTCTGGAGGTCTCCTCATCCCATACACACTCAGTCACATGACGTCTCTTTATTTCTCTGTAGCCGGTCCCATCTGTTTTCGTGCCACTGATTCTACTTTACCATTGATCATAGCTTTGAGACTAGATTTACGCTTATTTATCTCTGTGTCTTCAGCACGGAGCAGCACCCATCAGGGCATAAAAGTGGAGGAGGATAGAATTTACATTCATTAAACAATTTTCTAGTTTCTGATGTCATTCTTTACAGTTAGAGTACAAATATTTTATGGAAATATTTGGTGGGAAGGTCATACATGTCACACTTTTCTAATGTTTGCAGGATGAAGAGGAATAACCTCTCTGTGGTGAATAAAATTGTCCAGTGTTCCCCGGCGCTAAAGCAGCCCAAACGTGGGCTCTGCTCTTCTCTCCACCAGACTCACATGTGTGCTGCTGCTGTCGACTGGGGGGGTTTGCCTCACCATGTGGTGTTGCAGATTTTTCAGTATCTTCCTTTAATAGATCGAGCCCGAGCATCTTCTGTGTGTAGGCGATGGAATGAGGTCTTTCATATTCCTGACCTTTGGAGGAAGTTTGAGTTTGAACTGAACCAATCAGCAACTTCGTATTTTAAGTCCACTCATCCTGATCTCATCCAGCAGATCATTAAGAAGCATGCGGCCCATCTCCAATATGTCAGCTTTAAGGTAAGGAAAATAACACTAAGTGGAAGCATGACTGACCATTTGCTAACAACTCTTGTGTAGATCCGGATCTGTTTCTTGAGGCACTTGATTAAGTGGCAGCATTTTTATCATAAACCCTTTCCCTGGGTTTCCCTAGTTAGCATAGGGATTGAAGTGGAGAGCCTAAACTGTAACTGAACAACCCAAAGTTTGGTTTTCTTCATCTGGCTATTACTGTAAAAGATTTGAAAATGTGAAGTGTTTGGAAAGTTAATTCGTCTTCTTTATAATCCCAAGACATTTTGTATAAAGAAAGATACTCATTTATATGGATGGCAGGGATGAATAGAATTTCACAACTTGTTTAAGTGACTCTATTTGTAGTAACTCTGTCAAGTCGTCTTCAGGAAGTTCAGCTGGAAACTGTCTTTCTAGGTGGATAGCAGCACTGAGTCAGCAGAAGCGGCCTGTGACATCCTTTCTCAGCTGGTAAACTGTTCCATCCAGACCCTGGGGCTCATCTCAACAGCCAAGCCCAGTTTCATGAATGTGTCAAAGGTAGGGATTCTGTGCTTTCTTGTCAGGTGTGCTAAATGTCTTAAATACTGTCAAACCAGACAAAAAGGATTCTTTTGGTAAAGACAGTCCATATCCCATGAGTAGTCAGAGTATTTGTACTTACAGCTTTCTCTTGACTAGTACTTATTCCTGGCTGATTTTTTTTAAGCTATCTTGTCATTTTAGTAATTTTCCCACAGTAGATGTCACTTACATAGCACTTATATAGATGCTATGCTTACTATTTTCAAGTGCCAGTGTATGTAATTGCTTTGACTATAAAGCCATAAAGGCTATTCTGGGTACTTTTCTATAATACTAGGGTCTCTTGCTTGGCAGTAGAAGAATACAATATTTAACTGAATAAACTGTGCTAGTTAGAACCATGTTTGGTTTCATATAGTAAAGCCTATATCACTGAAGTGTATTTCTCTTACATTAAAGAAATCCACAGGTGAGGTATTCTGTAGCTGGTCTGGAATTGTTAAGAACTGAGGCTCCCACTAGCTTCTCTCCTCTCCCCAGAGTGCTTTCATTGTTTTTCAGGGTCCTTCTAGCTTTCTGAGGGCCCTCCATGATCCCGTGCTGGCTGAGTAGCTGGCTGGAAGGAATGGGGAAGAAGGGACCACTTCCTTCTCGTGGAAACTTCCCAGAAGTACTTGAGACAATCCCATTTATATCTCAGTCTTGGGGCCTGAGGTTTCCGGGAAAACAGGAAATCTTTTAGCTCAGTGCATTGTACCCAGCTAAAAATTAATACTGCATTCCCAAAGAAGGCTAGTTGATTGTTAGGAAGTAATCCACAGACTCTGCCACAGAAACTGCTATCTTCCCTTCACTCAGTTCCTCATCTGAGTGTCATCTTCTTAGAGGCCTTCCCAAATCACATTTGTGAAAAAAGCACCCTACTTTCTGTGGTATTGCAGTATTTTATTTTTATTTTTATTTTTGGGTCCGGTCGTGGGGCCTGAACTCTGGGCCTGGGTGCTGTCCCTCAGCTCTTCAGCTCAAGGCTAGCGCTCTACCACTTGAGCCACAGCGCCACTTCTGGCTTTTTTTCTTTTTGCTTATGTGGTGCTGAGGAATCGAACCCAGGGCCTCATGCATGCAAGGCAAGCGCTCTACCACTGAGCCACCTTCCCAGCCCTGCAGTATTTTATATTCAGTACTTGAAGTCTCTTCCGTATTTAACATGATCCTTGTCTTCTCCCCACACCAAAACAGATTCACCAAAGAAAGACGTTCTGTCTGTTCCCTTTACCCCAATAAACCCATAATTAAAACAGTGGCTGATCTGTGATAAGCTCTAAACTATGGTTGTCAGTAAACTGGACAATGGAAACCCCTATCATAGAGGATAGAGGGACAGCAGCATCTTCAGTCTTGCAAACTGGGTCGTGTTCTCTTCAGCAAGCCATCTGCTGGCCTGTTTATCTTAAAAGAGTATGGTACACTGAAGGAAAATGGGTCATTTAGGGATTAAAGTAATACAAGTAATCAGATGAAAACTTACACTGGTAGTTACTTTCCTGGTTATGAACTACAGGATAAGAGTGACCTGAAATGCTTTGTAGATTCTAGCAGTTATGCCTCCTGTTGCACTCCAGCCTGTAGGGCCAGAGTCTAGATTCACTAAGGCAATCACAGATGAGGTACTTACGGGCTTCTTCTCAGCTTCCTTCCGTTCGGTGTGAGTGGTATGGTTGCTGTGACCTTGCTCAGTGGCACTGGAACTTTTTCCCCCCATGTAATCTAAGGGAAAATGGGATAAAATTATTTAGCACTTTACTAAGCATAAGAAGTGCCTATCATGCCAGGCGCCAGCAGCTCACACCTGCCATCCTTGCTACTCGGGAGGCTGAGATCTGAGGATCACAGTTCAGAGCCAGTCCAGGCAGAAAAGCCCGTGAGACTCTTAATAAACCAATAAACCACTAGAAAACGGGAAGTGGCACTGTAGCTCAAGTGGTAGAGTGCTGGCCTGAAGAGCTCAGGGACAGTGCCCAGCTTAGAGTTCAAACCCCATGACCGAAAAAAAAAGTGCTCACCAAAGATATTACCATGATAAGATATGTATTCCAATGCTTAAATTCTATCAAGATTAACATCGAATTGAGAACCAGTTAAAGAGTTCCATTTCTCAAAGAAAAATGATTCATTCTGTCATAATTTGTAATTGTAGATCTGTGTCTTTTTTTCTAAATAATTACGTAGCATTTATGGCATTATAGTTGTACATTCTAATGAGGGCCAGAGAACCTTTAATAGAATTCAAATTGATTTTGAAAAAGAAAAAATGATTATGCCTAGATTTGGTTTCCAGACCTTTTCTATCTTTCTCAAAAAGAAAAACTAGTGAATATGAAAGCTTTTAGAATTCTATCAGAGACGGGTGCTGGTGGCTCATGCCTGTCATCCTAGCTACTCAGGAGGCTGAGATCTGAGGATCACAATTCAAAGCCAGCCTGGGCAGGAAAGTCCATGAGACTCTTTATCTCCAATAAACCACTAGAAAACCAAAAGTGGCGCTATGGCTTAAGTGATAGAGTGCTCCCCTTGAGCTGAAGAGCTGAGGGATAGCACCCAAGCCCAGAGTTCAAGCCCCATGACCGACAAAACAACAACAACAACAACAAAACTTCTATCAGTTTTGGGGTGAAACTATGAAGCTATAAGTTTTAATTTGTAAGTATTCATTGCATGTAAAGATTTGGATTTGTGCTGCTTAGATAATTTACTAGGAAAAGCATGTCATTAAAGAATGTGATATCCATTCATTCATGCCTGCATTCCTCACTCATTTTCAAGAAACACTTACCATCTACTAAGTGCCAGAGGCTGTTTGAGGTCTGGAAATATGGGAATGAATAAAATGCATTAAAATGGCATTTCTTCTAGGGGAGGAGTTGAAATCCTCCAACAAGCAAGCGTCATGGGCTTTGAGGTTCTGCCAGCTCTGCCTCACGTACTCAGCTCCAGAAAATACAGACTACAGAGGTGGACAGACATGGCTGTGTGCCAGACATACTGTGTTTGTAGACATTGAGATCAGTTCCATATAGTTTTCATGTCATACAATATCGTTTGATTATGTCATACAATATATTTTCAGCCCTTTAAAGGTGTGACTGTGAAAACTGTTAGCTCATAAAGCATACAGAGATAGACCATGGGCTGAATTTGACTGGTGGTCCATCACATGCCACCCCCTCTTCTAGGAAACAAGTGTACATAGACCTTCGGTATCCTCAGGGTTATGGTTTCAAGGAGATCGCCACTGAGGAAAAAACACACATGCTCAGGATGAAGAGAGTTCAGTACTTGATTCTTGCTCTCATTCCACCACCCAACTTTTACTGAAGACATGTTACCTTCAACAAATCTCAGATTTTCACTTTGTCACTAAAATTAGGCACTTTCACTTGCTTTTCTGGGGAGGCATATTTTCCCAAAATTAAAGGTGGAGAAACTGCTGACCACACCATGATTTAACTACAACCAGTGATAATACCAGCCTGAGAGGTCCCCTCATCATCTGAGCTGTGTAATGAGAATGTGGGAATTAAAATTTTTTTTTGCTGTTGTTTTTAAAAAAAATACATACTTTTGTCCCTGCTTGGTCAATATTACATGTAATAAATTATGGATAAGGCAAAATTTACTGTTTGTCCTTTTAATACTAAAAATCAAATCCCTTAACATTGAAAATAACTGCAAGTCTTTATTTTGTGAAGCTTTGGAAATTGCTCCTTTCTCATCACTCCATTTATCATAAAACGATGAATGTCCTCTGGCTCATGATACTATGGAAAGAGCAATGTTTTGATGGTTTTTTTTAATTTAATTTTGTTTTTTGGGTCCGGTCGTGGTCGTGGGGACTGAACTCTGGGCCTGGGCGCTGTCCCTCAGCTCTTCAGCTCAAGGCTAGCACTCTGCCACTTGAGCCACAGCACCACTTCCGGCTTTTTTCTTTTTGCTTATGTGGTGCTGAGGAATCGAACCCAGGGCCTCATGCATGCATGCATGCAAGCGCTCTACCACTGAGCCACCTTCCCAGCCCCATTTTGATGGTTTTGATTGTTTCCCTAGCATCTGTTGACATGAGTTGTTTCTGAATTAATTGAAGCTGGCATCTTAAAATAACCTTCTCGTGTTTTCTTCTTGTTGCCATGCCAGACTCATTTTGTGTGGGCACTCACTGTTGTGTTTGTCAACTCAAAATCATTGTCATCAATTAAAATTGAAGACACCCCAGTGGACGACCCTTCCCTGAAGATTCTTGTGGCCAATAATAGTGATACACTAAAACTCCTAAAAATGAGCAGCTGTCCTCATGTGTCATCTGATGGTAAGTGATATCTCTGAAGAGTGAATGATTTTTTTAAATTATAGTAGTAGTAACAGAAGTACTTGCTGAAAATTACATGCATATGAAACAATTCCTTGAAGTAATTTTATTCAAAAGGACTCTTAATCTGCAACCTAGATATAGCTTAAATTGCTTCTCCTGAGAATATCTTCCTTCGTTCCTTCCTTCCTTCCTTCCCTCCTTCCCTCCATCCCTCCCTCCCTCCCTTCTTCCTTCTTTCCTTCCTCCCTCCCTTCTTCCTTCTTTCCTACCTTCCCTCCTTCTGTCCCTCTCTCCCTCCTCCCCCTCTTTCTTGTCCTGGGCTTGAACTAAGGACCTAGGTGCAGTTGTTAAGCTTTCTGCTCAAGACTACTGCTCTACCCTTGAGCGATAGCTCCACTTAGGCCTTTTGGTAGTTTACTGGAGATAAGAGTCTCACACAGGCTTTTATGCTTGGGATAGCTTTGAATTGCAATCCTCAGCACCCAATGAGAATATCTTAATTTTACACACACACACACACACACACACACACACACACACACACACACAATTATATATCATGGTAACTATCTGCTTAGAAATTATTAAATATAGTTGGGTATGGTATAATTTGCAATCTCAGTTATTTGGGAGGCACAGATTGGAAAGATCACAGAAAAATTGATGGGTAAAAAGTTAGCAAGACCTCATCTCAACAAATAGCTGGACATGGTGGTACATGCCTATAATTCCAACTAGATGTGAATTATAGATAGGAGGATCAAAGTACTAAAAGGCTCTGAGTCCAAGCCTCAGTATTGCTTTAAAAACAAAGAAGAAAAAATCATTAGATATTAGCAGATAGTAATCAAGATCAAAACTCATAAAACATTATAGTAGCATCAGTATGATTCTTTGTTCTTTTTTACCCCCGATTGCCTCCAGGAATTCTGTGTGTCGCTGACCATTGTCAAGGTCTTAGAGAACTGGCATTGAATTATTACATCCTCAGTGATGAACTGCTCTTAGCACTTTCCAGAGAGACCCATGTTAATCTTGAGCATCTTCGAATTGATGTTGTAAGTGAAAATCCTGGACATATTGAATTTCATTCTATTAAAAAACACAGTTGGGACGCACTTATTAAACACTCCCCTGGAGTTAACATTGTTATGTACTTCTTTTTATACGAAGAAGAATTTGACACCTTCTTCAAAGAAGAAACCCCCGTGACTCACCTTTATTTTGGTCGTTCAGTAAGCAAAGCGATTCTGGGCCGCATAGGTCTTAACTGCCCACGACTGATTGAGTTAGTGGTGTGTGCAAATGGTCTTCAGCCTCTCGATAAGGAACTTACTTGCATTGCTGAACACTGTAAAAACTTATCAGCCTTGGGTCTCAGTGAATGTGAAGTTAGCTGCAGTGCATTCGTTGAATTTGTAAGACTCTGTGGGAGAAGGCTGACCCAGCTGTCTGTCATGGAGGAAGTTCTGGTTCCTGATGGTAAATATAGTCCAGATGAGGTTCACACTGAAGTCTCTAAATACCTGGGAAGAGTATGGTCCCCTGACGTGATGCCTGTCTGGTAATCTGCTACTAAAGAACTTTCTTTCATCAGTAAGATTATCAGCTTTCTGTCTATGCAAGTGTAAATGTTAGGATTCATTGCTGAAATATTTTAGTGCTAGCAAACAGTTTTAATGGACTGGGGTTTTTGGTTGTTGTTTTTGTCAGTCATGGGGCTTGAACTCTGGACCTGGGCACTGTCCCTCAGATCTTCAGCTCAAGGCTAGTGCTCTACCACTTTGAACCACAGCCCTACTTCTGGTTTTCTGGTGATTAATTGGAGATAGGAGTCTCTCGAACTTTCCTTGCCCGGGCTGGCTTCGAACCATGATCCTCAGATCTCAGCCTCCTGAGTAGCTAGGATTACAGGTGTGAGCCACTGGCACCTAGCTTAATGGACTGTTTTTAATGGATTGCAGAGTCATTTGAAAAAATATGTATAAGAAATCCAAATAGCCAAAAGTTCCTGATAATATATGACACTGACAACTGTGTGAATTAGATGGTTGATAAGATATAAACTACAGATGGTTCTGAATACTCTTCAGCCTTTCTTGAAGACATATTTTTTAGCTTCTAAGCAAATTTACAATATTAAACTTGGATCTCTTTAAATTATGCTTTTATAACTCCATATTGTTTCAGTTGCAGCTCATTCATCTTGGTGTGTAACTAATCGTGGTGGAAAACTAAGAGTAAAATCAATATACCGATACAGAGGCTTCCTTCATTGTATTTACTAAACTTTTAGCACTCTTAAAAATCATAAGATCGCCGGGCGATGGTGGTTCATGCCTGTAATCCTAGCTACTCAGGAGGCTGAGATCTGAGGATCATGGTTCAAAGCCAGCCTGGGCAGAAAAGTCTGTAAAACTTTTTTTTGTCAGTCGTGGGGCTTGAAGTCTGGGCCTGGACACTGTCCTTCAGCTCTTCAGCTCAAAGCTAGTGTTCTGCCACTTGAGCCACAGCACCACTTCCAGCTTTTTTCTGCTTATGTGGTGCTGAGGAATTGAACCTGGGGCCTCATGCATGCAAGGCAAGCGCTCTACCACTGAGCCACCTTCTCAGTTCCCCACCCCCTTATCTCAAACCACCAGAAAACGGGAAGTGGCACTGTGGCTCAAGTGGTAGAGCACTAGCCTTGAGCTGAAGAGCTGAGGGACAGCGCCCTGGTGCAGAGTTCAAGCCCCATGACCGACAAAAAAAAAAAAAAAAATGAAATCACAAGATCATCCTGCTATTCAATTAACTCCTAATGTCTAATATAGTTGAAATTCTACTTTATATTAACTTAGAAGGTAATTGGCACTTGATTACAATTAAATAAACTAATTCAGTTTATAAAGATTAATGGATTAATACTAGATAGATACAGAAATAAGTTCTGCAAGATGTGTCTAGGAATCAGCATTTACTGGCTCCCCGCTGTGGTCCTGGAATCCTGTTAGACCCTTTGCATAAGTGATTTAATCATTTAATTAGTAGTACAGTTAAAACTCTTCACCCGCCTGCTATCGTTAGGCAGATGATCTGTCATCACAATGTCATGGAATACGTGGCTCCTTCCTGCTTCATAACCTTCTTAGCCACCATGGTGCTCCTTGCCTTCCCTCCTCCCATTTCTCAGTTCACTGGAGCCTTCCTTACACCTGGCCCAGCCCACTCAGGCCGAGTCTCTGCTGTGTGTACACGTGGCACTCTGTGTTTCCCCAGATCTTTCCTCACCGGAGTCTTCTTCATACCTGGTCCAACCGCTGGAGCCTTCTTCGTACCTGGCCCATCCACTCAGGCTGGATCTTTGCTGTGTGTGCGTGTGGCACTCTGTAGTTTCCTGCGGCATTTATAGCTGTGTTGGTTTCCTAGTTATTTGTCTCTTTATTACCTGTTCATTCCATTGCACTGGAAACTCGCATCAGTGCCAGATAACTGTGTTTTTTGTTTTTTGGTTTTTTTTACTTATTGTAACTGTTAGAAACCAACTTCTTAAAAATAAGTGAAATATTTATTATTTTTCCAGTTTGAATAGTTATAAAAATAATTAAGATATTCTATGGGTGGTTCTAGGAAGCAGCAAGCTTTATGACCCTTGGCATTATTTTCTCACTGAGCAGTGACTCTCTGTGAGCTGGTTAAAGCAGGTTGCTCGCACAGACCATTTTGCTCCTCACTCTTGAACACTATCTTTCATTAGGCAGGCACAGTATATTCTAATGGAACTAGTAAAACTAGTTCTGTGTGTGTGTGTGTGTGTGTGTGTGTGTGTGTGTGTGTGTGTGTGTGTTTTCTCTGTGTCTTTGCTGGTCCTAGGACTTGAACTCAGGGCCTATCCCTTAGCTTTTCTTGATCAAGGATAGTGCTCTGCTCCTTTGAGCCATAGTTCTACTTCTGGCTTTTCGGTGGTTAATTGGAGATAAGAATCTTATGGACTTTTCTGCATAGGTTGGTTTGGAGCCACGATCCTCAGATCTCAGCCTCCTGAATAGCTAGAATTACAGGCGAGAGCTACCAGTGCCCAGTGTAAAACCAAGAGTTACTGCTGTTGTTAGACATTTCAGGAAGGCACAGAAACCAGGAGTGAGGAGCCTTTTTTCTGCCAAGGACCATTCAGATATTTATAACATGATTCATAAGTCATATAAAATTATCCACACAAGCAGATGGCCTTGGGCAGCTGGTGAGAATCCTTTGAAAATATGTGTCTGTCCCCTATCATGTCCCAAACCATTTCAAGGTCCTTACATAGTCCCTGGGATGGAAATTCCCTATCCCTTGAATTCAAATCCAGTCAGAATAACAGAACAGAACCACAAACAAAAGAAATGGCTTAGCAGAGATGGAGCTGGGGGTGAGAGCAGTGGTGGAGATACTTCAGGGATCAGCCCCCAATCTCACCCTGTGTTATTTTAATATGACATACAGAAGGAGAGCCCTGTGCCTAAAAGGCAAGGGAACAGAATGGTCTAGTATTTGCTCTAGAAGCTACGGAAGCAAAGGAGAGAGACTGGAGAAGAGTTGTTGAGGGAGAATTCCCCGTAGCTTGCTAGCACAGAGAGAAGGAACAAACAGGACTGGTCACCTTGGGTGAGAAGCTCTGATACTAAGTGGAGCTTCTCATTGACCTTGTAGTTGAACCTCAAGAACTAAGCACTGACATGAGTCTTAAAGCAGAAGATCTAGTTCTTTCATGTCCATTTCCTCCAGTTGGTTTGAGTTTTACTGCGTTAATAAAAGGAAAGAGTAAAACAGTTTTTAAGACAAAAAAAATCCCAAATAGTATTTTTAATATTTTACCCAATTAGAAACATCTCCATATACCTTAAAGTTTATGAAAAGTACTATTTTTCTAAGATTACAGAATTCTAACTAGATAAGTAAATGAGTTTGTTATCAAATGTATTCCCAATTTTAGTCTTTGAAACATTCACAGTCCTTTGGGCTTATGTGTTGCTGTTCATTTGTTGGTTTACATTTGTTATAGGATTCTGGAGAAGTCTGAATAATTTTTTTGGAAGGAGTCAATGGAGAGAGTGAGGAAAGGATCCTTTTGTAGGTTATACTGAATAAACACAAAAATAGGCTTCATATGCTTTTCTTTTCCTACCTTATGAGTCTTGCTGGCCTCATTTGTATTGTATTCATGCTGGAGAGATGAGTCAGGAGTCAGAAGATTTTTAAGTGCTTATATATTGCTTTTATGTTTTTGTGTGTGATCAGTGTCCTTTGAAGAATGTGAGAATTCTTCCTTTTCTAGGTCTGGTCTCCTATATTAGCCATGGATGCTTTCTTCCTTTCATGTAACCCCCTAAGTTGACATTTTTAAAGTAATAATTACTTTTATTCACAAATAAGAAGTAACAATATCTGACACTACATAATTGAAGTATTATTATAATCATTCTTACTATGGAAATTTAACTAAGGACTTTTACTCCTCTATAACTTGAATTCATAATGTTTTTACTAAAGTTGAATATGTTATCTAAACAGGTAAGGGGAAAAGCCCCCACTCATAAAATGCACCAGGGGGCGCTGTATTCCAAATCTTCAAGAGAAATGTCCTTAGTCCAGGGATTGCATTTTTATTGAACAGAGATAAATGCTTAGACAGAAGTCCATATTCTTGCTCTTCTTTGAACAAATTTCGGGTTTTTTTGGGGGGGGGGCCCGGTTGTGGGGCCTGAACTCTGGGCCTGGGTGCTGTCCCTCAGCTCTTCAGCTCAAGGCTAGTGCTCTACCACTTGAGCCACAGCGCCACTTCCAGCTTTTTTTCTTTTTGCTTATGTGGTGCTGAGGAATTGAACCCAGGGCCTCAGGCATGCAAGACAAGCACTCTACCACTGAGCCACCTTCCCAGCCCTCTTTGAGCAAATTTCTATTCCAGATAATGAACTTTGTTTTAAAGCAACATCCGTATCAAGCTACTAAATGATCACCTCCTAAATAATCACTTCAGAAGATGAAAGAAAGCTAAGCACAGAATTTCATTTGTCAAATAATTTACAGTTCTTTTGAAGTTGCCTTCAGAACCTACAGCTGATTTCTTTTCTTTTTTTTTTTTTTTGGTGCCTTCGCTAGGAGTACTTCCTTTATCTTTTTAAAGCAAATGTAACTCCCAGAAGCAACCTGAAGTCATTGGGTGCTGATAAAAGAATAAGGAAGATCATCGAAACCTACAGTGCTGGATATGTTTTCTTAACCAAAACATAGGTTCTTAACTTGTTAGTCTTTTTTTTTTTTGGCCAGTCCTGGGGCTTGAACTCAGGACCTGGGCACTGTCCCTGCACTTCTTTTGTTCAAGGCTAGCACTCTACCACTTGAGCCACAGCACCACTTCTAGCTTTTTCTGTGTATGTGGTACTGAGGAATCGAGCCCAGGGCTTCATGCATGCTAGGCAAGCACTTTACCACTAAGCTACATTCTAAGTCCAACTTGTTAGTCTTATACAAGTTGTCATGACCCAGTAGGGAATAGCGTCTGACTGGATAGAAGAAAGCACTAATTGTATAACATAGCTTCTCAGCCACCTGAGAAATAATACTATTAATTCTTTCTTTTTCCTGGACACCCTCATGCTGGGCCTTTTGCTTCTGTAACATTATTCATACTAAAAAATACCCAGGGAATCACCCAAGCTATGAAATTACATCATTGATAGTAATTTAATCTTTCTAAACAATCTTCCCCTTTCCAAACTTAAGGTAGTATTCATTATTTTCTTGCTTTCCTTTTTAGTTTTATTATCTCTATGTGTGTTCTTTATTTTGTATGTTATTGATTTTAGTTTTATTATCTCTGTATTTGTTGGCTTTGATTGCAGATATTTTTAACTTTATTTAAAAAGAGTATCATGCCTTATGAGTTTTTGAATATTTCATAAACCTACTATGTATTGCTATGACTCATCTATTTAGTTATTACTAAGTTAGAGCCTAAGTTGGTTAGTTCAGCTGAGGCCCATTTATTGTGATAACTGTTATATAATATTTTAGTCAAACACAATTTTTAAAAATCTAGGTCACTGTTGATGTGACATTGGGCTTATTCCAGGTTTGTTTTTTATGACAAATGGTGATGTTTTGTTTTTTATGACAAATGGTGATGTCATGAACATTCCTTTCTTGTTTTTTTTGTTTGTTTAAAGCAGAGTTTTACTATATGGACCCCAAGCTAGCCTGGAATGCTGATCTTTCTGCCTCTGCATCCTGTGTGCTAGAATTACAAGCCTACTGGCTTAATGAACATTCTTATATGTAGGCTCTAGTATACCAGTAGAATAATTTCTCCATTGATAAAGTTTAATTAACCTTTTCCTTTAGCATATCTAAATGTAAGAATGGAGTCATTCTACTGGAGTTTTCAAGAGAACTTAAGCAAAATTTTGTGATGTAAGTTTCCAGAATGATTAATTCATCTTACTAATTTCTTATTGATTGGATTAAATCTACAGAACTAGAATTATCAATGTTTCTTTGAACATTTGTCTGGCCTGTCCCCTTTTACTACTTTTTATCAGTAGAACTAAGAATAATTTGTGTTGTAATTTTACATAGTAATATATAGAAGTAAGAAGCCATGGTATGCCTGTAGTTAGTTAAGGGCCACTGGTCTAGTTCCATGAGACACTTAAGGTAAAGAAAGTTAGTCTTCTTTCTCTTTCTAACATTTCTGAAAGTACAGTCTCACTGAAATCTAGAATATGTGTCCTTTCTAGAGTATGCCATCATTCATTCCTTAGGAAACCTGCCATCTTACAGAGAGTAGAAGAATGTGGTGGAAAGCCAGCAGATCCTTTGTTATCCATGTAAGCAGATTTCTTTCCCTCTAGCCAAAATTGAAAATCTTTCCACTTTAGTTCAAAAGACTATCTATTAAGCACATACTGGAACTAGCAGTTGTAAACCACTCTTCATCCATGTTCATAGAAAGACCTTTATAAAGGCACTTTCTCATATTCAGGCAGAAAAGTGACTATTTTCAGAGGTGTCAGAAATAAAGCCTGGAGCTATTTGAATATGCTTGTTTATTCATCTTAGTTCTTTAAATCTGAAAAATCTGAAGCACAAAACTACCCTAAGTGCTGGAGGACCCAAGAAAGATCAGAGATCTTTAAGAAATTGTACCTAGCCATCACAGTGACAGTGAGGTGAAATCAAAATTCTGTTTTTCTGTGTTGCATTTATGTCCTGCTGGAACACAACTGTCTTGAAAAGCAGAGTGTGCATCCAGGCTTTGTGTTTAGGCCGTCTGGTCTTTGTCTTTGCTCATAGGTGTGCGGTTGGGTCACTCAGGTCACAGTTTTCAAGGTGTATGTGCGGCTGTATACCAGGATAGACTTTTTGCACAGGCAATGCAGTTCCCAGTTTCTCTCCCTTCTTGATAGAACCTTTATACTTGACTGGCTTAATGTAGAAGATTTTGACACAGAAACCTAAAAGAAAATGAGTATAATTCTTTATTATCTATACTTCTGTAGCCTTGATTCAGAATTTTAAAACAAGCACACAAGTGGAAAGCAAAGAAAAAAAAAAGAATTGAGGTTGGATGAATTCAGCGGAGGAACAGAGGAAGATAACAGAAGCCTATTAAAAAAGGTAGAGTAAATTTACAGGATGGCAAAGGAAGGAAAGATTCAAATGAAAAATTACCAGGAGTATTGAAGAAAAACAGAAAATAGTAGAAAAACATTAGGTAGTAGAATAGTGACCCAGACCAGTGTCAAGTCCAAGACATAGTCTGATAAAATTATCAGACTTTAAGAATCTTTCCTAGATTTCAAGAGAACTTTTATAAAGGACTGCACAGAGAAAGGGAGATTTAGTATAATGAAATAGTTATACAATGATACAATATTGTTGGGTCTGAATCTATGAGTCACAAAACTACCCTATATATATATGCATACACATATAAATATATATGTATGTACATATGTATACATATGTACATACATATAAATATATATGTATGTACATATGTATACATATATATGAGTTTAACTCTGTTGACATTTTTTCCTATTGGTTTGAAAAGCAGAACACAGTTCTGTGCCATATAGAATAACACAGTGATTGAAAAGACTAAAAATAAAGACTTGGACAAAGGTTTCCCAAGCAAGTGGAAGCAAAAAGAAAGGAAGGGTTGTGATCCTGTTGCCAGAGAATGGAATTCAGGCCAAAAGCTTGGAAACAAGGAGAGCAGTGTGTAATGCCAACTGCCATGAATTGTCCATGCACTCAGTCACACAGAAGCCATCTGTATAAAGTGTAGACGACAGGAGGAAACGCAAAGAGAAATGGAAAGAAACCCACTCATAAAGGGGAGGTCTTAAACTAGTCTCTGTGCAAACAGGTCAAGTGGAAAAAAGCAAAAACAAAGATGGAAAGCTATGAGATTGTGCTATCCAGCATGGTAGCCATTATCTTCATGTGACTGCTTAGCACTTGAATGTAGCTAATCTGAATTAAGATGTACTTCTGAGTAAAATACATAATGCATTTTGAAGGCCTGAATATAAAAAAAGGAAAAGAGCTCCATTTCCTTATTAATCACACATTTGAAATAATATTTTGGAAAGATTGAGTTGAATAAAATATTAAAATCAGCATCAAATGTTTCTTTTTACTTCTCTACTAAGACTACTCAAACAATTTTAAATTACATAAACAGCATGTGTTATATTTCTATTGAACAGTACTGCTACAGGAGATCTAAACAAACTCCTTGGAAGATCTTGTGAATATACATTAAATGTAAGATGTGTGAGACCTCTACACTGAAAACTAGTACAACTACCAACACAACAATCAAAAAAGACCTCAATAGTCAGAGGATGTAAGATATCCATTGAATTGCAGGACTCATTACTATAAAGATGATCAGTTTGTTGTTTTTTTAAAATTTGATCTATATCCTGAAATCCAATCAAAGTCCCAGCAAGATTTTTATGGAAATTGGCAAGCTATACATTTGGAAATGTGAGTTTCCAGATAATGTGAAAGAACACAGTTAAGAAACTTACCCTTGGTGCCAAGATAATGTGAAAAAACAGAGTTTAGGAATTTAGACTCCCAAATATCAGTGTGTATTTTTAACTATTGTGATCAAGACAGTGTGATATTTGTACCAGATTGAAAACTAATGAGCGTGTGTGCCAGCGGCTCACACCTGTATTCTTAGTTGTAATCAGGAGGCTGAGACCTGAGGGCCAAGATCACAGTTCAAAGCTAGCCTGGGCAGAAAAGTCCATGAGACTCCTTATCTCCAGTTAACCAGGAAAAAGACAGAGGTGGAAGTGTGCCCCAAGTGGTAGAGTGCCAGCTGAAAAGCCAGGTGAAACCGTGAAGCCCTGAATTCAAGCTCTTGTTCTGGCAAAAATGATAAAACGCAATACAGAAACAGATCATGCCCTTACGCTGGCAAAGATATGCAGAACCACAGAGGAAAGAGTAGTCTTGTCAAGTTAATGTTGTTGGTAATGTTGGGTTAATTCAAAATCAGTATGTATAGGAGAATACCCAAGAAATATCTTCATGTATTCACGTTGGCAAAAGTGTGTTAAAAATGTGTTAACAATAAGGGAAATTGTTAACTAAATTTGACGACATTAAAAATAAGAATTTCCAACTTGTAATACTGACTTCTTGGGAGTCGAAGATAAAGAGGACTATGTCTAGGTCAGTAGCCCAAAAGTCAGTGAGTATCTCAGTGGAAGAAGTTGGACATAATGGTATGTGCCTATCATTCCAGCTGTGGTGAGAAGTAAAGAATAAAATCACTGTCCAAATGTGTGTCTGAAAGTAAGACCCTATCTCAAAAATAAACAAGAAATGGGCTTCAGCTTGACTCTGCAGTATCTTATCTACTGAATACCAGGCACTGAGCTCAAGCTCCAGTATTGCCAAAAGAACAAATATAAGAATTTCTGTCTAATCATAAAGGAAGTGAAAAGTTAGTTCACAAAGTGGGAAAAGAGTGGCTCTATTTCAATAAGAAAAAGTCAGATAATTCCATAGGAAGGGGGCAAGATATTTGAATAGGCTCATCGTAAAAGATATCCATGTTAACAGTAAATACGGGACATTGCGTTTCATTAACCACTGGGGGAATGCAAATTAAAACCGCAGTGAAACACTCCATCAATCAGAGTGGCTGGAATCCAGCAGTGCATAGGTAACATGAAGGACTGTGTGAGGAATAAATGGAATGCTCATAAACTCTTGGCAGACCTGTAAAATCAGTACAACTGTTCTGAAAAACTGGCAGTTATCAGCTGTAGCTGAAGATGTGCATGCTCCAAATGACAGCCGTTTCCCTCTTACAGTCTTCTATCAACTGCTAAGGGCGTTGGTTGTGGAACCAGAGAAATGGCTGCAAGGTAGGTAGATAGATGGAAGTATATGCATATCATGGGATAGTTTAGATCCAACAGAATGAACAGGTGTACAAAACCACAGATTAATCTCACAGTGGTGAGGGGCAATGAAAGAAGCCCACAAATACAAATAGCATATATTGTTTCATTCTAAATATGTCGTCTTTTAAAATGGACATGCTGGAATAGTACCTGAACTCTTATCTAGCACAAGAGGTCTTGAGGAGACTGGCTTACTCTGTGTCTTGATGTGGATGTTGGCAACCCACTGTATTCACTTGATGACAGTTTGTGGAGCTGTATATTAGGCATGAAACGTGTTTTTATATGTTGTGTTATACCTCAGAAGAGTTAAAACTCAAGACAACTCCAAGCCTGGCATACCAGAAGACCTGCTCTACGTAAAACATAAGAGGACTTTGAAAGTAGTTTACATTTAATCCTGGCTGAAATGTCAACATTTACAAATTGTGAGACTTTAGTAAATGAAGGCGTCTTTCCATTATGGCTAATTTTACTGAAAGTGATTTTGTTTATAGATTTTTTTTTTTTTAAGTAGAACCACATAGGCCACAGAGAAAGCACACCCATCCATCACCTGTAGACTTGGAGGATCCTGTGGCAAAAAATGCACAGTCTTTGGGGAAAGTGTTGGAACAGCTTTGCAAAGTTTTGCTTAATGTATCCTTTATGTTCAAGATACTGTCGTGTTGAAAGAAGCACAAAACATCTGTAAATGAAACCTGCATGAAATCAGTCATCATCATCTCTAGCAGCTGACCTGGGTCTGTACTTCACCTCTCTTACCTCTTCCAGAAAGCCGAATGCCATTGTTAATAGCATTTTTGTTTTTATAAGGTTTCTCCTGGCCCATAATCATTCCAGTGAATGGTGCATACACAGTTGATCCACCAGAACACAGGACATCCACTCCTTGGTGAGACCTCTGATTTCTAGGATATAAATAAGAGCAAGCAGATTGTAAAGATAAAAGCATTTAAAATAGCTGCTACATGGCAAACCTGAAACAAATATTAGCTATTCTTACGTAGTATTTTGAGGAAAAGCATATATGTAGATTGTTGAGCATATATGTAGATTTTTATAGCTATCTGAATCAGGACTATTTTGAAGAATTGTCTTTTAATGAGAACCTATCATAAAAGACATGTTGCCAGTTGCTGGTGGATCTAATCCTAGTTACTCAAGAGGCTGAGATCTGAGGATCGTGTTTGGAGTCAGCCCAGGCAGAAAAGCCCCTGTGAGACTCTTATCTACAATTAACCACTCAAAAACTGGAAATGGTGTTGTGGCTTGAGCACAGAGAGGCTCAGGGACAGTACCCAGGCCCTGAGTTCAAGCCTCACAATAAACATAAAAAAAGACATGTTGCCTTAATCTTACTTTTATTCCAGTTTGAAAAAAGAAAAGTCCTTGAAAACATCATTTATTTCGTCTGGTATTTTAACTTGATGAGAGATACTTCTTGGGTTTATTAAACTGCATGAACAAAATACAAAATGCTTCCAGATGGTGACATTTCTTGGGGTTGTCCCTAAATTACCCCTCAGCTCTGACTTTTCATTCTCTTGCCCCATCTGCTCCTACCGGCCTCTTTTCCCACCCAGCAGGCTACTTACTAAGCAGAGTCACTAAGATGGTTAGAATAGTGTGTAAGGCAGATACCCAGAGAAGAGCCAAAAAGTTGTCACATAAAGTTAAATGACTAAACACGACAGTGTGAACCAAGTCTTAATTTTGACAGTCCAGAGGTCATTTATCTATTTTGCCCCATCTCTTCATCCCATTTCAGATATTTGAGGTAGTATCTCTGTAAGGGTGAATTCTACTCTAATTAGGCTGGAAATCAGCAATGGAGTTGGACATACACATGACTTTTTTCAGACCGGACCCCTCCTCAAGGTGGTATGTATATTACTAGAAATTCATAAATGTGGCTCTCATTGTCTAGGAGACAGCAGGCTTTCTTGTCTGCTTAGGGTTAGCTGCTAACATCTAAATTTCCCAGCCCGAGTCAGTGACAGCATCGTTGATGGGAAGAGAATCCAAAAGCCTGCATTCAGAGGTAGCCGTTGCCATCTCCAACCATGAATGCTTGGTGGAAACTTTCATTCTCTGATCCCTTAGATCAAGCTCCTTATCTTATGAAAGACAGTAGTAGTGTTTGGCTTTTATCTTTGGAAAATCAGATGAGACAGATGAATGTAGAGAGACGTTTGAGACGGAAAACATTGTGTTGCTTCTTTCATGGTCTGTCCCCAATTTACTACTTATCCTTGAAGTACAGTTCTTGGAAGTTGCTCCAAAGACAGTATTGCTTCACACGTCTCTGGGTTTTCATACTGTCCCAGGGGCGGTCAGGTGAGCCCTTGAGAAAACATAGGACAAGGACTCTAGACAAGGGGAAGAGCCAAAGAGGTTGCGATTTGCCTGTGAAACCACATACCTTTGAGCAGAGTATGCACCACAGCCGTGGCTGTCACATGTCCGGATCTCGTTGGAGGACTTGCCGGCACACATAGTTGCCCACTGCCCAGCCAGTGCTGAAAAAGAGAGCCATGAATGCCTTGGGCACCTCCAACCTCCATCTGCCTTCTTAGTCTCTGGGAACTCCTGAGAAGCCTGCTTTCACTGTACTTGCCCCGACTTCCTGGAGTTTTATGGGAAAGATCTTCTTTACAGAATTATGTTCCCTGATTCAGATGTCAAAACTGGCTTTTTCCCTAGCCAGTTCTGTCGTATGACATATAAAGTATCTATTTCTTTGTAAGCACTCACCTCCAACATCATACCCTTGTTTCACACTATCCACTAATAAGTGGTATAAATTGTGCTTTGTAAACTTCCTGACATGGGAACCACTGTGTTGAAGTTAAGCAAAAATAAACAAGCACCGATCAGATAACTTTAGAAATTCTCTTTGAAATGCTGCTTTGTGGTTCTAATAATCAAATTTGAGCAAATGGTAGAATTAAAGGCAGAGCATATTCTGAAATAACCAAGTTTATTCAAGCTGAACTAAATTTTTTTTTCCTATTTGTGGACGTGGAAGAGAGACATTCTCAAAATCTAAAATGTTGAAGAAATTTAAAGTGAGGTCAGGAGAAAAATGAGGAAGGAAATAGAAACAGTTGCATGGTAACAATGGAAAGACTGTCTCTCTTATACTTCCTGCAAACTTTAAGTGCTATTTGTATTTTCAGTACCATAAGCATTGTCAAATGAATTAAATTCTCTAATTTCCAATATTAACACTCTTACACAGTTAACAAACTCAGCCTTTCACTTTCAAACTAATAAAACCAGAAGCAAAATCAAGACCTTGTTACTTTGGTGGTTGATTCCATTTAAAGACATTTTTCTCTTCACAAATAAATATACTAGGTAGAAAAGCTATAGGTGTGGTCGTTCCTTAATGTGATTTAAATTGTGCATTTCAAAGTCTTGCACCTTGGAGCCAGGTTTCAAATCAACACCTGATCAACATACAGTGTAATCACTCTGGCAGTGGTATTAATCTTTGGGAACTGAGGCATCTATTAGACAATTTAATGGTCTACTTTTTCTTCCGTGCTATGAGCATTAAGGAGAATTTCTTTGTCCTAATCCATACTGCCCTTTCTGTCAGGAATTTTCGAAGTCTGATTCTTGCACAAGCTTTTTGTTTTCTAGTTGTGTTCCAGTTAAATTCCAGACCAAGATTTGGAAGGGTTTTCTAGAAATCTTCCTGTTTGTGTTTTCCTGTGTCAAAGAACCAGAGCATTCAGGAAGAAATTGACAGTTTCCCCTTCCTCCAGCTATCTATCCTTCCTACCCCACATTTAATAACAACACACACATTTCAGCCTCCATTTTCTAATCTAGCCCTGAAATCAATTTTGTAGAAATTAGCCAAGATTCTAAAATTGTATTTTTGACTTACCAGTAGAAATCAAAGCAGCCAAAAGTAGTACTTGTGTGGAAAACATCTGGATTTTGCTTCCCTTAGGTTTCTTCCTCTAATTAAAATTGCCCCACACACTCTTTGAAGAGAAGTCAAGTTTGATTATTTTTTGGCAAGTTAGCCTTAGAATTCTGCTCCTCTCGATTCTTTTAATTTAGCATGAGACATAGAAAATTTATAAGAGAATAGAGCGAGTTGGGTTCCAGCATTCCATAAATGGCTATTTGACTTTCATGTAAAACCCATGTAAAAGCCTTTGATCTGAAGAAGCCAGTTTTATTGGCAATACTGACTAAATATTAACAGAAATGATAAGGTTAAGTGCAGACTAATGGTCTTTGGGCTGTAGCTGGAAGAATATACATATGAATAATTACATATTTAGTACCGTTTGTTAGGAGATGTGTTCATTTTCTGGTTCATTTTCAGAAGAGAATTGAGCAGGAAAAGTGTGATCCTCTATATCATAGTCTTCAGGATGTCCCTTAGTGTTAAAAAGTTATCAGTTCAATTATGTTTCATCTGTATAATTACAGATAGTAACATTTTGAATAAAATATTTCATTTGAGTTAGATGCCGGTGGCTCACGCCTATAATCCCTAGCTACGCAGGAAGCTGAGATTTGAGGATTTCAATTCAAAGCCGGGCAGAAAAGTCCCTGTGAGACTTTTATCACTAATTAAGCACTCAAAACCAGAAGTGGTGCTGTGGCTCAAGTGGTAGAGCACTACTACCCTTGAGCACAAAGAGGCTCAGGGACAGCACCAAGGCCCTGAGTTCAAGCCCCACAACTGAATATATATATGTGTGTGTGTATATATATATATATATATATATATATATATATATATATATACATTTCTTTTGAATATGTGACTTTAAATATTTGTTTGTTGTAATGAAAATTAAACATTTAAAGTACCTATCAGTAGGGGAAATGGTATCTGAACATGATATAATCATACAATGGAATATAACAGTTTTAAGACAATTTATATGCATTCATATGGTTAGAGTTCTATACTGTTGAATAAAAATACATCCCTTCCCCATACTGGGGCTTAATCTTAGGGCTTCATGTTCTTGTTCAGTTTTGGTTTTGGTTTTGGTCTTTTCACTCAATGGATGCTCTCCACTTGAGCCATACTTCCAGCCTTTTACAGGTTAACTGGAAATAAGAGGCTTGAGAATTTGTCTGCCACACTGGTTCCAAACCTTGATTCTCAGATCACAGCTTCCTGAGTAGCTAAGATTATAGATCTGAACCACTGGCACCTGGAAAAAGGCAACTTTTTTTTTTTTTTTTTGCTTTGGGATGTTAAATGCTGCCTACACTTCTCTGAATTTAAAATTCTCAAATATATATTGATGTTACTATCCTTAACATTAGATAAGGACCTGGAATTTTCTATGGATGTATCCTCATTTAAATAATTGTCAGTAGCAGCAGGAGATTGGGATTGAGGCCTCTACATCCACGTCCTTGCTCTTCTCATCAGAGTCAGAGAGGGGACTTTCCCAACCCTGTATTTTTTTTCTTTTCTTTTGGTTTTTGTTGGTTTTGGGGCTAACATCCAGTGCCTGGGTGCTGTCCCTGAGCTCTTTCACTCAAAGTGAGCGCTCTACCACTTGAGCCGCAGTGCCACTTTCAGTTTTCTGGTGGTTGGGGAGATAAGAATCTCATGGACTTTCCTGCCCAGGCTAGCTTTGAACTGAGATCCTCAGAGCTCAGCCGCTTGAGTAGCTAGGATTATAGGTGTCAGCCACTGACAACCAGCTTGTGTGCAACTTTTGACTTCACATACAGTCCTTCAAGAAGGCATGTAGTATATAATGTGCAGAATGTCAGTGTCTTGAGAACTGAGTCTATGTACTGGAAAAAAGAACCAACCACTGCTATTAACAAGAGATGCAAAAACAGACACAGATACATATAGTGTACGGAGTGCTTCATGTGATAAAAATTTTGACTCCATGAAGGGAGAAGATAAGTAATCTCCCAATAGTACCAAGACAGCAGCTATCAAGAAATAAAACCTTGATCCATACATCAACGCAGACCAGACGTTTTTATCTTAAATAATAATACGAAGAGAGGCAGAGAAGAAAGGAAGGGAGTAAAAGAGGGAGGAAACCATAAGTTATGACATTCTCTAGTTGTTCCTGAAATGGTCTTGGAATGAGTTAAGCCTTTCAAAGAATGGAAAAAGCCCCAGTAACTAGGAAGAAAAACATTTGCTAACCTGCTGTTGTGACAATGAAAACACTCTATAAAGCAAACTTTCCTAATCAGAGGCACACTAAGATTTACCCACATACATGATACATAAGGAGCTCATTTCCCCAATATATTGAGAAATCTTAAAAAATATAAGATGTAGACAAACTGATAGATAAATGGGCAGAAGGTGCTAAGAGGCCTTCACAAAGAATAAACCCAAGTTAGCAGTAAGTAATTCAAAATGTTGTACTTCACCTATAATGAATTTGAGCTACAGAATTTAAGCTCCAATTTTCACCTATCAAATCAGCAAAGCAAGGGAATGTGGAGATGTGTACTTTTATCAAAAGAGTAAATTGGTTTAACCTTGTTAAGAACACAATTTAGCAACAGCACTGACATTTTTTAAAGCACAAAGCCTTTGCTCCAGCAACTCTATTGCTTTTTCTAATCATGGCTCACATTTCCTGCCATTTAGGGAAAAATGTCTGTTATTAACCATTGCAGTTCTATCCTGTCTAAAACCAGAGCAATTCCTTAAATGCAGAAGAGACAGCAGCATTCTGTTTCAAACTCTAACAAAATAGAGTAGGCAAGAATCACGTAAACCCTGCCAATGTTCACACAGTCTGATGATATTAGAAATTATTTCTTTAAGCAGGATATATTAGGACTTTACACTGATGTTTAAAAATACATATGGAGCCGGGTACTGGTGGATCATGGCTGTAATCCTAGCTCAGGAGGCTGAGATCTGAGGATCACAGTTCAAAGCCAGCCCGGGCAGGAAAGTCCATGAGACTCTTATCTCCAATAAACCACCAGAAAACTGGAAGCGGTGCTGAGGCTCCAAGTAGTAGAGTGCTTGCCTTGAGCTGAATTGCTGAGGGCAGTGCCCAGGCCAGGAGTTCAAGCCTCACAACTGATCAAAAATAAAACAAAAAAATACATATGGAAAACAAAATGAATGTGAAATCATATGATGTTTCAGATTTGTTTTTAAAATAACCCAGTAGTAGGGAGTAGGAACATTGTTGAAGGTGGGTAATGGGTACTTAAACATTTACTACATCTCTTCTCT
Source organism: Dipodomys spectabilis (assembly GCF_019054845.1). NCBI lineage: Eukaryota > Metazoa > Chordata > Mammalia > Rodentia > Heteromyidae > Dipodomys > Dipodomys spectabilis. The sequence goes on along the minus strand of NW_024871288.1, from coordinate 1,602,462 downwards.
CTGGTTTTCTTGCATTCCTGAGATTCTTGTTCCGTTGTTAAAAAATAATAAAGATGTTTATATCATGTTGTGGGTTAGCCGACACCTTGTTGTTTTCCGTATTCTGTTATTTCTCTCTAGGACGCTATTAGGACAGTATTTGCTTATCTTTGCTTAAGGCTGAGGTTCTTTTCGTAATTTTTCTGTTGATTTTTAAGAAGTAGCTATATGGATGGCTCTGATTATACAAATAATGTATCTTACTGCAAAAAAAATCATCCCAAAATGCAAAACAATATAAAACAAATCCCCATTGCCATTTTGGGTGTTTGTATGCAATTCTTATTTCTTCTTGCCTCTGTGATTTTAATAAATGTGTGCTCTCTTCAGCTGAACATTGTATTAAAGTTAAAATGCAATAGATGATTTCAGTTTTTTGCAAACTACAAAATAGCAGAAGAGTTAGATGTTGGGCAGGGGTCTGGGAGGTTCCACTTGGAAATTTTTCATCAGACCATTTTGGTTTTATTGTCTTTGGGAATAATAAGAGAATGCCAAAATCAGCATTTTTGATCCTTAATATAGTTGATCTCTATATAATCTGTAGGTTAGGATTCTTTGTGGGGATGATAGGACCAATGTACTTTCAAAGGGTTATTTACCTGGACCTTTAGACCAAACCCTCAAACCTCTTTCCTGCTCTTTTCCTTCTGAGAGTTCACTAGAAGAAACCTACCCAGAAGCTATAAGCTGTGTTGAGCCATACAGCTAACCAAATGCATTCAAAAATATGAAATAAGCCCAGAACCACTCTCTTAGAGTCTGTCTATCTAGTCATGATCAGAGAGAAGAGTCAATAAAGGCATACATTTTGGTTACTGAAAGTCTTAGGTTACAGATGAATACCCACTGGGGGTATTTTCCCCTTCTGATTTAAAACTATGCAAGTCATCCATATTCATACTCATTTTTTTCCCTGTCTTTCCCCTCCCTCCTTCCCCCTTCTCTATGCTAACAGAAAAAAAATGGTAATCATTACAAGTATCAGAGATTACTTATCACCATATTGGGTGAAAGAAGCAAGAGGGGATTTGTTATAAAATAATTTTAATATGGAGAGTCATTTGTAAGTTTTCTAATGTATGAAATAATCGACTTAGCCGAAAACCTAAAGAAGCATTTTCCAGGAAACCACTCCCTTTGTCATTAATAGAATGAGTAATCGGTGGGACACATTACAGCCCTTACCAGAGTGAGCATCCGGTCTGATATACTTTGTTTATTTTTTCCTGTTCTTGGGGTTTAAACTCTGGACCTGGGCACTGTCCCTGAGATTTTTTTTGCTCAAGGCTAGCACTCTACTCACATTGAGCCACAGGGACACTTCCGGATTTTTCTGAGCAGTTTATTGGAGATAAAAGTCTCATGGACTTTCCTTCCCTGGCTGGCTTCGAACTGCAATCCTCAAATCTCAGCCTCCTGAGTAGTTAGGATTACAGGTATAAGCCACTGGCCACCGGGTGTTTAAGATACACTTTAAATTAGATCGTAAGCTGCTGTAGATGAAGCATGCCATGTCTTTATGAAATATAGGTTATACATACAATGCAACTTTGTGTCATATTTAATGCAGTATTTCAAGGTTAAGGGATATTGAAGGAAGTCTTGCTAGAGGTCTCTGGAGAGGGTAGGACACATAACATGATTTTCTTATGTGTTCAAAGCAGACCTTACTAATCCAGCATGGTCATATGGCAAACTAAATGCAAGCATGTTTCCAGAATTTTGCTCAGCCCAAGTTCTTTCTTTACTATTACTACATTGAGGTTACGAACATAGATTCAGATCTACTAGCCATGCCTGATGGTGGTAACTCAATACAAAGTCTGAGCCTTCGTTTTTCAGTGTTCCAGTCTCTCAGATTTAAGGGAAGTGATTCCAGTTCATCACATTGCTGGGGAACAAATAAACGAGCACAGATAGACAAGTTACTAGCTAGATAGCTAGATGATGGATGGATGGATGGATAGATAGATAGATATACATACAATAAGTAGGATGGATGGATAGATGATTTTCAGTGCTCAGGAAAGCTAGCAATTGCAGTAAGAGTGAAATTATAAAGAATTTAAAAACTTTTTCCAACCAGCATCATGATTCATTATGAAATTTATTTCTTTCCCATGAAGAAATAGAATTGACAAAACTTGTTTAATGTTTCTCCCTTGATGTCACCAAACAGACATGAAGCTGATTTCTGCTTCCATTCCCTGGCCTCTGTTTTTCAGCAAGGAGTTGCTGGAGTTGGGCCAGGTCATACAGGAAGCCACATGGCAAGCACAGCACTCAGCGTGCCCATGTTCCTTTAGGATGGGGATGAGGCAAGAAGAAAAAGAGAGCTATCTTCTGTTGTTGGCTACCATTTAAATGTTAAAGTTGAGATTAAGTGCACATACCATACAGTGTATTCTTTTGAATTATATGTTTCTTTTTGATCTGTTCTTGAAGTCATATAATCATCACCACGGTCCCATTCCAGATTGTCTTTATCATCCAGAAATGAACAGTGAAACACATCAGTGGTCACTTTCCATCTCCCCTGTCAACTTGGAGTCTACCTTTTCCCTCTCTGTCTTTGTTTATTTTGGACAGGTCCTGTGAATGGAATAGTGTAATACTTACCCCTACCCCTCATTTTTTTTTGTCAGTCATGGGGCTTGAACTCTGGGCCTGGGCGCTGTCCCTCAGTCCTTCAGCTCAAGGCAAATGCTCTACCACTTGAGCCACAGCGCCACTTCCAGTTTTCTGGTGGTTCATTGGAGACAAGAGTCTCATGGACTTTCCTGCCTAGGCTGGCTTTGAACCATGATCCTCAGATCTTAGCCTTCTGAGTAGCTAGGATGACAGGCGTGAGCCACCAGCATCCGGCTATACTTACCCTTTTTTATATGACCTCTTTCACTCATCATGATGCTTTTAAGATTCATCCACCTATTATAATAAGCATCAATACTTTATTCCTTTTATAACTGGATAATTTTCCATTGAATGAATATACCATACTTTATTTGTCCATCAGTTAATAGACATTTGGGTTCCTCTACAAGTTTTTTTGTGTGAACATTTTATTTTCATCTCTCTTGGGCATATTCTTGGAATAGAATTCCTAAGGAATATGGTAACAGTATGTTAAATGTCTTGATGAACTGTTAAACTATTTTCCTTACTGGCTATATAAATCTATATTTGTATCAGCTGTAAATAAGAGTTCTACTTTCTGCACATCCATATCAATATCTTGCCTAGCACAAAATCCTTCTCAGCTATACTGTCTTGAAGTGAGAATATAGATGAAAATCTATTAGCTTTGCTTGATGGTGGATGATGTACTCAAATTCAGAGTCTACGTCTTAGTTTTCTCAGTGTCCCATTCTCAGACTTAGTGGGAACAGTTCCAGGTCAGCAAGTTACTAGGGGTCCAAATAAATAAGCACAGAGATAGGCAGGCAGGTAGGTAAGTGGATGGATGGATGAATAATAGGATGTATAGATAAGTAGATGATAGATCTTTAAAATTATTGTGATTCTAATGGGTATAAGATGGTATTTCATGGTTTTTATTTTACTCTCCTAAAGGCTAATGATGTGGAAGCATTTCTTCAGTGTCTAATGACAGTTGAGTTTATCTTCTTTAGAGAAATGTCTGTTAAGTCTTTTACCTAGATGTTAATTGGACTATTTATCTTTTTGTTGTTGAGTTGTAATTGTGTATTCTGGATCATAGTCAGATAAATAATTTGGGAATATTTTGCCTCACTATGTATGTAGTCTTCTCTCTCTCTCCCTCCCTCTCTTTGCAAATGTTTTTTGAGACAGATTCTTGCTATATAGCCCAGGCTGACCTTAAACTCAGGGTCTGCCTGACTCTGTTTCATGAGAATGGAGTTTATAGGTGTGCACCACCATGCCTTGCTCATTTTCTTGAAAGTGTATTTTGACGTATACAAGTTTTTCTTAACTTTTATAAAGTTTAATATATGTCTATAGAAAACTATAGGGGCTGAATATTCCCACCATAGTGCATGAGAATTTCACAGTAGTAAAACAGCCAAGAAAAGCCTAGGACTGAAAGGATACACTGCCAGATTCTACCAGAAGAACTAACACCAATGCTTCTGAAACTATTTTACAAAGTACAAAGGGCAACAACATTTTCAGACTGATTCTATGAAGCCAGTATCACCGTGATACTCAGACTAGGTAAGAAACAACAGTAAAGGAAAACTATAAGCCAGTTTCTTGATGAGCATAAATACAAAAAATCCTCAATAACACAGTACTTTCAGAATGAATTCAGCTATACAGCAAAAGGATCATACATCATAATCAAGTTGCCGTCCCTCCAGGAATTCATTCCAGGACGGTTCAGCATACACAAATCAGTAAACACAAAATGGCAGGCATATAAACAGAAGTCAGAGCAAGAATCACATGATCATCTGAATAGATGCAGAAAATGCTTTTGACAAAATCCAACATCTTTTCACAGTCAAATCGCTGAAGAAATGAAATAGAAGACACACCACTCAATATAATAAAGGCTAGAGGTAACAAATCTACAGCCAGGTTACTCTGAATGGGGGAAAAAGAAAACCCTGAAGCAGTTCCTCTAAAGTTAGGAATGGAACAAACATGCCATAGTCATGATCAAAGTATGTGATATGAATGTATGGAAATGTTACAGTGGATGAACCCTTTATGCTATGTACAGTTGAATATATGCTAATAAAAATGATATAAGGGATTTCATTTCTTGACATCCTCACCAACATTTACTACATTTTAAAAATAATAATTGTCCTAAAAGGTATGAAACATTTTTGTGATATCACTTTGTCTGTGTGCATACACACACACACACACACACACACACACACACACACACACACACACACACACACACACACACACACACACACACAGCCTTGCCAGAGAGTATAGGAATCAGGCACTGATATATAAGTAGAATGTATGTATGTAGAATATAAATGTTATTCCTCCTACCTGTGTGCTTAAGACAGGATGAAAGCAAGGGTGTTACCTTCCCAAAGTTTGTTAAATTACAGGGTCCACATTTGCAGCATCCTAATCTTTATCTAAAGTTACTCTTGTGAGCTGGCTGACCATCTTTGACATACTTTCTTGGCCAAAATACACTGGAGATGATTTACACCAAACAAAATACTATCACTCTAAGCCAGTGACATTTAAATTAGACATGAGCCTTGCCCAATAAAACCTTTCTCTACCCCATTGGGTAGGAATATGCAGTCAAGACAGACCCTACACCTACTTGCTACTTAAGCCCATTTTTTTCAAGTGAGAGGGTCTGTGTTTTAAAATTCTGTGTGCGAGCTAAGTGCTGGTGGCTCATGCCTGTAATCCTAACTGAGGATCACAGTTCAAAGCCAGCCTGGACAGGAAAGTCCATGAGATTCTTATCTCCAATTAACCACCCAAAAACCATAAGTAGAGTTGTGGTTTAAAATGGTAAAGTACTAGCCTTCAGAGAGAAAAAAAAAAACTCAAGGACAGTACCCAGGTCCTGAGTTCAAGCCCCAGGACTGGCACCAAAAAAAAAAAAATCTGCATGAGAATTTTTTTAAATGGGAACAGACTATTTGATGCTAAAATTCCAGAATGTACTAAGCCCCAGTTTATAAACAATTTCAGCCTATCAGACATTCACAAAATCACAATGGACAACATTTCCTCACCCCCTCTCACCATCTGCTAGCACTTTGACCAACAGAAAGCAAACAGCTCAGAGCCACCTAGGGAAACACAGACCTGGCTTAGCCTGAGCCGTGGTAAACAGATGTACTTGGCCCCTGAGCTTTGAACCCTGACATTACACCACACACAGACATGCTGAGTGTGTTGCCAGAGGTTACACAATACACACACACACACACACACACACACACACACACACACACATTCTTGGCACCTTTGTTCTGATTGACTCAGACTAGCTGAACATATTAAAAGGAGCGATAAATCCACTTTTGACAATGGAAGAAATGATGCTGGCCTGTTTGAGGATTAAAATGCTTTTCTTGCTACTGATGCCTCCTAGGAAAGGGAATCCTGTCAACAAGGCATCGCCCTCAGAGTGGGTTATAGTACTTGCTTCACTGCTCAACTACCCAGCTCTTATCCCAAGACCCTGACAAGACAGGAAGACAAGAAAGACAGCACCTGGGCTGGCCGAGCCGTGGTACAGAGGGGAGGGCCAGGGTGAGCTCAATTTTGTAAGCATTTCAGAGGGCATTGCAAACCAGCTTTCTGCTCAGCTGGCTTCGCTCCCCACCACGAAGATGGTGTTTCTGAATTTTCCCTTGACTCGAGGGAGATCTGGAATTTCTCTAGGAATATTTCTGTGGGATACTAGGAGAGAGGAGAGAGGGAAGTCAGGACAGGCAAAAGCATTCATGCAAGGATTCATTTTCTGTTTCCAGAGCTTCCTCGGAAAACCTTTTGTGAGAAGTTATGCTTGCGATGTGGAGCAATCCTTTCTGTGGTGATGAAAGAGGAACCTGGTTGGACAGCAAAGAGAGAGAAATGTGACCTTCAGAGAGGATATCAAACCAGTCTTCACCAGACAACAGGGTCAGTGGTTTTCAGAGAAAACTCAGTGACACTCCTAGCTGGATGACATCTTCTGGGATTCCAAATTCAGACAAGTTTTTTTCCATTAGTTTTTTTTTTTTTTTTTCGGAAACAATTGTTTTCTCTCTATAATTAGCAAGAGAACGCTGTCTATAATAGCCAGGGCTCTCTGGAGAACTAGTACCGACATTCTGTGACCAGAATGCCCCAGAGAAAGGAAAGATTTATTCTGGCTCATGTGGTTTCAGAGGGTTCCGTCCATGGTGGTTAGGCCCCATGGGCTTGGGCAGGAAGTCCTGGTGGTAGCAGTGTGTGGTGGAGGATGTGTTTACCTTATACTTGATAGGAAACAGAGAAGGGGGGATGGGACCTAGAACCAGGGTGACTTTCAACAGCACCCCTCCCCTACCCCCTGAGTCTACTTACTCCAGTTAGCCCATACCTCCTAAAGTCTCCACCATCTTCCAAAATAGTGGCCCCAGCTTGGGACCAAGCATTGAACACATGAGCCCAGGGGGAACACTTTCATATTCACACCATAACAGGGAGAGATAGATGATTGATGGATACATAGATGGATGATGGATAGACAAACAGGTAGATAAAGTGATTTTAGATAATCAGTTCATGCAGTTGTGGGGCCAACTGCAGAGTGGGAAGAGTTGGTCCTGCATCTTGGGGTCCAGAGGCAAGTCTTGAGATCGAATTCCCCTTTTCTTTTCTTTTTTTTTTTTTTTAATTTAATTTAATTTTATTTGTGAACATACTGTACAGAGGAGTTACAGTTACATGGGCAGGATAATGTGTACATTTCTTACCAAGCATTGCCGCCTCCTCCTTTGTTTACCCTTCACATCCCTTCCCAGCCTCCCCCCTCCCCCCCTAATCCCAATCCTTCTCCTTCCCGCCCTCCCCCCCCCCCTCCCCGCACCAACGTGAATTCCCCTCTTCTTAAGGGCTCTTTGTCTTTTCTCGTTCTTAAGTTCTTCAACTGATTGGATGAGGCTCATCCACATTATCGAGGGTAATATGCTTTATTCAAAGTCTACTGACTTGAATGTTACTCTCATCTACAAGCATAAAGAGTAAGCAAGCGATAGAGAGAGACAGAAGCAGAGAGAGACCATTTTATAGCCACATTTGGACTGATGTTGGGCCAAATAATATCTGGGTACAGTGACAAAGCCAATCATCTTTTAGAACCTGAGATTCAGGAACAAAGGTTTTACTATGATCCTTTGACTTCGAGCGATTAAGAAGATCAGGAGCAGAGTTTGGCCTGCAAGGGAGCCCAAGGCTATGCACACCTTCCAGGGACTTGAAGAAATGTCATTTTGTCGGTTTGGTTTATGCAGGCATTTATGTACCTAATTACAATCTCATTGGAAATTTTCTTCGATGAGGAGTTCAAAGAGAAGTAAGACATGAAAACGACCCTATCAGGGAAACCATCCTGAGTTTCCACATTCAGGAATGTTTTACATTTGCAGGACTCTGTTTATATCCTTGCATTTGACAAGTGCCAGACCATCCAGAAACAGCAAGCAGGGTTCTCATTAAAAAAAAGCAAGAGTAGCTGGTGTGCCTAACCAAGCATAGAGCAACCCAGAGGAACAATACTCACACTGGCACAAGTAGAGGCTCAATGTTCACTGGAAGAAGAAATTTTCACCTATGATATTAGAAATGAAAACCATTGATCGAGAGGATCAGTGCTTTTATTAATCCATTTTCTTATTGGCAAAAGTATTCGCTTCTTTCTGTTTATTCCCAAAAACTTGATTTAAAAAGAGAGAGAGAGAGAGAGACTTTGCCAATCTAAGAAAAATACACATATAAATCTTCCATAACAATTCAGGGGATTTCACTCCTGGGTATTTTTTTTTTAATTTTTTTTTTTTTTTTGCCAGTCCTGGGGCTTGAACTCAGGGCCCAGGTTCTGTTCCTGAGTCACTCTGTGCTCAAGGCTAGCGCTCTACCACTGGAGCCACAGTACCACTTCCATCTTTTTCTGAGTAGTTTACTGGAGATCGAGTCTCACGGACTTTCCTGCCTGTTCTGGCTTCGAACCATGATCCTTAGATCTCAGCCTCCTAAGTACACAGCTAGGATTATAGGGGTGAGCCACCTGGTGCTGGTTGGTGTATTTGTTTGTTTGTTTATGTCAGTTGTAGGGCTTGAACGCTGGGCCTGGGCACTGTCCCTCAGCTCTTCACCTCAAGGCGAGCACTCTACCAACTTGAGCCACAGCGCTACTTCCAGTTTTCTGAGTGGTTAATTGGAGATAAGAGTCTCACAGGGACTTTCCTGCCCAGGCTGGCTTTGAACTGCGATCCTCAGATCCTCTTGAGTATCTAGAATTACATGAGTGAGCCACCTGGGGCCTGGCTTGATGTGTTTCAGGAGAACAAAACACCTTTTTGTTTTTTGCATTTCTTACCTCATGTGTTCCTGCTCTTTTTTCCTGCCAACACCGAAGCTCAAACAAGCCAAGCCGGGACGTTGACCTTGACTGTTGGGGAAGCATCTATGTGCACACCCCTGCTCCAAGAACAGACTCCTTGGCGGGCGGCTCCCTCCCAGGTCTTGGGTGTCTGGGGAGTGCCCTGTCTGATGCTGTGGGACACAGGTTTTTCCTGAGTGTGTCTCCCATTGATCCAATACCTGGAGGTGAAAGGAGCGCCCTCTTCTGTCAGAAGCTGCCTGAAGGAAGATCAGGGAACCGAGGGTGGAGCCAGGAAGGATTAGTGCCACTCAAGAAGCATTTATTTTATTTATTAATTTTTTGGGTCGGTTGTGGAGCTTGAACTCTGGGCCTGGACACTGTCCCTCAGCTCTTCAGCTCAAGGCAAGCACTCTACCGCTTGAGCCACAGCGCCACTTCCTTTATTTGATTTTTAAGTTAGCATAAATCAGTCACACAGGGAGAATCTCATTCGGTGTACTTTGAGCATCCTATTTCCATACCCCTCTCCTTGCTTTTGTAAGGTATTTAGTGTGTTTCATTATGCTGTCTTTACGCATCACACACACACACACACACACACACACACACACACACATGTGAATGCACGTGCGTGCACTCGATATGCTTTGGTCCTTTTCACCTGTTGGTTTCCTTTCCTTTCTCCCTCCCCCTCCTACTGAGCATTCCCTGACTGTCCCCATTTCACGTCCACATTCTTTTATTAGTATCACCTTAGGTCTAGATTCCACAACAAAGCAAAAACATGTTTTTAAGCCTGGATCATCTCGCTCAACATGATGGTGTGCAATTCTGTCCATTTCTCCTGCAAAAGACATAGTTTTATTTTTTCTTATAGCTGAGTAATCATCCATGGTGTATATGTGTGGGTGCATGTGTGGGTGCATGTGCTTTCTTTTCCTTCTCCTCCTCCTCCTCCTCCTCTTCCTCCCCCTCCCCCTCCTCCTCATACTCCTCCCCCTCCCCCTCCTCCTCCTTTTTCTCCTCCTCCTCCCCCTTCTTCTCCTCCTCCTCCTCCTCCTTCTCCTTCCTTCTCCTTCTCCTTCTTCCATTCATTGTGGCTCCATTTTCAATAATCAAGCTGTGGAATCAGCCCAGGTGCCAAACAACTAACAAATGGATAAAAGGATCATTTTGTCTAGTATTCGTGAGGGTTCAATCTCCAGCACTAAGAAATACAGAAAAGTTAAAAAAAAAAGTGGAGGGGAAAGGAAGGGAAACAAAGTGAAAGGAAGGGAGGAGGGAAAGGAGGGGAAATACAGGAAGAGAGGGAAGGAGAGAACGGAAAGGAAAGAAAAAAGGGGAGGAAGGAAGGCAGGAAGGAAGGGAGGGAAGAAGGAAGGAAGGAAGAGAAGGAGGGCCGGAGGGAGGGAGGGAAGGATATTAGAGTGTGGACAGTGTGTCAGGATGAGGCACTCATGTAGAATAACCCCAGCCTTCTGAATTAAGTAAAAGATGTGAAGGAGTGAGGAAATGGCAGAGAGTTTAAGATGCACACGGCTTGGGCTGCGACACAGCTGATAAGGGAAAACAAGCTCAAGGATTGCCAGCCAGCAGGGCCCAGAGCCGGAAGCAGGCACGTGGCCTTCCAGCAGTGTGTGGCTGCCCAGCAGTGGGGGGGCAGAGAGGGAGGGAAGGAGAGAGGGAGAGAGCTAAGGCTCAGGACGGTATCATAGGCTGGATTCGGAGGCAAGAAAAACACAGGAGAGGTCAGAAAAGTTGGCATCACAATGAGAGGCGCCTAGGTAGGATTGCTGTGGATGACTAGCCTCTTGTTCAGTGAAAGAGATTCTTCCTGTGTCAACTCTTTGCATGCCTTCTTGGTAGCTTTCACCACCACCCGGTTCTCTGCCCTTCTTTTCCTGCTACCTAAATACCCTTCCTTCCTCTAAGGCATAAGTCCTACTTCCATACCTTCCCTCTCGACATTTCTAGACTTATCGAGGTCTTTCCTAAACAACTTTGTGAGGTGTTGTATTGGTTCAGAATCTTGAGTCTTTTATTGTATCCTTTGTGTAGATTCAGGGTTCCTGTGTATATGTGAAATGTCTTTGAACCTGAGACAGGGTCCTACACTGCTTTTATTTCCCTTCTGTGGTCACATTTTAGTATTTTTTTTTAAAAGTATTAGTTGATTCATTATCCGGTAATTAAAGTATTAGTATTACACCCTTATTTTTTGAGACTATTTGGTGATGTTTGTCAGATTTTTTTTTAATGTGTTGACAGTTTAAAATGTGTCCTCATTGTGTGTGTGTGTGTGTGTGTGTGTGTGTGTGTGTGTGTGTGTGTGCATGCTCGCACGCGCCAGTACTGGAGCTTGAACTGAGAGCTTCTGCTTGGCTTTTTTGCTCAAGGCCACAGCTCCGCTTCTGGCTTTTTGCTAGTTAATTGCAGATAAGTGTCTCGTGGACCTTTCTGCCTGGTCTGGCTTCTAACTGTGATCCTGATTAGTAAGAATTAGAGGCCTGGGGGTAACAGTACCTGGTTATGTGTCCTCATTTGGAATGAGAAGCTTCAAAGTATCTGTCAAATAATTCTCATTTCTAAGATTATTTGTATCTAGATATCATTAGGGCCTACCAAAATTTCCATGGTTTAGTAGCAGTTGTAGAGTTACTAAAGTTTGATAGAATCAAGAGAACCAAGACCTTCTCCAGACACTGTGTATTTCCTTGGATTAAAGTAAGACTTTACAGATATTTTTAAAAATATGGTAATAATGAGCATCTTGAATAAGCTTTAACTTATCATGAAAAGAGCAACTAGTGGCTCACGCCTGTCATCCTAGCTACTCAGGAAGCTGAGATCTGAGGATCACAGTTCAGAGCCAGCCTGGGCAGGAACGTCTGTGAGACTCTTAACTACCGGAAAACCTGGAAGTGGCGCTGTGGCTCAAGTGGTAGGGCACTCGCTTTGAGCTGAAGAGCTGAGGGACAGCGCCCAGGACCAGAGTTCAAGCCCCACGACCAACCAAAAAAAAAAACAACAAAAAGAACTGGAGTACTGCATGGGAGATAACTTCAATTCATGGACCACACTGACAACTCTGCCTCTGGCTTGTACAAGGCACTTCTTCTTTTTCCCTCAGTTTCCCCATCCGCAGATCCATTGGTTTCTTTCTCTGGGATAGAGCTGCACCAGCCAGGGTGCATGGCCATAGTGGAGCCTCCACTAGTGGGCGCCATTGAGCAGACTTCAAAGCCTTGGTGAAAGCTTCTCTCCTGAGCAGTCCTGATTGATACCCTTGGATTTAAAATGGCTCAGGATTGTGAAAAGTGCCTGGAATAATCCTCAGGGTCTCCGCTGGTTCTCCGATTTCGAGTCCTGCCAGCATGGCCTGCAGTTTTACCACCGTGGTGTGTTGCTTTTGAAACAGAGTTTATCCTTCGTGGAAAAGGCTAATCTTTACAGAGCATCTCTCTTAGTTACTAGGGCGATTGATTTCTTTCTACATACTGAAGGCAGGTTTTTGGCACCCCCGGGTTCCTGGACTAATTTCCACAGGCACGAGTTTAGAGATGACTTCAGTTTGAGAACTGAAGAAAAGAACTCAGGAGGGAAGCTCAGGAGTCGCGCCCGACAAATATTCTCCTTTTACAGAAGAAAACTCGAGTGCAGAGAAGTGGTTGGATGGCAGCCACCCAGCCCCTCAGTGAAGAGGCCAGCCTGGAGTACAGAGATAACTGAGACCAAACAGAGGTAGATCCAGAAGGGGCCCTCCACCAAATGGTTCCCTTCTCCTTTATTACCTTAGCTGTCCTCGGAGCCTTCAACAATGAGGAAACCGTGTGATCACAGCTTGTATTGGGCCGTCTTAGTGTAAAGGACTTCCATTTTACCTGTTCTGGTATCTCAGTACGTGTCAGGCATTGGACTACGCTCTCCCAACTTGGCGTCTCATTCAGTTCCAAGCTGTGCATCCAGGGTGGCAAAACCAACAGACCTGAACTCAATGCCAGCTTGCTCTCAGGAGTCACACTGGGACAGCAGTTTGCCCTCCCCATGCTCCCTCTCCTTGGTAAGGTTCAGGTTGGTACTATGGAACTTCCAGTGACTCACGCCTGTAACCCTAGCTACGCAGGCTGAGATCAGGAGGCTGAGATCTGAGGATCGCAGTTCAAAGCCAGCCAAGGCAGAAATGTCCCTGCGAGACTCTTATCGCCACTTAACCGCTCAACAAACCAGAAGTGGCGTTGTGGCTCAAAGTGGTAGAACGCTAGCCTTGAGCAGAAAAAGTGGACAGCACCCAGTTCTTGAGTTCAAGCCCCACAACTGACAAAAAACAAAAGCAAGCAAACAAACAAAAAAAACCCCAGCCCCATGTAATTGTAACCCCTCTGTACTATATTTTCACAATAAGACAAAAAGCAAAACAGCAACGAAACTTCCTTCTTTCCAGTGAAAGGCATGGGCATTCAAGACGCGGTACTATTGGGAGGTGTTGGGAACTCTAAAAGGTGAAGTCCAGTTGGGAGGTCTTTTGGTCACTGAGAGATGTGCCAGCCCCAGGGGATTATGAGGCTCTGACCTCTTCTCATTTTTCTCCTTTCACATCCTGGCCACAAAGGTGAAGGGCTTTCCTCTGCCCCGTGCTTGAAGCAGTCACACACTTCCTTGCCACCGGCCCCAAAGCAACAAGGCCATTTATTTTGACTGAGGATTCCTCAACTGTGAGCCCACGTAAACCTTGCCTCTTTATAAGTTGATTATCTCTGGTATTATTATGACTGTTGCAGTAACAGAAAGCTGACTAACACAGTGAAGAGAAAGCCTTCAAACCACTGTGCCCAGAACCGGGCCCATGGATCGCATCCTGTTTCATCAGCCTGAGATATTAGTTGCCATCATGTGCATATTTGATCTTGGAGCCATCGAAATGGTACATTTCACATTTGTAATGTGAATAAACTAAGGAAAGCCCATACCGCTATACATGCATGGTTAACCAGTTGTTTTCACCTCTGTTGATTTGTGAGATAAAAGCATGCACCCAAAAGGGATTGACTATCCATAGAAATCAGCCATATTTTCCAAAAGCAGTTTGTTTTCTTGTGATGACTTTTCTTTGCTGCCCACCCCCTCACCAATTTAAAGATAAAAAACCAGGAAAATCTTCTAGATAAAAGGTCTCATTGTGCTTCCTTCTGATAATCTTTTTTTTCTTAAATACTTATTGTAAAAATGTTGTACAGAGGGCTGGGAAGGTGGCTCAGTGGTAGAGCGCTTGCCTTGCATGCATGAGGCCCCGGGTTCGATTCCTCAGCACCACATAAGCAGAAAAAAAAGCCGGAAGTGGTACTGTGGCTCAAGTGGTAGAGCACTAGCCTTGAGCTGAAGAGCTGAGAGACAGCGCCCAGGCCCAGAGTTCAGGCCCATGACCGGACCCAAAAAACAAAAAAATGTTGTACAGAGGGGTTATAGTTACATGAGTAGGGTAGTGAGAGCATTTCATAGCCAGCATTGTTACCTCCTCCTTTGTTTTCCCTCTACCATCACTTGCCTCCCCACTTCCCTAACTCCTCCCGCCTCCTCACCCTGACATTGTAAATTTCGTTTTCAAATAGTGTCCTGTACATCTCATTGTCACAAGGGTCAGCCTGCATCCCCATATAAGCGTTCCCCAATATCCCTTCCCTTCCCCAAATTACAAAAATGTATATACAAGGTGCAAAAGACAGGCATCAAATCCAGTGAGAACAGGGGTTATACTGTGAGGGAAGAACATACAAAAGAAACAAATTACATACTGCATTCTAAGTACATTACAAACACTAGCAAGAAAGAAAAAACCACTCGTGTCCCTGTCTTGGGGTACATTTTGCTTAACATTATCTCATGTGGTCATATGTACGTAGCCTTTGACCTTCTCTGCTTGTCCTAGACATGTACTAGTCATTGCAAACAAGGGAAAACATGGGCTCTATGTTTCTTTGGGCCTGGCTTACTTCACTTAATATAATTTTTACCAAGTCTTTCCATTTCCTAACAAATGAGGCAATGTCATTCTTTCTGACAGAGGCATAGAATTCCATTATATACATCACATTTTCTTGATCCATTCATCTACTGAGGGGCATCTGGGTTGGTTCCATATCTTAGCTATAGTAAGTATGCTACGAAAAACATGGTTGTGCTGGTAGCTTTGGTATGACCTTGTTTGTGATCATTTGGGTAAATGCCCCAAAGTGGGATTTCTGGGTCATAGGGGAGCACTATGTGAAGTCTTTTGAGGAACCTCCATACTACTTTCCAAAGTGGTTAAACAAGTTTACACTCCCACCATCAATGCAGTAGGGTTCCCTTTTGGCCACATCCCCTCCAGCATCTGTTTTTACTAGATTTCTTGATTATAGCCATTCTAACTGTGATGAGGTAGAATCTCAACATTGTCTTGATTTGCATTTCTTTTATGGCTAGAGAAGTTGGCATTTCTTCATGTGTCTATTGGCCATTCTTATTTCCTCCTTAGAGAAGTCTCTCTTTAAGTCTTTAGCCTATTTATTAATCAGGCAGTTATTTCTTTGAGGATTTGTTGTTGGGGGATTTAGTTTTTTGAGTTCTAAGTATATTTTAGATATGAGACTCTTGTCCATTGTGTGGCTAGTGAAGATCTTCTCCCAGTCCATGGGCTGTCTTCTGCCTTGCAGAAGCTCTGCAGTTTCATGCAATCCCATTTGTCCAACCGTTCTTTGATTTGTTGTGCTTCTGGGTCTCTATTAAGAAAATTTCAGCCTGTGCCAAAGAGCCCTAGAGTTTCTCCTATTCCTTCCTGTAATGGTTTCATGGAGTCTGCTTTGACTCTGAGGTCTTTGATTCATTTGGAGTTGATTCTGGTGCAGGGTGATATATACAGATCTAGCTTTAGTTTTCTACAAGTGTTTAACCAATTTTGCCAGCACCATTTACTGAAAAGGCTGTTTTTCTTCCATTCTATTCTTTAGCTCCCTTGTCAAAGATTAGGTGGCTATAGGTCTGTGGGTTCATTTCTGGGTCTTCAGTCCTATTCCTTTGGTCCTCAGGTCTGTTCTTGTGCCAGTACCACGCTGTTTTGATTACTACGGTTTTGTACTAGAGTTTGAAATTTGGAATTGATATTTCTCCAGCACCGTTCTTTCTATTAAGGATTGTTTTTGCTATTCGGGGTCTTTTTTGTTCCATATGAATTTTTAGATTGCTTCTTCTATTTCATTGAAGAATGATGTTGGGATGTTGATAAATATTGCATTGAATTTGTAGATAGCCTTTGGCAGTATTGCCATTTTCACGATGCTAATCCTCCCAATCCAGGAGCATGGGAGGTCTGTCCACTTGCTTAGTTCTGCTTTAATTTCCCTTTTCAGGTTTTTAAAGTTTTCATCATACAGGTCCTTCACCTCTTTTGTTAACTCCTAAGTATTTTATTTTTTGTGGGACTATTACAAAAGTGGTTGCTTTCCCAATTTCAGCCATACTCTTTTCATTATTGGTATACAGGAAAGCCACTGATTTCTGAGGGTTAATTTTATACCCTGCTACTTTGCCAAAGTTTCCAATCAGCTCAAGTAACTTGGGAGTGGAGTCCGTGAGGTTGTTTAAATACAAGATCATGTCATCTGCAAAGAGGGAGAGTTTTACTTCATCTTTCCCTATATGGATCCCCTTTATGTCTGTATCTTGTCTTATTGCCCCAGCTAGGCATTCTAATACTAGGTTGAAGAGGAGTGGAGAGAGTGGACATTCTTGTCTCATTCCTGAATTTAGAGGAAATGACTTTATCTTTTCACCATTAAGTATAATGCTGGTTATAGGTTTGGCATAATCAGCTTTTATTATATTGAGGAATGTTCCATGGGTTCCTAGTTTTTCCAGAGCTTTCATCATAAAGCATTGTTGGATCTTGTCAAATGCTTTTTCTACATCTATTGAGATAATCGTGTGGTTCTTATCCTTGCTCTTGTTGATGTGATGAATTATATTAATTGTTTTGTGTATATTGAACCAGCTTTGCATCCCTGAAATGAATCCTGTCTGCTCATGGTGGATGATTTGTTTGGTGAGTTGTTGAAGTCGACTGGCCAAGATTTTGTTGAGAAGTTTTACATCAATATTCATCAAAGAAATGGGTCTATAGTTCTCTCTCTGTGATGAGTCCCTGCCTGGTTTGAGGATGAGGGTTATGCTGGCTTCATAAAAAGAGTGTGGTAGTGAATTTTTCCTTTCAGTTTCATTGAGGAGATGGAGGAGTATTGGTGTGAGTTCTGCTATGAAGGGCTTGTAGAATTCAGCTGTAAATCCATCCAGTCCTGGGCTTTTCTTGGGTGGGAGGTCTTTTATTCCTGCTTCTATTTTGATGCTTGATACTGGTCTGTTAAGTTGGTTTAAATCATCTTGGTTTAGTTCGGGCATGTCAATATTTGCTAGAAATTTGTCCATATCTTTCAGATTCTCAAACTTATTAGCATAAAGGTTTGAGAAGTATCCCCTTAGTATATTCTGAATCTTGGCTGTTTCTATAGTGATGTTTCCATTCTCATGTTTGAGTTTCTGATAATCTTTTCTTTTAAAGGATTAACATTCTCCTTAGGACTCAAAATGTCTCCTTTTCAGGTTTGGCAAGAGACATATTTGAATTAGTAGGAGATCATGCATTCCAGTTAATTTTTTTTCCCTTCACAAAAGGGAGCAGTGAAATCTTCTCCTCCCCTCTGAGTTAATGAGGTGGGTTCTCAGATCCACTCGGTAATGATACCCTCATGTATTGGCAAGCCACATAAGTCTTTCCCTTCCTGACAGCCATCACATGTAGCACATCAAAACGGCAGAATCAACAGTCAAAGCAGTCACTACTGGAAGTTTGATGGGTTTGAAACCTAAAAGCAAGGCTCTGAATATAAATAGCATGCCCATTTGAATCAGGGCATTACCCATCGGGGTGAGATCACTTCCAGGAAACGTTGAAAATGTAGCAATGGGAATAGCATCTGGTTCTCCCCACAGTTGCATTTGATTTAGACTTGGACATGCTACATGAAATAGCGGCTGTATTTATTAATGACTTCAGTTTGGCTGTATTTATTAATGACTTCAGTTTCCATGCAATTCCTCGTTTGAACTCAAGAATCCAGACCTCTGCAGCCTATTTGTTAATGCTTGCCTGTTCATCCTGGGTCCATCTAAAGCCACCTCATACCACATCAAAGGAACACCACCGGTAATTTTAAAATGTTTCAACTTGGGTTTTTCCCCCCACTTTTATGAGGAGACAGAAGCAGTATTCACTCAGCAGAAACCATACATCATATTTTGAGTTTTGATCTTTAACTGGGCTGATACTATGTGACACTGTACTTTCTCATGATGCTCCCAGCTCCCAGCTGGCTGCACAACCCTGTGGGTAAACGACTGGTTTTGTACAGCACTGTACAAAACCTTTTCAAAAACATTGTCCTTGTTCAATCAAGGACCTGAGATACCAAACACTTCATTATAAAAGATGCTTCCTGTTGGATGGTTTTGCCCAACAGTAGGCTAATGGCAGCTTTTGGAGCACGTGTAAGGTAAGTCAGGCTGAGCTTACCCAGTAGGTTAAGTTTATTAGATGCATTCAAGGTCTGATGGATGAATTTACCAGGATGTAGCCCAAGTCAAGAGTAGCTGGATAGGCCAAGAACAGCCCTAAGGAGGAAGGTTTGTCATTGTCATTATTGTTGTTTAGGTTGGGGCTGGGAGAACCAAAAAAAATCTGTTGAGTAAGAGTAAGAGCTCTGTCTTTATACCAATAGCTAGATGTCATTTTTATTTCTCTCAGATAGCAGTAGGACCTTTTTCCACCCTTTTTGGATAAACACATGGTCAGATGAAGATTTCATTCCCAGCCCTCTGTGAACATCACTAAGTTGTGACCAGTGGTATGTAAGCAGAAATAGTGCTTGTTCACTTCGAATTCTATATCCACAGAGTTAGAGATGTGTAATACACAGAAACAAGAACATGTCAGGCATAAAGTGAGAATTTCCTTCTCACTGCAAAATTACACTAAATATAATATTTAAAATGCATCTTTCGGGCTGGGAAGGTGGCTCAGTGGTAGAGCGCTTGCCTTGCATGCCTAAGGTCCTGGGTTCGATTCTTCAGTACCACATAAGCAAAAAGAAAAAAAAGCCGGAAGTGGCGCTGTGGCTCAAGTGGTAGAGCGCTAGCCTTGAGCTGAAGAGCTGAGGGACAGTGCCCAGGCCCAGAGTTCAGGCCCCACGACCGACCCCCCCCCCCCAAAAAAAAAATGCATCTTTCATGGCTGGGAAGGTGGCTTAGTGGTTAGAGTGAGAGCATACATGAAGCCCTGGGTTGGATTCCTCAGTACCATATAAACAGAAAAAGCCAGAAGTAGCGCTGTGGCTTAAGTGATAGAGAGTGCTAGCCTTGAGCAAATGAAGCTCAGGGACAGTGCCCAGGTCCTGAGTTCAAGCCCCAGGACTGACAAAAAAATGTATGTATGCATCTCTCAGATAGAAGGAAACTTATCTGAGATCAAAGTATAGATAGAGATGTAGAAAGACTAAAGACCAATGAAAATGCACTAGGTGGGTAAGTCTAAATGACTCAGTTGCTTAATATTATAGAATAAATGATATAAAAATTAAAACACAATAGCAATGAGTTAAATGTTCAGAAAGAATTGTCCAGAAGGGAAAGGAAGTACCAGCTGATATTGGGTTTTTAATATATCAAATACATGAATGATCTTTAAAAATCAAGTTAATGGATAATAAATACCATATAAGAATAATCAAAAAGAAATCAAGAATGCAGAGGAAGTGGGGGGAAAAATAACTGCAAAAAATAGTAAATTTAAATGAAAACATGGTATTTTTTCACATTAAATCAATTGGTCTTGTAGTAAAGGATTGGGCTCTATTTTTAATGTTCCTGACAGTTTTAGGCCTCATTCATTTATGTGTGTGTATGTATGTGCACATGCGTGTGCATGAGCATGCGAGCATGCGTGCATGCCAGTTCTGGAACTTGAACTCAGGTCCTGAATTGTCCTTGAGCCACATTGAACCACAGTACCACTTCCAGTTTTCTCGTGGTTAGTTAGAGATAAGAGTCTTCTCATGAACTTTGCTGCCCGGGCTGGCTTCGAACCATGATCCTAAGATCTCAGCCTCCTGAGTAGCTAGGATTACAGGCATGAGCCACCAGCACCTGCTGCATCCCAGTTCTTAACTGCAACTCCCTGCCTTCCTTACCACTTTGGATCTTGTTGGGAAACCTGACTAATTTTCTTTTCAGTTATGTCTAACCTACCGTAAAAATGATTTACAAGGAGTTCTTAATTTCAGTTATTACATTAAAAATATTTTTAGCAGCCAGGCATCAGTGACTCATGCTACCAGTAATCGTAGCTACTCAGGAGGCTGGGATCTGAGTGAGGATCTTGTTTTAAAACCCACCCAGGCCAGACAAATCCTAGAGACCCTTGTTTCCAATTAACCAGAAAAAAAAAAAAAAAGCCAGAAGTGGAGATGTGGCTTAATTGGTAGAGCATCAGACTTGAGCAAGAAAGCCAAGCAAGAAAGAGTGCAAAGCCCTGGAGTTCAAGCCCCAGAAGTGGCCCCCACAAAAACAACAACAAAGTATATCTTAGTTCTGTGACAAAGATTCTTATGGTTTGTCTTTTAGCTGTTGGAATATGAAGAGCATAGTTATCACAGTTAACTCGAAATCCCTAAAGCTCTTTTGAGTTTGTTGTTTTCCTCTATTGTTCTCCTAATGTTAGGCCCATGTTGTTTTATCCCGAGTAAGCTCTGGTCATTTTTAAATATTGTGCTGGACTTTTGAAAAAAATATAAAAGTGTGTATGTGTGTTTACAAAAAGTTTTACAAAGTTTTTTTTTTTTTTTTTTGCAGAAATAGAAGAGGAACATGAGGTTATAATTCCAGAGAAGAATTATGTTTGCTTTTGCCAGATTCCTAAGCAGCCCAGTAAAGCCAGGATGGGCTGGAAAGGACTTCAGAGATTGAAATGACTCAAAACTAAGCGATAGCTTCACCAGGGCCTAACTACTTCTGTTTCCTTTACCTCGGGGTACTGTCCTTCAGCTTAACCTAAAAGAAGGGATTCACTCTCGTCTTCCTTCCCCTGCCAGCCCTAGACCTCATTCCTTGATCTTTCAGGCTGTTGAGACTTAAGTCTAAGCAGTAAGTTGGATTGGTGCCCTAGATGCTAATGAGAGGCGTGTCCTCCCTTTGTCCAAAAATGATTCCTCTGCTTTCAGCAAAACACCCTTTGTCGCTCCCAATTTGGTAGCAAAAAAAAAAAAAAAATCCCTTTACTCAACTCAAGTTCCAGTGACTTCAGCCGGGAGATTGAAGACCATCCTTTCTTCCTATCTTGCAAAAGGTATAGACCCAATTTTAAGAACAGAGATGAAAGAGATATGAACCTCCAAGGCAAAAAAAAAAAAATTAAATACAGCTCTGTGATTTCTTTAAAACGTGAGTAGACATCAGAATCCTCAGTATAAAGTTGTTGAATATATTTGAATATATTTGTCTAGGTCCCTTCCTCAAAAGGTTTTGAGCCAGGATGTTTTCCACAAACTTCCTGAAGTGATTTTAATGTAGGTGGCCCCTTGACCCATCTTCTAAAGCCCCTTTGTAATTGTAGACTTCACTAAAAATCCCCAAAGTAGCTGTAATCAGCACATGTTGTTTAGCTTGGTCATGCCACTGTTTTGCTTTGAGAACTTGGATGATTAACCGGGTATCTCTGAGCTTAAAAATCAATTAATCAGGACGCCGGTGGCTCACATCTGTAATTCTAGGCTGAGATCTGAGGATCATGGTTTGAAGCTAGCCTGGGCAGGAAACTCTTATTACCAATTAACCACTACAAAGCAGAAAAGTAGAGCTGTGCCTCAAGTGGTAGAGCCCTAAATTTAACAAAATAAACTCAGAGAGTACCCAGTCCCTGAGTTTAAGCCCCCAAGACTGGCACACACACACACACACACACCAATTAATCAAGATGTGTGCCTCTCCACAATTGCTTTGTGAATACATGATGTCACCACCAACATTTGCTTTAACAAGTCCTCATGCAGAAAGATTTGCTTTTGAAATGTGCTTGTCTGCTAGCCAGATTTTAAGCTGAGTCTCTCTGGGGCTCCTTTTTGTGCATACGTATCAGTCAAGGCTGTTTCTTACAATATGCTTTGTGGCCTAGTGTAGTTTTAAGTCTTGAAGGTCTGTTGCCATTCTTAACATGGTATATACTGGCCTTGTGCAGAGGCTGCTGGGATGGAGGGTGAGGTGGATGTTTGAGTCACAGCACCTCAGAACCATGAGCCTGTGTTTGATTTGGATGCCTCTTATCCGGTCAGGCACTGTGACTTCGGTAAGCTCCCAGCTTGTCATTAAACAATTCTTATTTCTGACCTTGACCCATTTTGAATATCCTCCATGATCAAGCATATGGCCCAGTAGTCTTAGCTTACCTACATAGGGCAGCTGAAAATTGCCTGGAAGTTGTTAACCATTCAAGATTAAAAAAAAAAATTAGAGATAAGGAAACTGAACTACCTTACCACTTTCTTTTCCTTGTTTTAAGCATGATTTGTTGTGCAGGGTCATCTTGAAAAGAAACAGCATTTGCTTTATATTTTAGCAGAGTCACCTCTTTGGGTGTGAAATGAAGCAGAAAGAAATGTGTAATAAAGGTAAAAAAAAAATCACCTGTTCCTCACAGCTGGTTGTGATGCAACTAGCAGATAATGCAACTATTTACAAAGTACCTGTTGTAAGGGAAGTTCCATGCTAGGACTTTAAGACAAAATGGAGAACCAAAATTAGTCCTTACGTTTAGGCTTCCAGGGGCAAAGTTATAGAGACTCAGCAGCGTGATTATTTGCTATGTCTCATTCCAAACTTGGATGAGAAGCATGAAGAAACATGACCAGGGACCCTAGCCTCAACCCCCAGAGTCAAGGAAAGCTGCTCCAAGGAAATGATTTCTGAACCCAGACTCTGAAATAGGGGCAGATATGGGAGGAGGACAGGAGGATGTTAGTTCTGAGACACAGCCAAGGCTGGAAGAGCCTTGCTGTGGCCTTGAATGAAAGCGGCCAGGCTGCTGTGAAGAAGTGAGGGGAAGAAGCCAATGTTAAGCAAGAATGGAGAGAGAGAAGACTTCTGAAGCACAGCACCAGAGCAGGCCGTGTGAGGGATGCTGGATCCTGTCTAGAATAAAAAGAGAAAATGCTGAAGATGTTTAAGCGAGAGGGAAGCCATATTCATTGATGTGTGTTTGAAAAGACAGCTCCGGTGGCCGTGAACACCAATGGACTAAAGAATGTCAACCAGAGACCCAGGAAGGGCAATAAGGAGACACGGTGGTGTTAGACTCAGTATGGAGAAGGGAGGTAGAGAGAAGAGATAATTGACTCACAGCACCCGTGTCAGTGTTCGGGGAAATGTGTCTCCCTCCTTTTATTTGCCATTGTCTTCCACCTCCCCTGCTGTTGGCTAGCTCCATGGAATGTATTTTCTGACTCCATCTTTCCCCCAGGAAGTTAATTTGGTTTGTCTAAACATGGATGCCACATGAACTGAGAAATTATTAGGTCACCACCACCATTCCTCTTCCCATACAAAATTTTTTCCTGCGATAACTCTCTTCCATTTTATATTTATCTTTCCTTTGATCACATATATATAGATATATAGATATATATATTAATGCAGCTCCCCCCCCCCGCCTCTAATTTCTTATCCATGTCGAGAGCAAATGCCATGCCAACGTGTCCAATTGGTATCATATGTGGTCGCTTTGAAAGAGGGCCACAAGTGTATGAGTGAAGTTATGGGCAGTGGAACGTTCCCATGGCAATGCTACCTTGTTTAGCAAACATAGGAAGAGAATTTATGCTGAGACAATCAAAACTAACTCAGAGGTATTCTTTGGCAGGTCCAAATTCAAAATTGGTATTTTTTCCACTGGTTGACTACAAGACAAAAATAATACATGCTTTGTGTCCTGGGCTATATAGTAACCATGAGGCAAGGGTGTTTTTTTTTTTTTTTCTGAAACTGTCATGTGACTTTTGGGTGTATCCATAACACAGGACCATGTCAACTTTTATTTAGAATAATTCTGCATACCTCCCCTCCCACCTGCCTCCCCCCCACACACCACAGTAAACTATAGTTACCCCTAATTCACCCAATAACTCATCTGTAGTGTTGTTTTTCTTTTAGGTTCTGCCAACTTTTTAAAGAGAGGAACTTTTATTTTTTAAGAAAGATAGAGACATTGATGTGGAATCCCAAAATTCTTATGGAATGTACTCAGCATTTATAAAGAACTGAGTCTTTGGGACATCACTTGATGCTATTCATGGAAGCCTCCAGTGTCCTCAGCGGCGGGTATGTCTGTATACTGTGGTGCGGTAAGAATTACCTTGAGTTTATGTCTCTTGTCTAAACTTGGCTCAAGAAAAAAAAAAATGACTAAAATCAGTAGCGTGATACAGTTTTCTGGCAGAAAACGGAAGGATTAATATTATAGTCCATTTGGCCGACTATAAATATCACAAGCCAATGGATTATAAACAACAGAAATTTGTTCCTCACAGTTCTGTGGGCTGGGACTTCCTAGACGATGAGGCCAGCAGATTTGGTGTCTAGTGAAGGCCCACCTCCTGGTTAATGGGTTGGAAACTTCTCACTATGTCCTCACATGGTCAAAGAGTCCAGTAAACTCCCTTGGGCCTCCTATCCCATTCTTGACCTAACTACCGTTATCAACTATCACCACTCAAAAGTTCTACCTCTTAACAGGACCACAGTGAGGATAAGGTCTCCAAGATATGACTTGTGCAGGAAAACATTCAGGGTGTAGCATCTTGATTCCAGGTCAGTTTTGAGTTGGACACATATTCCATTTTCATACACATAAAGTATTTCTAAACAAATTAAGCATTGGTATGTGAGTTCTCTGAGATTGGAGCTTTGGATTGCTTCCAACTCATCCATCTAGGTTGTGTACTTACAAGCTAAGGAGAGACCTAAGGGGTTCTATGTAATCATGGAAAAGCTTCCTCAGTAGAAATGTGAACATCACCCATAGTAAATGCAACAATTGGTCAGTTCATACTGACCATTTGTGTATTCACAGTAACATATAACATTCTTTCCTTATGAAATGAAGATGATTCATCATTGGGAGGGCTTTTTCCTAGTGGAAAAAGATAGATAGATGATCGAAAGATATGTCAGCTGTAAAAATACAAAAAGTAGCCAGGTTTGCCAGCCACCAGTGGCTCATGCCCGTAATCGTAGCTACTCAGGAGGCTGAGATCTGAAGATTGTGGTTCAACGCCAGCACAGGCAAAAAAGTGCATGAGATTCGTATCCAATTAACCAGAAAAAAAAGCTAGAAGTGGAGATGTGGTTCAAGTGGTAGAGTGCTAGCCTTGTGCTTAAAAGCTCAAGGAAAGCACCCAGGCCCAGAGTTCAAGCCCCAGGACCAGCTGTAAAAAGTAAGAAGTAGCCAGTTGCTGGTGGTGGCTCACACCTGTAATCCTAGCTACTCAGGAGGCTGAGATCTGAGGATCATGGTTCAATACCAGCCCAGACAGGAAATATCTGAGAGACTCTTAACTCCAATTAACCAGCAAAAAGTAGAGCTGTGGCTCATGGTAAAATGCTAGCCTTGAGCACAAATGTATCCATATATATATATGTATATATGCACTTATATATGTACACACATATATATAACCATAGATACATTTATATGGCTAGATAGATAGATAGATATTACCCAGAGATCCTTAGCTAAAACTTAATTATTTGTTCTCATCATATGTATAGTTTTCTGTGATTCAAACTAATACATTATGCCAACAAAAATAACATACATATCACCAGATGACTGAGCCTCGTGTGGTAAGCTCTCAGTACACATGTAAAACAATGCAAGGGTATGAACACACACAAACCTCTCCGTGTAACACTGTGTGTAATGTCTGCTCAGTTTTTGATGATCATTGTCATTGCCTCCATCAGAAAAGCGATGTTCAGATTTTCGACATTCTTATCATTCTTCTCTGCCTGTGATTTACTCTACTAGACTGAACCCCATACCACCACTTCTACAAAGGCAGAGTAGTTGGAGAGCCCAGCACACAGCAAAGGAAGAGCAGTGTGTCCGGTATCTTCACAATCTCAAATCCCACCACATACTCAGAGGGCACTAGGAACAGCCCCTCTTCTAGCTGTACACCTACTTCTCCCCTGAAATCATAGATGGTCGCTCAGCCTCAAGGTGGGGTTGGGTCATTCAGAACACCTAACCTCATTTGAGATCAGCAAAGTTAAATAACCATTTTCTGATCCCAACCCCCACCCCAGCCCTGCACACACACACACACACACACACACACACACACACACACACACACACACACATATCTCATTGAGTCATTGTTTGGGTTAAGTCATTTTCAAATCCATTTATCCACCAGACCTCCCACATCGAAAGCCGGGACTTTACTTCTTCCTTTGCCAAGCTACGGAAAGGGCGCAGGGGGTGGTGGCGGAGATAATCTGGACTCTGGTTCTGCAAAGCTCCTCTGGGTAAACATGAAAGGGGGATCACACCAGAGGAACGCCAGGTCACGTGAAGCAGAGCATCACTGCCTTTATCTCCGAAGCTCAGGACATTCCTTCTCCCTAGGAAAAAAATAAAAATCACGTCTGGAAAATTCTTCCCAACAAGGTTCAAAACAATGACTTCAGATGAAACAGGCTCCAAGGAAGGAGCAAACACTAGGGGAAAAATAAAACAGGGTTTCAAAACCTTTCCTTGCATGTACACCGTCAAGAAGTTGTTTTCTGAAATAGGTTGGGAAGGTGGGTGTGGGGGAGGAGTATTTCAGGTGTAGCTCACACGCACTCCTTCCTTCTCAAACAAACAAAAGGCTTCGAACCCATGGGTGGCTACTGCAAAAGGCACTGGAGAAGATCTCAGTTACTGCAAAGAGGAGAAAAGACTCATGACCACCCTGACAGACAGACAGACAGACAGACAAGGTACTGTGAGGCCTTCTCCTCTATGGCATTTTCTGCTGTTGGCTCATCCCAGACCAGACAATAATCGTATCTGTCGATTGAAAAATCAGCCAATCTAGGATATAAATTTTCCTTTCAAGTAACTCTAAGTACTCTCTCTGTGAAGCATGTAGGAAGTCTGGCTCTGTGTCATTTCTCCCTAAAAATACAGCGCCAATAGGAGAATCCCAGCTACTCAAGAACATCTGTTCCAAATTTCCCTACGATTTATGTGACCTTGTTGCCAAGTCCATGAATAAATATAGATAGAGTCTAAGATGGATCTTGTTCTATATACAAGGAGAGACGATACATAATTACATCATCAAATTGGTTTTAGATCTTAAGACACCACCACAACAACCAGATGTCCATCTATCCGAATTTATTATTTCATGTCACTAAAACATGAGTGCTTTAGATGTCATTAATCCCAAATATTGTACATATGTTGTTCCCATAACAATTGTGAGCAGGAGAGAAAAAGCAGATCCTGTTAGCTCCATTCTACAGCTGTAGAAACTCAGTCACACAGCAAACAAAGTGACAACCCACTACCCCGCTTCTTCTGATTTTCAGTTTACTTTTTAGTGAATAGTATCCAAAAGTTGTGTGTGTGTGTGTGTGTGTGTGTGTGTGTGTGTGTGTGTGTGTGTGTGCGCGCGCGCGCATGCGCGCACGCATATGCTCAATGCATGCACCAGTCCTGGGGTTTGAACATAGGGCCTCACTACTGTCCCTGAGCTTTTGTGCTCAAGGCTAGCACTCTCCCACTTGAAACACTGCCCCACTTCCAGCTTTTTGTGGTTAATTGGAGATAAGAGACCATGGGCTTTTCCTGCTCAGGTTGGCTTCAAACCATGATCCTCAGATCTTAGCCTTCTTAGTAGCTAGGCTTGTGGGTGGGAGCCACCAGCGCCCAGCAAAAAAAAAAAATATGTTTTTTCTTTCTTTCTTTCTTTCTTTTTTTCTTATTTTGTCAGTCGTGGGGCTTGAACTCTGGGCTTGGCGTGCCCTTCAGCTCTTCAGCTCAAGGTGAGCACTCTACCACTTGAGCCAAAGCACCACTTCCATTTTTCTGGTGGTTCATTGGAGATAAGAGTCTCATAGACTTTTCCTGCCCAGTCTGGCTTTGAACCGTGATCCTCAGATCTCAGCCTGAGTAGCTAGGATTACAAGCGTGAGCCACGAGCGCCCGGCTTTTTTTTCTTCTTCTTCTTCTTTTTAAATAAAATAAAAACTCCATGCTGTCAGAGAGACAGAGACAAAGACAGACAGAGACAGAGAGACAAAGAGAGACAGAGGGAGAGAAGGAAGAAGGGAAGGAGAGAGGGAGGGAGAGAGAGAATCTTTTTGTTTAGAAAGCTTATGACCACTCTCCAGAGCTTAAACACTTTGGGAGGTATAACCTGGCTGGTTGTAGATTCAGAGCAAAGCCATGTACCTGGGCCTAAAGCTCTTCTTGACAGCCAGACGGGACTCTCAAGAGCCCCTGTCCCCCACACAGTTTGAGGAGGAGTCAGTATAGGTAGCCAGGCCATTCCTGAAGGCACAGATCCTAGATCTTTTTTCTCCAGCGCACACGACCCCCATTTGCCCTCTCCCTTCTCCATTTTCTAGGCTTGTGGCCCTGAACAATTCCTCTTGAAGTTAACCTCACCTTCAAAGCCACTTCTTGGCTTGGGAGTTCATCTGTCTCAGAGATGGAATTACGTGACGGTAAGGCTGGTTGTTTTCTTGGGCTCACGCTCTTCAAATCACGCGCCGCTGTCCATTTCAGAAGGGTATGTCCTGGGTTCTGTGGGGCTTTATTTTCTTTTTGTCAGCCTTACTGAAACACAACTTACATGCAACAAAATGCGCCCCCCTCTTACATATACAATCTGATCACTCTCGACAAACACAGTCACCACCACAGCCAAGATACAGAATATACCCCTCACCCTCCAAATGTACCCTGCACTACTGCTAGTTATCTTCTAATCCCTAGCACAGGGAGCCCTCTACCTGCTGTCTGTCAATAGCCATGTTTTGCTTCTTTCTGCATTTTTATTTAAGGAAATCACACAGTGTGCTGTGTGTGTCTCACACAGAAAGTTCTTGAAATTCAACCATATCATAGAATTTATATCAACAGTTTTTTTTTAAAATATATTTAACACTGTTGTTTGTGGGCTTGAACTCAGAGCCTGGGTGCTGTCCCTGAGCCTCTTTGTCCTCAAGACTAGTGCTCTACCACTTGAGCCACAGCACCACCTCTGTCTTTTAAGTGGTTAATTAGAGATAAGAGTCTCTGGGGGACTTTTCTGCCCAAGCTGGCTCCGAACCATGAGCCTAAGATCTCAGCCTCCTTAGTAGCTAGGATCACAGGTGTGAGCCACCAGTGGCAAAGCTCAAAAAATTATTTTTTAAAAAAGTTTATACCATGGGTAGAAATGTCAGCTTGTGGGGAATGGATTATTTGATCTCGAGTGACTTTTATTTCTGATGTAGCATCTGGAGTAAGCATGGCTATTACTCTTAGAGAGCTTGAAATCCTGGCATGTAGGGAAGATTTGAAGGATTAGATCCTTATGGAACTGGACTATTGGATAGGAAAGGGATAAAATCACCCACAGCAATGCTGTGGAGCTATGGAGTAGTCAGAGAACAAGAGAATAGCAAGGGCTGCAGGCCATTTTGGGGGGGCATATTAAAGCCCAAACACCCAGGAAGCAGGCAGGGGAAGATGCCAGGTACATACACCAGACCCGAAATGGACAAGTGTGTGTTCAACATGACGGATAGAAAAATCTGGAAGCCCTGGAGCATTAGGATTCGCAGCCCTGAGTCGATGTCTCAGCCAAAAGAAGGTTCATGAAGGTTTTTGAGCAGAAGAGAGGCACGGTAGATAGTGTTTTCTAAAAGAATGCTGTCATTGGTGTGTAATGACCCTTTGAACGGAGCAGAGAATGTCAGGAAAGAGAGAATGATGAGTGTTTCTAGCTTGTTTTCCCGGTCGTTATGAGTTAAGTCTTCCTGGTTTCCCTGGCTTCGAAGGCCTGGGGAGAAGGGCTAAAAGTTGCAGGGACTGCCGTCAATGGGATGTGTTGAGTTTCTATTTAGTACAGAACAAATTACCTCAGATTTAGTGGCCTAAACGAACGCAACTTCCTTTTAAGCTCACAGTGGCCACAGTTTGTTTTTTGTTTGCTTGTTTTTGTTTTTTTTAGCAAGGGTCTTACTGATACGGAATTTTCCACTGTGGCTCATAGGTGTGGGCACAACCCACACCTCCTCGGATTCTTGTCTCAAAAATTCGACAAGTGAAGTCCAGGACCACAGGAGGGTGAGCATAAAGAACTTTATTCGGAAAGAAGTGTCTTGTTTAACATCCCTGCTGCCTCTGCTTTGTCAGTCCTCTGGCCTTCCCGCAGAGGTTTCTGTCTCAGAGGCTCTGCGGCTAGGGGGTTCTTATATTCTGAGCTCTCCTCTGATTGCTTGCCTTCATGGTCATTTGGTGTTTTGGAAAGGAACACTTGATTGGTCAGGTCCCGCAATATTCTGATTGGTGGTTAGTTCCTAATGCCATCTCTTCTGCACACGCTCTCCCTAGTGTCAGGGGAAGGTTGCTGTAACTAGAAAGGGGTACGGAGGAGCCGAGCCATGATGTTTTGAATTCATATCTCTTGAGTATCTGGTTTGGGATGGCTAGCTCAGGAGGCTGCCCCCGGGGGGGCCCTGGGTGCTAACTAACTTAACTCTCTCATTACCAGGCTGGAATCAAGGTTTCCCCTGGGGCCATGTTATCGCGTGAAGTTGAGTCTTCTCCCGGCCCTCACTCTGATAGTTTCCCAAGTTGCTGGGCCATACAGTAGCCTAGTGCCGTAGCCCCCCTCCACAGGGAAGTTCACAGTAGGGTAATGCCCAGCACGAAGAGGGCTCAGCAAAATCTCCTTTGCCTTACAAAAAAAAATGGTAATGGGGTCATAGAGGGCTCTCCTCACACACTGACCAGCACCACATACACTCAACAGAAGGGCATTGGACAGGTTACAGAATCTCTGGGCCTTCTTAGAATTCTACCCACCACACGTGGTTTTTCCCTTCAATGCCGTGTCTCCATCTGGAAAGAGAAGGGGGCTCAGGACCAGCTGCTTTTGGAGATTTATCTCTACATTTCTGCCCTGAGTCTCTGCTCTCCTTCCCGCGGTATGATTATGGAGTCCAGGTAGAAGCATTACGATCAAGCACCTCAGCTCAAAATGTGCCTTGAGGGTTGTGATGGGCAGAAAGGACCGAGAGTCGTGGAGGGGAGGGATGCTTGTAATGGTTGGTGGTGCTGGTTAGGCCACTCATGCGTGTTCAGTTTCTTCTCCTGAGCAGCACACTGTACCGCTGCACCGCCCTGTTGTCTCTGCAGTTCAGCCTGTTCATTGGTCTTACTTTGGCCAGTGAAATGTGAGCGGGTACGATATTTACTATTCTGAGCCAATGTATTTTTGTCTTACTCTCTGGTCCTCCGCCACCATAATTAAGATAACTCTGAGACACAGGCTGCTCTCAGTCTCGATCCCTCAGTGAGTCTGGCAAAAAGGAAAAGTTCCAGGCAGCCCACCGTGGATGGTGTGGCATACGTGGGAAGTCAGTTTTCCTTGTGTGGATTCCCCGAGGCTGGGGATGTTTGATACGGAAGCTTGGCTTCCCTTGTCCTGGCCGATACAGAGCAAAATAAGGCTCACCTCTTTTTTCTCTGAGAACTCTCCTCTGGGTTAGGTCCTTGGTCTAGTAGCTTCTGGGAGACAGAGAGAGATGAGACCTAGTCTTGGTGAGAAGAAGTAACTGCACTGCTGCTGGATAGCCACGTGCTACTTGTCAAGTATTACCTCCTCCTGCTCCCTGAGAGAAATGCTCATAAGCTTGTTGTTTGTTTGTTTGTTTGAGATCAAAACAGTGTAATTAGCACATTCAAGGGAATCTGTCAGCTCAGCACATCCTCACCTGACTTGGACATGTCATCGCTTTCTGGAAAATCTCATTACTATTCTTTTCTTCTATAACTTTTTTTTTTTTTGGCATTCATGTAGGCATTTTAATGAGCCTTGGTCTCCCCAGTTTCCATGATAATGATGGCTTTCTCTTGGGGGTCTTTTCTGTCAGCACATCCAAAAGGCTGCTGAACCTTTTGAGTGTCTGTGCCTTCTTTGATGTCAGTTCGCCGTACCCTTTATAGGTCACCTGCTTCCTGGTCACTCTCCTTTTCTCCAGGAATCATCAGCCTTCCTTTGCAGCTGTACCTCTGCCCTGGGCTCGCTTCTCCTCCTCTCCCTCGTCTTAGGGCTCCAAGTGACACTTCTCTACTGGGGCCGCTGGCGAGCCATTCTTTGGTGACTTAGGAGATCATTGCCCGGCTACGCAATTTCTGGTGGGTTGAACTGTCTCACAATCAGATAACCACATACAAATCTTCGCTCATGGAGGTGGTGAGTGACTGCCGGTGGAACCCCAGCAAAGACCACCTTCTCCCCAAGTAGAGACTGCGGCCCGCCTTGGGGCTTGGAGAAGAAAAGCCACTCAAAGGTCCTCCACGATGTTAAAGTATGCAGAGGAGAGGAAGAGAATCTGGTCTTCTTTGTGAGCCTTTCCTGCACAGTGAGCATTGTGAGACTCTCCTGTGATCCTCCCATTTCCTGCGCTAGCCCCAGCCTGGTGCCCACCCGCCTGATGAGGACGCTGGGGCTCCGAGGGTTTAGGTGGTTTAACACAGAAAGGAAGTGGAGAGCTGGGATAGCATCTAGGCGAGACGGCTCCAAGGCCCATAATCTCATGCATTGCACTGGCAACTCCTATTTGCCAATATTTGCAATATTTCCCCACCCCTTGTGTGAGGAGACCCCCTTATCCCCCCCCCACTCCTGCACATGCACAGGCCTATACGCACGCGTGTGCATGCATACACACACACACACACACACACACACACACACACACACACACACACACACACACACCCCTGCAGAGGGACTTCCTTATACTGTGAAGGCCGTGGGATTCCTCCACACACTGCTTTTGCATTTGGACGCTTTCCCCCCACGGCCTGCGGTCCAGCCCACAGCTTCCGGCAAGGGCTCGCTGGAAGGCAGAGGTAGCCCGAGGTGAGCTCGGGTTTATAGCTCCTGCTGCAGGCATCCTGCTGGGGCTGGACCGCCTCGCCTTTCAGAACAGGGGGTGGGGGCTGACTTCTTCCCTCAACTCCCCGGACACCCTGAAAACCATGGCCCACCGCAGTCCCTCCTCCGTGGCTTTCCGCTGCTGTCCGCGTAATGAAAAGCAGATTGCCTCCGGGGGCCCCGGGCGGCTCCAAGGTGTGCGGAGCAGGAGCGGTTCTCACCATCTGGTTCTCATTGACCTCAGCGGGATGTGTTGCTCAGACAATGGGGCAGTGTGCAGCTGCCTGTGCAGGCGTACCGTGACCCTGAAGCCTGCTGCTGGCAGCAGCCTGGGGAGTGGCCCTTCCTCCTCCTCTTCCTCCTCCTCCAGGCAGGCCAGCCCAGGGGCTGGGGCGCTTGTGTTTCCTAGAGCGTGGGGGTGGCTCCCCCACTCGCGGTCATCTCTTCTTCCTTCTCTTCCTAGAAAGATGGATTTCAGCTGGTTTTTCCAAGACTCTCGGGAACCTCCTCACAGCCGGGATAGTTTGTGTTTCGTGTGCATGTCTTCATATGATTAGTGCAAGGAATATTCCCTGTAGAAAGTAAAAGGGTAAAGGGACAAGGCCTGCTACCAAGAGCTTCACCATGTGTTCTCTGTGCATTTTCAGCCTTTTTTTTTTTTTTTTAATGAGTCTTGAACTCGGGCCTGGGCGCTGTCCCTCAGCTCTTCAGCTCAAGGCGAGCGCTCTACCACTTGAGCCACAGCACCACTTCTGGTTTTCTGATGGTTCATTGGAAATAAGTCTCACGGACTTTCCTGCCCAGGCTGGCTTTGAACCACAATCCTCAGATCTCAGCCTCCTGAGTAGCTGGGATGACAGGCGTGAGCCACCGGCACCAGCTTTAGCCTTATTTTTAAAACGCAGTTCAGGGGCTGGGAAGGTGGCTCAGTGGTAGAGCGCTTGCTTCGCATGCATGAGACCCTGGGTTCGATTCCTCAGCCCCACATACACAGAAAAAGGCCGGAAGTGGTGCTGTGGCTCAAGTGGTAGAGCTCTAGCCTTGAGGTAAAGAGCCAAGGGACAGCACCTAGGCTCAGAGTTCAAGACCCACGGCCGACCAACAATAAATAAAATGTAGTTGTAACCCAGTGTGCATTCCTGTTTTAGAGAGGGTAGTGTCCTTTGTGTGGGTGACATAACCCCTCAACAGAAATGCTTGTAGCTACATTGTTTTAAAACAGGAGTTTTAAGCCCCAGACTCAAACTCCCAAGAGTTTCACATCTCAGGACCAGCTCTCTACCTGGTAAAGAGACGTAGTGAAAGGCAGAAAAATGGAGATTTGTTACACCCTTTAGGCAGAGGTGAAATGAATACTGTAGCCCCATCTTCAGCTACCTTCCTGGTACAGATCTGAACAGAAAACTAGGGAGAGCAGTATACCTAATTATTAAGCATTCCTCAGGCAAAGTATAGCCTGGTTGATCATTAGCCCAGTCCTTATTTGGGAAAGGTTTCCAGAGAAGTTGTTTTTCCTGTCATCACTGGTCAGGACAAACAAGTCATAGTGGCCTGAGGGGTGGTCTGTCCTGAGCAGGCCAGGTTGTTCTTTAAGGGTAGTCTGGAATCCTTCACATGAAGAACTTCTTGATCCATAATATCCTTCCTGGATTTCAAGGTGACTGCAGAGAGGAATGGCTTTAGAGCAAAGACTTTTTACAACATGGCAGCAGGGATGTCAAGCTTTTCTCCTGCTTCTAGTTAATGCATGGGCCTAGTTTTTAAAGCACATTTCAGTTTTTCACCAGTGAAGACACTGTAGTTCAGGGGACGGGGAGCAAATCTACCCAAGATTCTCCAGACAGGGCGGGGACAGGATAGGGTGCAGACTAGGCAACCTCTGTCTCAGTGCTCACCCACAGCATCCCCTGTGCATGGAGCACTGCTAGCTTATGTCCAGGTTTTTATCACCGAGTAGATCAGGGCTGTGTTCCCATTTACCCAGCAGTCCTGAACATGATTCTGACAGCATCGTCCACCTGTTTAAATTTACCTGATCCTATTCAGCAAGGGAGCATTACAAGTTATCCATTATACTCCTGAGATGACCAACTCAATCCTCAAGGCAAAGCCTACAACATGCCTGGAGAAGCATTTCTGAACTAGTTGGTATCCATACCCCCAAAGACTTAGAAAAGGGGAGGCAGAATGCCTTGAAGAAGAGTTGTGCTCCTTGTAACTCTGGGTATGGTAATGAATTCGAAAGGTTTTATTCCTCACCCCCCCCCCCCCCGTGTGTGTGCGTGCGTGTGCGTGTGTGTGTGTGTGTGTGTGTGTGTGTGTGTGTGCTGGACCTAGGGCTTGAATTCAGGGCCTGGACACTGTCTCTGAGCTTTCGTGCTCAAGGCTAGTGCTCTACCACTTGACTACCTGTAGAAGTAGAGATAGAGTTTAAAGACTTTCCCGCCCAGGCTGGCTTTGAACCAATATCCTCAGATTCTCAGGCTCCTGAGTAGCTAGGATTACAGATGGGATCCAGTAATGACCAGCTATAATTTCTTTGTAAAGTGTATTAATTACAAAGCACATAGAGACCCAAATCAAATGTTATGATTTACATGCTCCTAAAAATACAACGGCACCTAGTACACATTCCCACTTTCAAGGTCAGGAATAGGACAATAACAAAGAAGGATCAGGCCAAAACAAGATCAAAACCCGATGTGACAAACACTGAATCTGAGAGCTCCATGTCCAGCATCTGGGGCACACTGTGGTGTTATGATATCAGCTCTAAAGGGCTTGAGCAGCCCACCCTATGGCCTGTTGCTGTAGCCTACATGGCCTCTCTCCTGGGCTGGCTCCACTCATTGCCTCTGGCTTTTCGTTAACCTGGCCTTCCAGACCTTCCTTTGAAATCTGGATGGAAGCCTTCATTACCCTATAGCTTTTGCATTCTGTATGCCTGTAGACCCAGCATCATTTGGATGACAGGGTCTACTGCCAGCTCGAGCAGGCCCACTTGTAGTGTCTGGGTATCTGGACGTGGTAAAGTGAATCGCAGGACAAACTCTTCCTAGATTGTCTTTTGCCAACTGTTGAGTCCCAGAGGGGCTTTTGTCTCAACGGACATGTTTCAAATAAGTTTACTCTTCCATATCCTTGAGCCGGCAACTTGTGGGGTTGGGCCAGTTCCTGAGATGTCTTGGAGTCATCTTTCCCAAGAAGAAAGAGTTGGATTCTTTTTACTTTCTTCAGAAAACATGCTCCCTTAAGTCACCACTTTGTACTGACCTTTCTGATCGAGCTGCAAGATTTCCAAATCTCCCTGCTCTGTTTTCTCGCTCCTAGTTCACGCTGCAGTTAACCCCTGTCCAAATGCAGCCAGCAGTATCCATGCCCACAGCTTGAATGCTGGCCTGCTTTGACATTTTCTCTTCCAGATTAATTAGTCGGTTTGTCACCTTTGAGTCAGCTTCCTCCAAAGCCGCAGGGTACAGACAAAATGTAGACTGTTCTCCTAACAGGAATAGCCTCTAGCTGGATTCCCAGTGCAGATCTTGTTCCCATCCAAAACCTGGTGAGTCTGATCTCTTCTCCATTCCTGATGGTGTGCTGGTCTTTGAAACAAACACCAGAATTGCTCATTAAGCATACAGCATCCTAGGGCTTCTCCAGCCTGCACCTCTAAGCCTTTTCAAATTCCTCGTATAAGCCCATTCTAATGGCTTGAATACTACCTGGTCAGGTTTAGTCACAACAATTGACTAAACCCTCCTGCTCTGGTCCTAAGATGCTATATTCATTTTATCATGGCTGTGACCAAATACCTGACAGAAACAACTTCAGTGTGTGTGTGTGAGAGAGAGAGAGAGAGAGAGAGAAAGAGAGAAAGACAGAGACAAAGAGACAGAGACAGAGAAAGAGAGAGTTTCTGAGGGTTCAGTCCATGGTTGCTTGGCCCAGACACTTGGCCAAAGCATCACGGAAGCAGAAGCATGGGGCAGGGGAACTTTTTACCTCATAACAGACAGGAAGTGACTGGGACCCAGGTGTAACCTTCAAAAGCACCCACTGTGGGACCAAAAGTTTCCACCGTCTCCCAAAACCATGTCACCAGCTGGGAATCGAGTGTTTAACACACAAAGCTGTAGGGGACATTTTATATTCAAACCAGAACAAAGTTTTTTTTTCCTTAATTTTTTATTATCATAAACGTGATGAACAGAGGGATTGCAGTTACATAAGTCAGGTAAAGAGTGTATTTCTCCCAGACACCAGTAGCTTACACCTGTCATCCTAGCTACTCAGGAGGCTGAGATCTGAGGATCAAGGTTGAAAGCCAGCCCAGGCAGGTAAGTCTAGTGAGACTCTTATCTCCAATTAACCACTCAGAAAACCAGAAGTAGCGCTGTGGCTTAAGTGGTAGAGTGCTCGCCTTGAGCTGAAGAGCTCATGGACAGCAGGCCCAGAATTTAAAAAACCAAAAAAAAAAGTATATTTCTTTTTAGACAATGTTTTAAACAGTATCACCTTTTCCCTCACTCTCTCTTCCCAGTTTTTCCCTCCAATCCCCACCCACAAGTTGTATAGTTCATTTTCAACCTAATGTCTGGTGAATAATACCACGGCTGCGTTTTCCCGAGACAAAATAGTTGGATTCTTTTTACTTTCTTCAAAAAACATGCTTCCTTAAATCACACTTTGTCTCTCCATTTCTGTGTCCCCCCCTTACCCTCCCAAAGGCAGATAAATGAATAAACAAGATGAAAAGAAAACAAAACCAGCAACAAAGAAAGAACCTGTTCATAACAAAGTTTATCTGTGGTAGGGTCAGCCATATGCGTTGCTAAGGATAGCAGCCCCAAGCCTGTCCAAGTAACTTTCCTAGACAACCTCCTTTACTTAAGATACAATTCCACATGCATACTAGATACAATATTCTGTAAATATGTCTTCTTTAAAAATGTGCTGGTATCTGCGCTTGAACTCAGCTTGAACCTTGCTCTCTTGCTTATTAGCTTTTTCCACTCAAGGCTGGTGCTCTACCATTTGAGCCACACCTCCACTTTCAGCTTTTTGTTGGATAATTGGAGATAAAGTCTCGTGGATTTTTCGGCCTGGGCAGACCCCAGTGGTTGGTTTCACGCCTCTTGAATAGCTAGGGCTACAGGCACAAGCCCCGCCTGGCTTCTAGAATGATTTCTTCTATTATTGCTTTTGTTTCCATTGTGTGAGTTTCTCTCTGGTTTGGGATATGCTACATCTTGAGGACCCATCATCCCTCTCTTCTTTGCCATGTCCGTCACGTTGCTTTCCTCCTCTGCTTCTCTTCGTGTCTTATGTTTGTCTGCATTACCCATCTACTTTTCTGTAGTGCCAGCTTGGCTGCTTGTTGAACTACTGGAACTTTTTAGTTTCCCTAGGATTCTGTGTTTTTAATTGCAAACCCAGGCAGGTCCATGATTATTTTCTTCTTGTCTCCTTAATGTCACTCATCCTCAAGCTCTACCAGGACTCATGAATTTCCAGTAGAGAGATTATAGGGATTTATGTGTATTACTGCCTTTGGCATCTTGAGTGTCTGTCAGGGCGCTATTGAATTAAATGATTTGAGTAGCGGCGTGTGGCTGTGACTTCTATCAGTGGTATCCGTGGGTTTCTGCTGAAACTGAAATCCATCTTCTTACATCTCATCATGTAGTTCTCTGACATGCTAAAGAAATAGAATCTCTAGAAAGAACAGTGCTCTGTCAGGCCTACCCATAGGGCCTGCCATCTGTAGTCTGAGGCTGCAGTACCACCCTTATTCTGACTGCTGTGGGATGCCCAGCTCCTCCACAGACGCCTCCCTCCCCCCAGAATATGGAGCCCCGTGGAGCTTGAACGCACCCTTGGGGTTCCCACTCCCCAGGCTTTGACTGGCTCCCGCCTGTCTTCTTGGTATTAAGAGCAAACTCCCTGTGGCATAACATATGGGTAGTTCCGGATCTCTCCGCCCAGTGTGTTGCAGTTAGTTGAATATGGTTTGTGACTCACAGAACTACCTTTGGGCATTCTTTGACGTGTTAGGAATCTTTTTCTTTTAATCCTTCTAAAATTGTGATGATAAAGGTGATGTACAGAAGAGTCACAGGTACGTATGTCAGGTAAAGAGTACATTAATTTTTGGACAGTGTCATCCCTCTGCGCCTCCCCCCCTCCTCTCTCTCTCCCCCTCCCTCTCTCAGTTTTTCTCTCCCCTCACCCACAAGTTGTATAGTTCGTTTTTGGTTCACCCTTTGTCCCTCCATTTCTGTGCCTTAGGAAGTTTTAGGAGACACCAGTAGCAGCTTGGTGGGGGGTGTGGAGGGGCACTTAAACAAGCATTGTTTTATTTGTTTTTTGGGGTTTTTTTGTTGTTGTTGGTCGTGGGGCTTGAACTCTGGGCCTGGGCGCTGTCCCCGCGCTCTTCAGCTCAAGGCGAGCGCTCTACCACTTGAGCTACAGCGCCACTTTCGGTTTTCTAGTGGTTTATTGGAGATAGGAGTCTCACAGTATTTCCTGCCCGGGCTGGCTTTGAACCGTGATCCTCAGATCTCAGCCTTCTGAGTAGCTAGGATGACAGGCATGAGCCACCGGCACCTGGCCCAAGCATTGTTTTAAAAACTCTAGTCCCAAGAAACCTTCTGATGAAGGCATGCTGGGATCACAACTTTAAAAGCACTGCAAGGAATCCAGGGAGAGTCTCCCTGGGGAGCAAGGACCGAGGCATGAAACAAAACAGCACCACATGCACACCCACCGGACCGAGGTGGGCTGTCCTTCCCGGTCCTGGCTCTCGTGAGGACCTCCTGCCTCAGATCGCAAGGCAGGGTTCCCTCTGGAGCGCTCTGGCTTTGTTTACAAACCAGGGGATTGGTCTACAAAGTTTCCAGTGGGCCTCTCACTCCCACATGTATCATCGCTCTTGAATGCTGTGATTCAGTGGGGTACTGCAGAAAATAGGGATCGGCTGACCCTGGTCCGACCTATGGGTTCTGGCACAGATGGAATACAGCCTCCCAGGCCCAGCCTCAGCGCCAGGCTGAGCAGTCTGCTGTGCCCAAGTCCTACTTCTCTGGCTTGGCTCTTAATCTGTGACCTCCCCTTCGAACACGGCGGCCTGTGCACACGGTGGGCTGAGTTTCTAGTTTGGGTCCGATTATCTTC
This sequence comes from Dipodomys spectabilis, assembly GCF_019054845.1. Lineage (NCBI taxonomy): Eukaryota > Metazoa > Chordata > Mammalia > Rodentia > Heteromyidae > Dipodomys > Dipodomys spectabilis. Next base: position 1,561,911 of record NW_024871288.1, on the reverse strand, counting down.
CTAGGGAGTTATCTAAGGCAATAGAAAACAGATTTTAAGTTTCCTGTGAAAAGAAATGTGTTCTTTATCCTACAGCTGATTCACGGCTGAGCCAGAGGCGGTTGGACATTGCCTCATTCTGGCAAAGAGACATGCTCCTTCTGGTAGGCCAAGTTTAGACAAAGACTCCAAAGGCACAAGTGAGTAACTTCTGACACATCGGGGCATACAAAGACTCTCCTGGCTTCCAAGATGGGAGAGGGGGGCGGCAGGGAGGTGGGGGGACCTGGCCCTGGAACCTTTCGTTCCCTCCAGGTGGATTATTTTTCTTGTATTCTGAATTCCAGACCTATTGCTTGGCAGGCAGAAATGAGTCAGTGCCCCTGGAAAGATCAGGGGGTTGGGGGAAGGCCCCCTGCTGTCTGATGGGGCTGGACTTAGGTATGTGCGCTTTGCGTGCGCTTTGCGTGCGCTTTGCGGGGAAATGGGATAAAGACTTGGGCGCTCAAAGTGCTCCTGATCTCTGTCCTCCCCAGCCTCCCACAGACAGGAAGAGGTCCGCCCTACTCTATTTTGGGATATCTCCTAAACCCCTACCAGGACAAAAGAGCTAGTTAGATCATTGAGCAGATTAGAAAACAAGGCCCAAACCAGACATCCAGGTTCATGCCAGATCCACTCCGTAGGTGTAGATAACCGAATTGGCCGCTGACAGTACACTGAATGGACAGCACCAAGCTCTCCCACACACTGGGTGTATTCCAGCTCCCCATCCTCTCAAGACAAATTGGTCATGGTCCCTGTCGCCCGTAGAGCCATTCTTTTGAGAAACACAGAACGGGGAAGATGATACTTTGAGAATTAGTATCAGTGACGTTGCAAGAGGGGAAACGATGCATGTTCCAGAAGGATCTTTCTCTGTGGCATCCTCTAGCTTCATCTCCTGAGTCTCTTGTGCCCGTCACGTGATCCGGGCCTGCTTTCTTCTCTGTCTTCTGTACCCGTGTGTCCGATGATCAAAACAGTTCCGACCTTGCCTCGTGCTTGCCTGTGAGTCTGTCTTTGCCTCGGTCTGAGTGCCAGGAAATCAAGATGCCTATGGTTATTACCAGAAAACCAGATGATCTTGTAAGCCAGAAGAATAAATTTGCTAAAGGTCTAAGAGGATGACACCTGAGAAGGCGGCCATTTTGTCAGCAAAAAACAGCCCCGTGTTCTTGTTTTCTGTAAATGGTAAATATTTATTGAGCATCTACTATGTACTGGGCATTCTCCTGTATGCTAGGGATAAAAAAACAAGACAGAAGGTTCTTACCCATGTGGAGTTTACATGGGTTGGGGAGACGTCCCGTAAAGAAGCAGCAAATCAAATCGGAGCAGCTGTTAAGGCAATTAAAATAGTAGGACAAGAGATCTGAATGACAAAAAGTCAAGATGAGAAAGAACATTCCAGAGAGAGAAGAGTAGTGCAAAGGCCCCAAGGTAGAACTAAACTTGATATGTTCAAGAAGCCAGGTGGCCGTGGCTCACGCCTGTCATCCTAGCTACTCAGGAGGCTGCTGAGATCTGAGGATCGCAGTTCAATGACAGCCTGGGCAGGAGAGTCCATGAGACTCTTCTCTCCAATGAACCACCAGAAAACCAGAAGTGGCACTGTGGCTCAAGTGGTAGAGCGCTCGCCTTGAGCTGAAGAGCTGAGGGACAGCGCCCAGGCCCAGAGTTCAGGCCCCACAACTGACCAAAAAAAGAAAAGAAAAGAAAACAGGAAGAAGTCTAGAATGGCTAGAGGGCCCACGGAGGGCCTGGGTAAGAGGATGGCATGGAATTGAAGCTCAGGCGGGGGCGAGATCCCATAGGTCACTCTAAACGCATTGGGAAGCCACTGAGGTAGGAAGGCGTGGCCACGACCCTGCACATCCATCCGTGCGCTTGTTTCCCAGGGAGGGAAGGGACCTTCGCTCCTGGCTTGCTCTGATCCCTCTAGCACAGGTTCAGGCTGTCCTTGGCCATGGGGCTGGAGGGGGGGGAGGGCATCAGGCACAGAATGGCCCCTTTGAGCCAAGAAGTCACAAATTCAGTCTTGATGCCTTTGAAACAACTCTGCCCTTGGCCCAGACTTTACCATGGAGAGTGACCGAGCTGCAACACACTGTAGCTAACGTCAGAAGGAGGATTTGTTGGCCTTGCACAAACTGACCATTGCCGGGGTAGACCTAACCCCGCACCCCCACCCCGGGACTGTGCGTCAACGGGACTGTGTGTCACATGATCTCCGTCGCTCGACTGCGCTCTTTGTATTGATTTTATTCTCATGTATACTAGGAGGCCTTCCCATATGTCCCCAGTTTCAGGAAGACGGCCTGGTGCAGAGACCTCTCCCGGGGACAATGCATCTCCCATCAGATCTCCTGAACAAGGCCTTCAGAACGCTGCTGTTGTGCAGGTTCAGGGTGTTTTGAATGGGCTCCAGGCTACACCAATCCCCAGGCTCCAGCTGTACGTGAAAAGCCAGGTACCATCCTCTCCTGATTGGGTCCTGATGGCGGTGTACACTGCTGTATGCATTTAGTTCTGGGCCGCGGGCTTCTCCCAAGGTTCCAGGTTCCTGTTTCGTAAGGCCATTCGAAGTGATGTTCTCTCTTGCTTATGATTAATGTGTTGGCTTCCTTCCCTCCTGGAGGGTGGTGATCTATTCCAGATGAGCTCTGGCCTCTGTCCATCTTTCTCACGTTGACAGGGTCCATGAGTATCAGCATTTCTACCTTCTCACCTCATTCATCTCCTCAAAGTGAGGACTGAACACAGGCAAGTGCTCTAGCGCAGAGCTACATTCTGAGCTCCCAATCAAGTATTTCCTTTTTTTGTTTTTGGTTGTGGGGCTTGAACTCTGGGCCTGGGTGCTGTCCCTCAGATCTTCAGCTCAAGGCAAGCGCTCTACACTTTAGTCACAGCGCCACTTCCAGTTTTCTGGTGGTTCATTGGAGATAGGAGTCTCATGGACTTTGCTGCCCAGGCTGGCTTCGAACTGCGATCCTCAGATCTCAGCCTCCTGAGTCACTAAGATGACAGTCGTGAGCCACTGGCGCCCAGCCCAATCAAGTATTTCTAACCCTACATTTTCATTTAGCTCTCCTCCATCCATGAGTGGAATATGGGACCCTTAAACAGGACTGAGTGGTCCATTTTCAGAGAGGTACTATTTGAAGAAATAGTCCCTTCACCCAAACACATTTCAAAATCACTCAAACCTTTTGTTTTAACTCCTTGGAAATTACAAAGGGGTGTCTAAGGACAGGGTCCACAGCAGTTCTATACATGTACCTACCTGATCATTCACTGCTGCCAGCATGATTTTTGTCACAATTCTTACCTTTTCCAGAATCCTTCCCTAAACCTACAGCCGCATGGCTTGTCTTCTTCATTTCGGCTCCTCCTCCAATAACTTATTGTCTGTATCTGTGCGGTAGCTACTAGAAAGGAGAATAATAAACATTTGAAAGGTGACTTTTTTTGTCAGGAGCTGAACTCAGAGCCTGGGCATTATCCCTGAGCAATTTGTGTGCAAGGCTAGCATGCTATCACTTTGAGCCATGGCGCTACTTCCACTTTTCTGGTGGTTAATTGGAGGTAGGAGTTGCATGGATTTTCTTGCCTGGCCTGGTTTTGAACCACAATCCTCAGATCTCAGCCTCCTGAGTAGCTGGGATTATAGATGTGAGCCACCAGTGCCCGTCAAAAGGTGACTTCTTAACCTCCAGATATTTAGACTGAGGCAAAGACAGACACATACACAAAGAGGAAACAATATGGGAACTGTTTTTTTTTTTTTTTTCTTTTTGCTTATGTGGTGCTGAGGAATCGAACCCAGGGCCTCATGCATGCAAGACAAGCGCTCTACCACTGAGCCACCTTCCCAGCCCCCCACTTTTTTTTTTTTAAACTTTTACTGCTTATGTGGTGCTGAGGAATCGAACCCAGGGCCTCATGCATGCAAGGCAAGCGCTCTACCACTGAGCCACCTTCCCAGCCCCTATGGGAACTGTTTTGATCAGCTTAATGTTTCTTTAAAAAAAAAAAAAAAATACTGTAGAATGTCTAATAGCTTTTACTATTGAAGCGACCGTGGTTTTTTTTAAAAAAATGTACTGAGTTTGATCACACATACATTGAAGACAATTTCACCTGTTTCTTGTTTATTTTTGTTATATGGCTACTAGAAAATGTAACATGAAAGGGCTGGACGTGTAGCTCAGTGGTAGAGCACACACCTAGCATGTGTGAGGGTCTGGGCCCCATCTCTGGCCTCACAGAAACAAAACAAAACAGTAATAACAAAAAAGAAGAGAGAATTTTGAATTCCATGTGTAGTTCACATTCTATTTTTAGGGACCAGGGTTGTGTGAGCTCAACAAAAAGACTCCTTAGAAGTTCCCGTCTTTTCCTCCCTCATGTGTTATTATTTCTTCTGTGCTCCATTCCAAAATATAGAAGCTCCCATCAGCGGTCTTGGAGAAATAAAACTCCTCAAATAGGCAGGACAATGGACAGGGGCCAGAGGCCTGGTGTATTTCATTAGTGAGAGAGCTCTGTCACTTCCCGTACTGCTTAATTGACAGACGTAAGACAATTACCTCCTCTTATTTAATACTGACAAGCAGTGTTTTCCTATTTTGTTTTCTTCACTTGGATAAGTGTCTAGCTGCCAACCCATCGTCACCAGCAACTTAAGATTTTATCACTTTTTCTCCCCTCCAAGAAGTCTGTCTTGAACCACAAAAGAGCCTGCCCAGACTCACGCTTCCCAGAAATTCTCTGGGTGTTGGAATACACAGCCCCAAGCACTTGATGGAACCTGGCAATCAGAGATCGAAAGTAGGTGGGAATATAATCAGAGGATTTGTTCTAAACTTTGAATGATTCTTATCTTATAATCTTTTAAATCTGGTGTGTGTTTGTGAGAGAGAGAGAGAGAGAGATTGGAAAGCAGTGCCCATTGACAGCTAACAGGAGACCTATTCCAATGTCTGAGTGTTCACATATGTGAAAAAAAATAATGTGGGCAGGATGCGTGCATTTGAAAGAAATCAGGGCTAATAAATGAAAGAGGAGCTTATACTCGGTAATTATCCTCCCTGGGTTAATAAGGGAGAAATTTATTCCGGCTGGGTACAGTCAGAGACTTAAAAGCTAACTGCTTATTGTTATCAGCCTGTGGTTTTGAAAATCAGAAATGAACTTGAAAAGTGGTTTCCTTGACTAAGAAAATTAGACAGAGGGGGAATATTTACTCAGCTGTACACTATTTCCTTCCTTCCTTCCTTCCCTCCTTCCTTCCTTCCCTTCCTTCCCTCCTTCCTTTCTTCCTTCCTTCCTTCCCTCCTTCCTTCCTTCCTCCTTCTCCCCTTCCTCTTTTCCTCTCTCCTTCTTTCTCTCTTTTCTTTTCTCTTTCTTTCTCTCTCTGTTTTTAGATGTACTCATACTTGAGTTTGAACACAAAGCTTGCTTTTTTCTAAGGTCTGTACCTAGACCCTCAGTCCTCCTATTTTATACTTCCTATTGTAGCTGGGATGACACTGTGCCCAGCTATTGGTTGAGAAGGGGGTCTCATGAACATTTTACTCTGGCTGGCCTCAAACTGCCTTCCTCCCAATCTTAGCCTCCCAAGTAGTACAAAAGGTGTGAACCTCTGCATCGCATTCCTGTCCATGTGCTTTTCTTTGCACATGTGCAACACACACACACACACACACACACACACACACACGCACAATTCCAGGATCTATTTGTTAGTATTTGTGATAGTTTTATGTAGTTAATAGTTCAGACAGTTGCTTGTTCATATTTATTGAAGAAGAGGAAGTTGAGGGTTGTGTAATTAAACAGAATCTCAAAAATTACACTGAAAAAAAAATTACGCTGATATTTGGTAAGTCATTTCCTCTTCTTACCGTAAGCGTCTAATTCAAACTGCAGCTCTCATCAGAAATTTTGAATTCAGCAGATGCATGCTTAAGTTCTTGACTTTAGGGATCGTGTTCTGAAATATTTTCTTTCAGACAAGGGCCACTTCAGGATTGAGATGTTTCACGATGGCTTGTCTCCTAAGAGATGAATGTACAATCATGTCCTAACAAGTTTCTCAGGGCTTCGCCCAGAAAGCTCTCTCTTTATTTTTCTCCTCTAAGCTGAAGTTCCTATTTAAGAGTATAGCCTGAGTCAAAATGTAGAGAGGAACCATGAGGATGCCTAGCTCTGGCCCTGGCCCCGAGGCCAGTTGTACACAGCACAAAACAATCCAGAGCTAGCCACAGCCTTTGCGGGCTTCCCAGCCCCCACCCTGAGGTGCTCAACCTCAGCCAGGTGAACACATGCCTGCACGTCTTTTGAAGATGTCCTGGGGACATCTCCCAGCAACCTCTGCAGCTCACTCCCAGAGTGATGCTCAAGTCCGGGGCCCTGTGGAGTGCTGGCTAACTACCACACACCTCAGTCAGACACAGAGAAACAGGCCCACTTGTGCCTCTCTTACATACCTGCTTTCTTAGCTTACGTGTGCGGAAAGCAGTGCTTTCAAGTATTTCTCTTGAGACTGATGGCTTGGAACCAAGATGATAATACTGGGGTGCGGAGGGGAATTATCTGGCTCTTGAATGCATCCTGCCATATACCTACAACTCTGATCTGTGAGAAGAATTAAGTGCCATGCATATGGCCAGGCACAGTGCTTCACGCCTGTAATCCCTGCACTTGGAAGGAGGATCTCAATTTCAAAACCAAACCTGAGCTACAAGGCAAGTTCAAGACCAGTCAGGGCTATTTTGAGAGACTCTCACACAAACAAAAGACTTGACTGTGACCTAATTCCTGGTATTTAACAGGACCCTGTCCAAAACTCAGGCTGGGCAGAGCCATATTAGGACCGGGTACTTGGCATGGGCAAGAGGTAAAAGGAAGGAGTGGGGGCCTGGATTCCAGCACCGGAGCAGACGTGACCTCAAGGAGGTCCCCCGTCCCTGCCGGCTGCTTCTTGACATTCAGTGTCTACACTGCTGCCTGCAGTTTGCAACAGCGAATGACTAGATGATTTCTGTAGCGTGAAAGGAAAATAGAGGCAGAGGCCCAGCCCAGACTAAAAAGAATATTTATCCGGGACTCGAGTTGAAGCCAGGATCAGGCTGCCAGAGTGAGGAGTGAGCAGTGATTGGAGAATGTATCCTTTGATGTTTGTTGGTCACTCTGCCTGCTGTGCTAATGAGCCCATCTTGTCTCACTGAAGAGTCAGGCTATTATTTAGAAGGGAGGGGACCCCCCCCCTTGCATTTGAAGTTCTGCATTGACATTGCTCCCAATGACAGAACACATTTGGCTTTTAGAAAGGCCATGTTTAGGTTGCAAGGATCAATGCAATTTGTCTCAATGCTGGGTTTGCCCATTCTCCCTCAGAGCTGCCTACAAGATAACGTCTCTGGAGACGAGAAAACCTTGGACATCTGGGATCCGAGCCGGCTGCGAGGGCTTACCTTGATTGCTGACACCACTGCTGCCCTTCAAAGACAAATCGAACTTTCAGTTAGAGGACACCTACCTCCGGGACTACAGGAAGTTCTTTCCAGCATGGCGAAGGCTACAGGATAAAATCAGGAAATAGTGAAGGTGCTGTCTAAGCCAAAAGTATCCAGTGGGACCGACTCAGTTGTCCCTCCTAGAATTAGAATGTAAGAGAAGTGGTTGTCTAGAAGGCCTCTGGTAGCTGACTGAACAATGCTACTGTGCTGTTCTTACCGGGGTTGAGTTTGCCTTGGCCAGTGTTGACATTGAGACTTGGCTTTGCAGTAAGATCACAAAGGCATTGTGCCCGCTTATCCAGCTGGTACTGACCCGGCCTAGTGCTAAGCACTTTACAGGTGCTAGCTTATTTAATGCTAAGTCTTATTATATTATGATGCCCTACTTACACACAATACCCACACGTACAAGATTGAGCAATTTACCCAACACAGGTAAAGCAGAGAGGTGAAATACAATAGCAGAGAATTTTTTTATACATTGCATAACTAAATATACATTTCCAAATTTATGACCAAAAAGAAAAAAGAAATATTACCTAAATCCACACTCAATCCAATACCCTGGTATCTTTTGCATTTATTTAAATATACAATTTTTTAAAAAAAAATTATATGTAAAATTTTAAATGTACTGGAGGGCCGATTGTTTGAGGAGATTTGTGAACATATTTGAAGATGACTGATTTTGAGCCAAATAGCCTTGGCTGAGACTCTCGGCTCAGTCTCTACAGGGTATTGGCCAAATCCCACCCTTTTTTTTTCTTTTTTTTTGAGGCTCAGCCCCTCGTCTGTAAAAATGAGGACAAACATCTCTTCTTAGCAGGCTTGTTGAAAAAAAGAGATTAGACAGCCCAAGAAATGACTGAGCCTACAGCCCACTCTGGGTGAATGGTAAGCATTATTAGCAGGTTGGTATCCTGGCCTGTGGTAAGGAGCTCCTTGAAAGTGAGTGCTTATCCCCCTTAGTAATAGTTCCCATGGAAACCCATGGGAGGTGGGGGGGAGGGGGAGAGGGGACAAGGAGCCGGGCACATGATGCAGCCAGGTACCACGGCTCTGCGACCTTCTCCTTTCAAACCTCCTCAGAGAAATCTCTAAGAGCAGCTCTTCCTCCAGGAAGCCTCCCCCTGCCAACACAGATTCACAGTGACCTTTGTCTTTTACCATTTGACTGGCTTCTGCTGCGTATGCCATAAATAAGGGGTTCATGAATGGGTCCGGCAATCCCTGTGCTCTAGCAGTCTAGTAGAGAGGATGGCCATGCCACTGATGAGCACTGTGATGGGGAACGAACTGGGCTGCCTAGAGAAGGGGCTTCTACCAAGCGAAGAACACGTGGAAGAGCCTGGAGGAAGCTGTCTGAACAAAAACCTCACAGGCCAATGGAAGCTAGAAAGCAGGCGGGAGCGTTCCAAAGATCTGGAAGTGAGGCTCGAATTTATGCTGGGTCCCGAGACCTGGTAAGATTTTGTAAGCTTGGCCACGGATACGTATGTTGTCAAACTTGATTTCTTGTCCTTCCTAGACAATGATGTGTTTCTGGACAACAAAAAACTCCTCTATCTCTTGTGTTTACCGCTATAGTTGCTTGACTGTGTAATACCAACGGCCAACATGTAAACGACTCACTAGTTGTTGAACTTACTAGAAAAGGAGTCTTTTCAGGGACTTGAGTTCATGTCACGTGCTCCCCGGACCAGGGCAGGTGTGTGTGGAACACAGTGTGGCCGACATGGTCTAGCAGAAGCCCACCACCCTAGGATATGAACCTCCAGAAAGTAATGTCTTCAAATAACTTTTTGTTCACTGTTACAAAAAAACCAGTTATATAGGACCCTTTCCCCTGCAAAGGAGGTGCACACCCAGTAACTCTGGGGCTGAGGCTCTGAGTCTGTGGATGGGAAATGGTAATGGTGCGACTTGTCTCAGCCTGCATCCCTTCTCCCAGACTCGGGGAAGAGCAGGCTCAGCAGCAGGAATGAGCGAGCAGGACTGTTGGTTCAGACTCTGGCTTGGCTGTGGGCAGGGCAGATCTAGTCACCAGTGGGAAGACTCAGCTTTTCTTGATGCTCCTTTTTGGCAATATACACTCTCCTTGTCTACTGAATTCACACCCTTTGGGGGGGTTCTGGTCAAGTCTACAAAATGAACTCCTGCAAATGACTCAGGGAAACCAAACTGTGTTCACCGACAAGTCAAACCCACTGGGACTGGATATTCCTTTTAAGTCCTACTTGTGGGGTACTCCTGAAAACCAAAGTCAATGGCGTTCTAGGAAGCAGTTGAAAACTCCCTCACTCTTATACCAGCTGAATGCCACAGTTGGTTCCAAGGCGCTCAGTGATGCATGCCGCCCCTATCTGTCAGACAACTTAATCTGTTTCCAGTTTCAAATTTTCAAGAGTTGCTTTGCCCCTGTGGACAACGCAAGCAGGTCGGCCAGTGAAAACATGGAGCAGAAAGAGACTTGTCCAAAGCCAGGGAAGAAAAAAAACAGGGCCCAGCTGGCCTGGGCCTCAAGACCTTAGGCCACATGCAGGCCAGCAGGGTACACTGCCCAGGGTCTGGACTCAAGGGCAAAGTCGATCACACGGAGAGGCTAGCCTCTTTGAATTGTTACTTTCTAAGAGCCTCTCCTTTCTCTACTGAAAGCATGTCTGATTGCCCCTCTCAGTTGTCTATTGATCAGGATGCCTTTCCTGAAAAATGCCTTGAAGAACTGACCCTCCATTCCAGAGAGGAACGGAGAGACAAACCCAGAGAGGAAGCAAGTGTTCATCAAGGGCAGGGACAAGAGCCAATGACATCACGTGTGCCATTTTCCCCTGTGCTGGGATGTGTGCACCCCAAATCCAACTCCCATCTGATTTATTGTCTCCAAACTGACTTCCAGAGGCAAAGAGCTTCCCACAACTGGGTTTATGGGAGGAGGTGTCTTGTTCTCATCTATTCGGTAGCCTATGCCAGGTAAACATGAGCAAGGGCCTGTGTTCCCAGACAAGTGAGCCCCCTGAAAAGAAAACGCAAACAAGCTGTACTTGGGGGAGATGGGGGGGATCAGTAGTCACCTGCTGTTAGCTGGGGAGCGGGGATGTGGGGGGCGGGGGCGGACGGTTGGGGAGGAGGACTTCCATTAGTTATTGTCCTGGAGTTAATATCACGCCAAGCTCCCACATCTGGAAACAGTTATGCAGAAAGAAGAGGCATGAAAACCCGAGTCTCATGACCCTGAAGTCTTCTTTCTGCTGCCTCTATTTATTAATTCCCTGGCTCCAAGTGATCAACTCAGGTCTCCCCCCCGCCCCCCGCCTCCCTCCCGCCCCTGAGTACATAATATGGGGGACTAGTGTAAAACGTAGGCCAGAACAGTTGCGCCGTGAGGAAAAACGCGCCAAGGTCTTATTTCTGGGGAAGGGGGTGGGGTGGGCTTGGGTGGGTTTGGTATCTAAATAAACATGTGTTTGAAGTCGCCTGTTGGGTTGGACTTTAATCATCAAGCCAAGACTTTGTGAGTCCTGCCTTGAGATCTGGGTCTCTCCCCAACTTGGCAGGCTTAGCCGACTCCATCTCAAGGGCTGGATAGAATTTATACTTACTGGATTTGGTCATCCAGGGTCTGGTATTTGCACATCATACAGACACACACACTTGTCTTTTTCTTCTTTTTCAACCATCAGCAACTGGGAGGTTCCTAAGGAGCCTGGGCTTCCTATAGCGTTCAGCATCAAGGTCCCACTGGTTGCTGGTTGCTTGAAGATGTAAATAGGATGTAAATCGGATGTGCTATGGGCCTGCTCCAGGGAGTTTTGGTTTCAGAGTCTGAAAAATGGGTCTGTTTTGGAGAAGGACCACATCTTCGGACATTTCATAGATAAAGGGATAAAAGGATAATGTTTAATAAGAAAAAAAAAAAACAGGATGGCATTTTTCTTGGCCAGTCAGAATGCCCAGAAAGGCAACTCTTAGAGCTTCCCGCGTGTTGTCTAGGGAATCATAAAGTGCTAGCAAGAACCAGGAAGGCAGGCCAGCGATCCGTCTCTAGTGCTCACGCAGTCTCGGGTCTCTGCTTGACAAGTTGCAGTCTACCTTGCTGACTTGGCTTCCTTCTGAACCAGATGATGAATCACCTCTTCTGGGAAGAATCTGGGTCTCTTCTGGCTCCCCCCCTCCCCCCCCCCACCCCCCCCCACCCCCCCACCCCCCCCCCCCCCCCCCCCCCCGTCTACACTGCTGTGGTTGGTTACTTCCCTTTGGAGATCCTTCTGCATATAGCTGGGCATTAGGCACTGGTTTATCGTATGTGTGCGCCTGGCTCCCTGCGGACCAAGGGCCTCCTGCCAGACCATGACTCACTCCTGTCTGGAAGCCGTGTGCAGCCCACTGCCGGCTCGTGACGTGAGCCCCGGCAAGTGTCGTGAAGGGGTTGTCTGCGTACTGTAGTATTTTTATAATGGTTGAGTAATGGGACAGACGCGGCCTCCGATTTGACCGTTACTTCAGAAAGGTGCAAACTAGCATGCATATACTCTTCCTGTGGAGGTTCACTTTCATTCTTTTGTCGTCCTGGGATATATATATATATATATATATATATTTTTTTTTTTTATTTTGTATACTACACATTAATGAATATAACCACGCCGTTAGTTTGACTAATTCTCAGGCTGATAAATGAGAGCGGATAATTAAGGTACTACAGAAAAGGGTTCTTTATTTTTTCGCCTTGTGGGGTTGTGCCAAGCATTCCCCCCCACACATGCACACATACTTTCCACTCTTATTTTATACATTTCTGTGGCACTTTAAAGAAACCGTGACTGCTTAGTATATATGAGTCCATCCCCGATGTGAAATACATTAGGAGAGAAAACCATCTGCTTTGCCAACCCGAGAGTCAGACAGAGGTCACTACTTCATGTGCAGCAGGCTAGAGAGGGGTCTAGACAGCCCAGTCTGCAAGCTTGCTGGCTCCTGCTTCTGTATATTCAAAGAATCCCACATGAGCTGAGGCTGTAACTTAGCACCTGGGGCCTGGAAGGGGGGAGAGAGGGTTAACAGTGGTGGTGGTGGTGATGACGATGATGATGATGATGATGATGATGATGATGAATGAGATGGAGCTGGTGATGTTCATTCTGGGCAGTTGCAGACCACAGGGAGCCCCGTATCAGTCCTGCAAACCCCTTTTCTGTGTTCACCCAGACTCCCAGAAAAACCCAAGGAAGAAAACTTGCCATAGACTCAAAAAAGGAAATCTCCTTTTAAGTTAAGAGTGTAGAGGCTCCCCCCCCCCCAGGAAGGTCCCCGAAACAGAATGGTTTAGTAGGGAGATGAAAATCATGGCTGTAAGAGCATCAGTAGCCCTTGATGGCTAGCTCATTCCCTCACCCAGCCCAGAAAGCCTGGCTACCTGAGGTGTCCCAATCTACACACACACACAAGCACCCTCCACATGAGCTGGCGTTGGTGGCGCGTAAGATTGTTGAGGGTTGCTGGTTCATGCAAGAGGATCCACTCAAATGACCTCTACCTTTGTGGAGAATCAAAACGGTGCTCTAACAACTCAGGCTCCCCTGCAGGTGGCTCTGCAGAAGGGAGCAAGTAGTAGGCATGCCATGTGCAAAGTTGGAGGGTTTTCAAAATGTGTGCGACTGCCCTATGCGGAGAGAGGGCGTGGCAGGTCCCAGGATTGGGTAAGACCAGTACAGGGGTCCCAGTCTGCTCCCTTTAAATGCTTTGTCACCACGCTAGCTAGTTCCTTTTGCCTCTGCAGCGTTTCCTACAGTAAAGAGAAGAACACTCGACCCTGAAGATTATTCAAGGATGGGGAGTGTTTAGACTCGCTCTTGGTGCTGGCAAGCTATAGTTCGTCATGAATAAATGGCTTGGGTGCCGTTTGTGTACACACCTGCACAGATCTACTTTCCTCTTCCGACTGCTTCCGTACCTCGTTCTCCAACTCCCCAGTCTCTCCTCAGCACACTCGGGTCCAGAGGAACCTTTAACTGCCTTCTCCTTCACAATGCTTTTGTTCTGCATTGTGGGGCCCTAGGTGGTTTGGGTTTGTGCAGAGAACAGCGTTCCCCCTATTTCTATCCTGGTGAGATGTCAGGAGTTCTGTGGATGGAAGGTTAAGAAAGAAAATGCTGGAGAAGGAAGGGAAAGGGGCTTGGTACAGGTAGCTGATGCTAACAAACCTGCCCTTGGGCCCTGTCTTCTCGGCTGGGTTCAGAAAGGGGAGTGGAGGGTACAGAGCAGTCTGAAGTGGGCATCCAAAGGCACTCTATGAGATTTAATTGTATCCTTTTGTTCTTTGGGGGGGGGTGGCGGGAAGCAGTTTGGATCCAGATAATGTGTTGATCCAAAGACGTTAAGACATGCAGGTAAAATGTTGTGACCTTTGTCTCTTGAGCTTTCCAGCCTGCCCCAGTTGACTTCTCTAGCAGATTCAAAGATCCAGGGCATCCTCCAGTGCTGTGGATGGTGTCAGAATAGGAGGGCATTTCTGGGAATTTTTGGACTCAAGTTGTCAGAAAAGTGGCTTTAGAACCAGCCATCAACCAACTGCTTCCAGCCTGTCTTCCAGGTACTGGTCTCTGAATTTGGCACCGCACTGCCTAGGAAATGAAGAGCTTTGTTCAACCTGGGCCGGCTGTTGGAACCAGGCTGTGATGTTGGAAGCACCAGCTTGGAGGATTTCACTGTTCATTCACAGTGGCCTTGGACACCCACCCCCCCAGGCCGCCATGAAGCTCAGGGAGAAGCCAGATTCATTCATGCCTTTTGAGTCTCTGCCACACCTAACAGTTTTGTCCCAGGCCTGTGGGACAGTGGTTACTTAAAGCGTCGTCCACCAAGATCCCCATCCAATCTGGACCTCTCTATAAGGAAGGGTCTACGTCCCACTAGAAACTGGAGTCAGGGAAGGCCTTTGCAAACCCAGCTGGGCAGGCCCATCCGCAGATCTGTAAATGTGAACTGGGCTCCATGCTGACCAAATCAGAAACTGTACCAGAACCACAGGAGCAAATACACAAGCTAAGGATGAACAAGACATACCATCAACTCCGAAAAGGAAAGAGAGAGGCCACCTCAATGGGAAAGCCACACAGAAAGGTCAGTGGAGGAAACGGCAGCTCTGACAGGTGCAGGAAGTTGCTTCTACAACATGCTAAATGTCTTGCTAATGCAGCCGGTGGGGGGGGGGTGGGGGGGGGGAAGCATCTCACAGGACACAGAGGCCAGGAGGATCATGGGGAAGCAGAAGTAAGACATGGTGCCTTGGAGGGAAGAGTTGAAGCAAGGAGATCAGGTCTGGCCCCCGCTATATTGGCCACATGGTGGATGGTAGGGTCTGCCATCTTGTCTTCATGCTGGGGGAGGAAATGCCCTGCCTATCACCTGCCTCCCAGGTGATGGGTGTGCCGGGATCCCTGGGGACAAGGGCAGGCCCTTGGCTGATAGGTTACTGAATCTGTCAGTCCAGTGCCTGGAACGGGGAATTTCCTGTGGACCTGCCCCCTACTCAGATCCTATTTAGGCCCGAATTAGCCCAGACATCATTACACCACGTGTGTCTCTGTGATCATGTCCTGAGTCCTGTCTCTTGACTCGTCTCCAGTCATCATGGTGTCCCAATTCATCTCTCCACTGGAACTGAATTGGTTTATGGGTATTGTTTTGGTTCTTTCTTTCTTCTCCGGCCTGTCTCCTAATGGGGTTATGTGTATTTGGGGAGCTGCAGGGTGACCTGCAGACTGCTAATGTTGTAATAAAGTCTCTACTATTCCATCTTCCAAAATGTGGCTGCTGGGATAATTCACCTTACAACAAGGAGCCAAGCCAGCAGGAACACACCCGGACACGCAGGTGACAGGGACCACAAAGAAGGATTTTGGGGGTGTCTTCGGAGTCAGGTGCAGTAGAAGAGAGGCAATATATCAGAAGTGCTTTTGATGTACGGATGATAAGAAGGATTTTGGGGGTGTCTTCGGAGTCAGGTGCAGTAGAAGAGAGGCAATATATCAGAAGTGCTTTTGATGTACGGATGATAGGTAGATAATCTTTTTTTTTTTCTTTTTAAGAGAGAGTGGGGCTGAAGGAACAAGATATTTATTAAAACAAATAATCAGAGAGCCAAGCTTTTTGCTCTTAAATAGTAGAAGCCATCCGAGTGTCCCAGGAGAGCAGTGCGTCGGTAGATGTGTTTTAGGATGATATGACAGACAAATGCCTCAGATTGGAAGAAAAACTTGGGAGGAGTAATTTGGGAAGAACATCTGTAAAATTTTTGGTGGTGGCGGCGGTGGTGGTCCAGGAGCGTGAACTCAAGGCCCAGGCACTGTCCCTGAGCTCTTCTTGCTCAAGGTTAACGATCTGTCACTTTGAGCCACAGCTCCACTTGAGTGGTTCATTGGAGATGACACCCTCACGGGGACTTTCCTGTCCAGGCTAGCTTCGAACCACCACGATTCTCAGCTCTCCGCCTCTCGAGTAGCTAGGATTACACGTGTGAGCCACATCAGAAAGAGTCGAAAGAAGCAAAACTGAAACTCACAGTCTCCAGCCTTGAGTGGTACCATTGACAAGAATGAAGACGCAGAGAAGAGGAGCCAGGGTGATTTGCAAACTCCCATATGTCTTGGCACTGGGTGGTATCAACTTCGATGAGGCTGTTGGCTGCCTCATAAGAAAACTCCAAGGGAAAAACAGCATGAGGAAGCGTGGCTCCACAAACCAACAATTGTCTGTGGGCATTGCTCCACCAAAATATTTGAGGTCAGGCAATTAAAGCATCCCCCTCCCCCACCCACCCAAAGAGCCTCTGGAATCTTCTAAGATATGTTAGCAGAGCCCAGTCAATGCAACTCTTTTATGAAGAGTCAGTTTCCCTGGAAAACAAATTTGGCTTCTAACCAGCAAGTAACATTTGGCAAAGCTTTCATTCTAAATAAAAAAAAAAAAAGCCAGCCAGGCTCTGACAGCTGCTCTGTTTCCATCAATCGGGAGGCCTGAAGTTAAGTTGGTTCTGTCACAACCTATAATCCGTGCTAGTCCACCTCCCTCGGCAGCCTTTGAGAGGGGAGAAGAATGGAAGATAAATCAGACAGAATCCAGTTCTCAGACTCACTTTGCTGTGTGTCAAACACAGGGACAGGGAGACCAGGGGAAAAAGTCACTTGCCAGTCCCATCTTGATATTTATCCACACAGAAGCAGGCCTTCGCATGAGCTGAGAGCTCCGTAGGAGTGTTCAGGTGTATTTCTTTTTCCTTTTCCTTCTCTCTTCCTTTCCTTTTTTCTTTCTGTCTGTCTTTTTCTTTTTGTGTTGGTACTGGGACTTGAACTCAGGGCTTATTCACCGTCTTTAGCTTTTTTTCTCTCCAGGCTGGCATTCTACCACTTGAGCCACAGCTCCACTTCTGGCTCTTTAGGTGGTTAGATAAGAGGCTTATAGACTTTCCTGCCCAGGCTGGCTTTGAACCTGGCAATCCTCTGATCTCAGCTTCCTGAGTCGCTGGGATCTCTGCCATCAGTGCCTGGCTCATTGTATTTCTTTTGGTCAATGTAGATATACGGAGAATGTTACTCCCATGATCCTACAAGACTGGACTGCTCAAACTTCGATGTGAGTCCACATGATGGATGGAGGGAACTTTGTAAAAAATGCACAATCAGGAGCAGAGGCTTTGGTCTGCCTAAGATTCCGCACTTCTAGCAAATTCGGGGGTGATGTAAACACTGCTGGTTTCAGACATTTTGAGTGGGAAGGTTGTGAAAGATAATTGAAAAAGACCAAATCTTCCAAGACAGCACTATAATCATCCCTTAATTTTAGTAACCTGGGATGTTTCTGTCTTGAAATAATTGCTCCATGTGGAATACTTGTCTAAGTGCTGGGTGTTAACCAAGAAATGGAATCCCTCTAAATTTGATTCATATACTCTTTTAATTTGGAGAGCTCATGCCAACACTCACATTCTTTCTCCCTATAAAGTCCTGAATTTTTAATACTGTCTAGGTAGTGGTATAAAGCAGATTGGAAAGGCTAAGTGTCCTTTGGAAATGGTGTGTGTGTGTGTGTGTGTGTGTGTGTGTGTGTGCGCGCGCGCGCGCGCGTGCTGGTATCAAGGGTTGAACTCAGGACCTTGAGCTCTTCTCGTTCAACTTTCTTGCTCACAGCTAGCACTCTACCACGTGAGCCACCACGCCATTGGGTAGCATTTTGCTGGTTCATTGGAGATGGAATCGTGCAGCTTTTTTTCTGCCTTGGCTGGCTTTGAACATTGATCCTCCAGGTTCTTGGCCTTCTGAGCAGCTAGGATTAGAGGCCAGGCGTGAGCCACAGCTGTCCATCATGGAATGATTTTGAGGGTCATCTAATTCTTCTGTTGCCCACATAGTTATCCAAGGAGGGAGTCCGGGGAGGTTGATTTTCATACAAATGCCACCAGCACTCCCAGAAATAGCTTTTCTTAGGTTCCCTAGGGGGGAATCTTTTCGGAACCACTAATTCATCTTGATGTTTAAGGACTATTGCTATGCACTACCAGGTTATTTTCAAAAACTAAACATTTTTGGTGGTTACAGGGTCAAACTCAGGGCCCTGGGCTTGAAGGCATCCTAGACACACACACACACACACACACACACACACACACACACGGCCTTTATGTTGCTGTTCCTTTTCAAATCGTTTTTTTTCCCTTTTAATCAAAGCTGGCTTGTTCTTCCCTATCCCCTTCCCCTCTTCTCCCCTCTCCCCCCCCCCTCCCCCCCAGCCATGGCTCGTCCTCAAACCTCCACCTCCCACATCGCTGGTTTATAAGCAGAGGCCACCACACCTGGCCTACAAACTAAACTGTTGCTGGTGACCTGGTAAATGCCACGGGATGGGAAAGTACTCATTTTTGCAAAGTACCTGAAGAAAAAAAAAAAGTCTAGTAATTATTGCTCCAAACCAGCCTCATTTTCTCCTGCTTAGATTTTCTAAAGTGGAAAGAAAAATTTAGGGGAAAAAAAATGGCTCCCCAAGGAAGGGCCTGATTTATGCCTGCCCCGGTGTTCCTGGGGCACCTGGGCCGACGGGCCCTGCTCCCCTTTCTCCTCTATCACCACATCTCCAAAAGCAGCTGCCCGGTGGGACAAAATGTTTATATTCACGGCTTCTGCATTTATGCTTCCTGAGAGGGAGTGGATGAGGCCGCCTGAGGTGGATTTTTAATATCTAAACAGTAACTGAAGTAGTACTGTAATCTCTTCAGTGAGCTCATGGAAAAACTTGAGTCATCAAAGGTTAGTTTCATAGACACGGGGAACAGGATCCGGTGAGATCACGTGACTTAGCCCAGCACTCCAACATCTAGGACTGAGCCTGTATTTGAATGCTTTTCAGTATCCAAACTGAAGTCCAAAGGAAGTGTTTGTAGCCTGGCACCGGTGGCTCACAACTGTCATCCTAGCTACGCAGGAGGCTGAGATCTGAGGATCGTGGTTCAAAGCCAGCCCCGGCAAGAATAGTCTGTCTGTGAGACTCATCTCTCCAAGGAACCACCAGAAAGCCAAAAGTGGTGCTGTGGTTCAAAGTGATAGAGCGCTAGCCTGGAGCTGAAGAGCTGAGGGGCAGTGCCCAGGCCCAGAGTTCAAGCCCCATGACCAACAACAACAGCATTTTTGCTTTCAGTCAATTCAGTGAACATAACCCTGTATCTTCACTGACTTGGACTACATAGACCAACTATTGGAGAATGGTGGGAATAATAGGAACTCACAAAGATTGGCCGTTTTGCTGGAATTAAATCGTGTAATCAACTCTAGCGCCCCGTGAGGTGGGGTTTGTCATTATCTTCGAGGCCCAATTCACTTTCTCTATGGCCATGCAACTAGAAGGGAGCAGAGCTGGCCTTAGAACGCAGGTCCCCTGTCTCTACACCAATCCCATTGTTCATTGGTAGACTCTGGCCCTGGGATCCAGGTTCTCAAGTCGAAGCCTTGGAACCAAGTTGCTGAAAGTGACTTGCTCCCTTTGGAGGGTATACTCTTCAGGACCCCCGTAACTCTTCAGAGGGTTCCTTTTAACAGCAGTTCCTACTTGATTTCAACTCATGGGGCAGCAGTGCTTTAGACCTTCCACCATCCACCTCAGTGCATATGAGTTGCTCTTCCCTCAGACGTATTTTGGAGAGAAATCCTCTTATTCCAGACCGAAATATATTCGCTAGTCCTCACCAGAGAGCAGTGTGAACCCCACCTAGACAGAGACCGGGCACAGAGAATCTCCCTCCCTTGTGACAGCAGGTCCTAGCCCTGGAACTGGCCCCCAGGTGTAGCTACAGGAGTAAATGATCCATCTCAGCCATCTGGAGCTATGGGGGTAAGTAGGAAAGGAGACAACAGAAAGGGTCTTTGGCGTAAAAGATGATAGCCTTGGGTGGAAAATAAAGAAATGTTCTAGGAAACTTTCTCTAGTCTTACCATCTCCCATTTCTTGAGTGCCAATAAGACCACAGAAATCGCTCAACAAACCTCATCCCTCCTGGCGGTGACAGTGGCTCTCTGGAATTCTCTCTAGTGGCTTCTGGGTGTCTCTAGATCCTTCTGTCCCTTCAGTGGTCCCTTTCTGCCTGTCTCGTACCTCTTTACCTTCTCCAGGTGGATTTTCTTCTGAGATAGTGCGTGTATATGTTCTGTGTGTTTGGGCTGGAACTCGGGGCCTGGGCACTGTCTCTTAGCTTTTGTGCTCAAGACCGGCGCTCTACTACGTGAGCTACTCCCACTATTTTTTTTGTTTTGTTTTTTGCAGGTTAATTGGAGATAAGAGTCTCATGGACTTCCCTGCCCAGGCCGGCTTTGAACTGTGATCTTAGAACTCAGTCTCCTAAGTCGCTAGGATGACAGATGTCATCCTACACTGGCAGGTACGCAGCCCTGTCGTCTTGTTCTTACTCTCTCTTGAGTTCCACCACCGCTAGTAGTGGGGTTGCAGGCTGCACCTCCAGTCCTCACACCTTTCCTGCGGTGCAGACCACCGGTGAATTCGGCTCCCTGCTGTCCACTTGGAAACGCAGCTGGATGGTTTGCCATGGGAACACAGCTGGAGTCCTGACTCACTTCATCTCCCAGCTCCTGCCTGCTCCTCTCTACTCACTCCAGAGGGCCTCTAGAGTTTTCTGCCCCTCCAGCCTAAATCAAAGCTCCCCATCCTCTTGGGGCTCCTTGCCCCTCCGGCCCATTGTCCCCCCACACCCCCTCTTTGGCTTTTAGGGCTCCTTCCCACCTCCTCTCCCTCAGATCTAGCCTCCCTCTCCGAGCCTCTCTCGACCTTGTTTCTGATACAGTGAACACCATTCCGTTTGTCTCAAAGGTAGCGTTGCTCTCTGTCAACAGCTTCCTCCTCCACGCTCACCTTCCCACCCCCTCTCCTGTCCAGGCTGCCCTCTGCCCCAGCCTCTCCTCCGTCATGTCATCGCCGGCTTCTTGCTTCGCAAGCTCACACCTGGATTTCCTTCCTCGTTCCTTACTCTCCTCCTACATACAGCAACCAAGTTCTCCCGAGTCTCTTCTCTCCTCGATCTCCACCTCCATCCATCTTCCCCTCTCCTACCATAGTTCAAGCCCCCGCATGCTCCTCTCCTGGCCTCCTCATCTTCCCACCTCCCATTGGCTCACCTTATTTTACGCGGTCCTTCAAAGCCTGCTCATGACACTGATCATGTCACCTGCTTGCTTTCTCATCACCTGGAGCACTCAGCTTGGGTCTGGGCCCCACGAAGCCCCCATGCCCTCCTCCTTACTCTTTTTTTTTTGGTCAGTTGTGGGGCTTGAACTCTGGGCCTGGGCGCTGTCCCTCAGCTCTTCAGCTCAAGGCGAGTGCTCTACCACTTGAGCCACAGCGCCACTTCAGTTTTCTGAGTGGTTTATTGGAGATGAGTCTCATGGACTTTCCTGCCTGGGCTGGCTTTAAACCACGATTCTCAGATCTCAGCCTCCTGAGTAGCTAAGATGACAGTGTGAGCCACCAGCACCCGGCCCTTCTTCCCTCCTTCTCTCTCCATCCCTTCATCCAGATGGGCCACTGGAGTTTCCTACAGGCATCTTCTCTCTACTCACCTGGCTACATCCTTTCCGTCTTTCACATGGAATGGCAGGTATGGCCTGTCTAGGCCTGGTGCTTCCTCCGATTCCCCAAGCCCCAGCCACCCCTCTGGGGACATGGTTGGTTTGGCCCATGGACTACGGCACCAAGCCAAGACTGGCAGTGCCAAGTAGCTGGTGGGTGACTAATAGGTGCTGAGGTGAGACTTCACCGTGTGACGGTTCCCTGGCTTGCTCCGCGCTCTCCAGGGTGGCCTTGCTTCTACCTTTCCAGAGTCTTCCTGGCACCTCTTTGGCAGGTGGGGCTGCAGAGATGTTTGTGAGCACCAAGGTGAAGTCTCCACCCTTCTCCCACAGCAGCCTAGCAGCCTCGGGCCAAACAGATCCTGTCCTACATTTGGGGTGGGGGGGACAGGGAAGAGGGGGCAGGAGGAGGTGGGGCTTCTGTCCACCAGATAAGCTCTTCATCTATGCTTCTGTTAGCATGACCCACCGGTGGTGCGTGGAACAACCCAGAACCCCCAGCCTTCAGCTGTGGGAAGGCACTACACACTGGACGGTGAGTGTGTGTGTCGGGGGGGGGGGGGGGGGAGGGGGGGACAGCGGGTGAGGGGAGGGAGGATGGAAAGGGAGGGGAGGGAGCCAGGTGGGAAGAGTTTGATCAGTGATCTTGGCTGGGGAGGGAGGGAAAACATGAAGGGGAGAGGGAGGGAGGGAGGACATGAAGGGGAGAGGGAGGGAGGACATGAAGGGGGAAGGGAGGGAGGGAGGACATGAGGGGAGGGAGGGAGGGAGGGAGGACATGGAGGGGGGAGGGAGGGAGGGCATGGAGGGGGGAGGGAGGGAGGGAGGACATGGAGGGGGGAGGGAGGGAGGACATGGAGGGGGAGAGGGAGGGAGGGCATGGAGGGGGGAGGGAGGGAGGGCATGGAGGAGGGAGGGAGGGAGGGCATGGAGGAGGGAGGGAGGGAGGGCATGGAGGGGGGAGGGAGGGAGGGAGGGCATGGAGGGGGAGGGAGGGAGGGAGGGCATGGAGGAGGGAGGGAGGGAGGGCATGGAGGGGGGAGGGAGGGAGGGAGGGCATGGAGGGGGGAGGGAGGGAGGGAGGGCATGGAGGGGAGGAGGGAGGGAGGGCATGGAGGGGGGAGGGAGGGAGGGAGGGCATGGAGGGGGAGGGATCCAGGCGGGAGTTCGGTCTGGGCCGGGCTGGGCGGAGCCAGGCCCGCCCTCCCCGCCCTCCCTCCCGCCCCTCGCCGCGTACTTAACCCCGGCGCGGGCCGTCCCCGCCGCGTCGCCCGCAGCTCCGCGCTCCGTCCGGCCCCTGGCTGGCTTGCTCGCGGGCGCGTCCGTCCGTCCGTCTGTCCGTCCGCCCGTCGGTCCTCTCCATGGCGCTCCTCCGGGTGCAGCTGCTAGCCGGCGCCCTGGCGCTGGCCCTGGGCCCCGCCGCCACCCCGGCCGGTCCCCCCAAGTCGCCTTACCAGCTGGTCCTGCAGCACAGCCGGCTGCGGGGCCGCCAGCACGGGTAAGCCGGGGGCGGGGGGGGGGGGGCGCTGGGGGGGACAGGGGAGTGCTGGAGGGACAGGGGGGCGCTGGGGGACAGGGGGGTGCTGGGGGGCAGGGGGGTGCTGGGGGGCGGGGGTGCTGGGGGGCGGGGGGCGCTGGGGGGCAGGGGGCGCTGGGGGGCGGGAGGGGTGCTGGGGGGCGGGGGGTGCTGGGGGGCGGGGGCGCTGGAGGGACAGGGGGGTGCTGGGGGACGGGGGCGCTGGAGGGACAGGGGGGTGCTGGGGGACGGGGGGGGGTGCTGGGGGGCAGGGGGCGCTGGGGGACAGGGGGGTGCTGGGGGACAGGGGGGTGCTGGGGGACAGGGGGGTGCTGGGGGTCAGGGGGTGCTGGGGGGCGGGAGGGGTGCTGGGGGGCGGGGGGGCGCTGGGGGACGGGGGGGCGCTGGGGGACGGGGGGGGCGCTGGGGGACAGGGGGGTGCTGGGGGACAGGGGGGTGCTGGGGGACAGGGGGGCGCTGGGGGACAGGGGGTGCTGGGGGGCAGGAGGGGTGCTGGGGGCGGGGGGTGCTGGGGGGCGGGGGGCGCTGGAGGGACAGGGGGGTGCTGGGGGCGGGGGGATGCTGGGGGGCAGGAGGGCACTGGAGGGACAGGGGGGTGCTGGGGGGCAGGAGGGGTGCTGGGGGACAGGGGGGTGCTGGGGGACAGGGGGTGCTGGGGGCTGGGGGGTGCTGGGGGGCAGGGGCTGCTGGGGGCTGGGGATGCTGGGGAGCAGGGGGTGCTGGGGGCGGGGGTTGCTGGGGGACAGGGGGGTTGCTGGGGGACAGGGTGGCGCTGGGGGGCAGGGGGTGCTGGGGGGCGGGGGGGTGCTGGGGGGCAGGGGGTGCTGGAGGGCAGGGGGTGCTGGGGGGCAGGAGGTGCTGGGGGCAGGGGGTGTGCTGGGGGGCAGGGAGTGCTGGGGGGCAGGGGGGTGCTGAGGGGCACCCACACCCGGCCACACCTGCTAACAGCATCCCCCATGCACCTGGGCATGCCCTGCACGCACCCAGGGTACAGCCTGGTCCCCTCTCCCCCTGGGGAGGGGGAGGGAGAATGCATAGGCCTTGTACAGATGAGAGAAACTGAGTCCCCAGAGGACACAGGACTCTCCCACCCTCCCGTGGTAGGCCCTGGATGCCAGGCTTGGAGCGTGTTTCCAAGCACAGCTAGTTTGGGGTGAGGCGGGTCTCTAAGTTGCCCTGGGCTTCCATAGTGGGGACAGACCAGAGCCCAGAGGTGGATACTCACTGTTCCTCCAGGCAAAGGATCCATCTGTCTGTCCGTCTGTCTACCCCTCCCAGCCAGGCTGTGCTGCAGCCTCCAGCTTGGCCAGCCTCTCGGTAGAGCTGCAAGTGGTAGCGTCTGGTAGGGTTTCCTCCCAGCACGGTGGGACCCTGTCAGAGGCCTGGCATTCACCATCCACGCAGAGTGCCCACCCCCAAGGCTGGGCAGGTGTGTCCTGAGGCCCAAACACAGTGTTGAGGGTCACAGAGCTGATGTCCCACACCAGGGCATGGGAACAGGCTCTCCTTTTTTTTAGGGGGCCCGGGGGAGCTGTTTATTACCTTGCTTTTCTACTGCTGGTGACTTTTCAGTCTCCTTTGGCCTTGTAGGTGTTCAGGGCATTGCCTGAGCTGCTGGGTGCCAGGCTGGCTACCCTGCAGAATGAAATCAAGTCAGGCCATGCTGCTGCCACCCGCTCCGCCTTCTTCTGGAAGGAGGAACTCCCTAGGGGTGTCCCGGGGTCAGGGGGGCCCCCCGGCTTTAGGAAGTAAGGGAATCATCTTCGACTTGCCTGTTGTGCACAGAGGGCAGAGGGACTATGCAGGGGATAGGAGATCTCAGAGTCAAAAGGTGACACCAGCTCCCTCTCCATCCCTCAGCTCACTTGCACACTGTGTAGGCGTGCCTGAGAGGTTTCTGTTCCTCTTGCCTCCGAACCTCTTAAGTCAGGAGTGGGTATGCCTGCCTGCAGCCCTGTCACAAGAATGGAATCTGTGCATTGCCAACGGTGAAGGGTAATCAAAGTAGTGAGGGGTGGCGCCAAGATCGGGGTCTCAGGCAGACCTGGCCACCTCAGAGCCCAGAGACACACTGACCAGCTGGAAAAAAATAGAGCTTTTATTTTAAGAGCCTTTACACACAAAAATACGAGCGTCAGATATTAGATCCACTGCTCCTCATATTCCTGCTGGCTGATCCTCTTGATAAACTTCTTGCAGAGCAGCTGGTTAAAAAAAAAAAAAGGGGGGAAGAAAGAACCAAAACTGTAGTAAGCTGTGATAAACAGAATGATTAAGAAGTTTCAGAGCCAGGCATGGTGCCTCACGCTTGTAATCCCAGTACTTTGGAAGCTGAGGCAGAGGCTAACAAGTTCAAAGCCAGTCTGGGCAAGACCCTGTCTCAAAAAGGCGTGGGCACGTCGCTCAATGGTAAGATTTTTTGTTTTTTTTCTTAGCGGGCCTTGAACCACATGGCAAATGAAAAGCATTGGGAAGGGGTGTTCGCAGGCATGCACTCGAGCCTTGCCAAAACAGTTACAGGCCCAGTTGCATTTACTCTGATCTAACTGTCCCTCCAAATGCCACGAGGCAGGCTGGCCTTGCACACATGGGCGTGGTACACCATGCAGATGCACAACCTTGTTGGAGCTCCAGCTCTTTATTCATAGTGAGAGCTGAAGTGTCAATGCTAGTTTAAGCCCTGACATTCCCTCTAAATGGGTGAGGGAGAAAAATGATGGCTGGGCCTTGCTCGCCAGCAGCCCTGGACCCCCCCCCCCCCACTCCCACCACAACTGTGTTCCCTCCACCCCCAGCACAGGGAGATCTGTTCTGTTCCCGTTGTATAAAGGGTGAACCTGCGGCTTAGTGGCTGTGCACAAGTAGGAAGCTGGTGGGAAGTTAGAACTGCCATGCGGCCTCTTGGCTCCCAGCTGTATTTCTGTGCCTATAGGGAAGGGGAAAAAAAAAATTAGAACTGAAAGAGAAGTAAAAATGCAACCACACCATGGAATACCAACAACCAAACACCGGACCGAACTTCTGCAAGCACTCGGTTTTCTGGTCCAAGACGAACAGTAAGGCCATTATGCGTGAAGTGGAAGGCTCACTTTGATTACCCTTCGGCATAGACTTCCTGTGTGCACAGGTTACCACCCACACCCCTGATGGGTGAGGGAGGGGATCCTGACTGCCCCCTACCCCAGCCCCCCAGCCTCTGCTCCTGTCACGGAGGATAGGAGCGATGGAAACGGCACTGGGATGTTGCAGATCCACTCAAGAGCACCACACAGAAATGGCAGGGAATTCACGGGCAGGAATTCTGTCCTGCCTGGTCAGAGAGAAGCTCTTTCCTGGGTTGTACATGCGTAGGACTCAGGGCTGGAGTATGGCTGACAGGAATTCTTCAGGGGTTGTTTAGGAACTCACTGGCAAATTCCTAGGCAGCAAATAGAGAATTCCCGTGTTTAGCAATCTGCTGGGATCTGCTGGTGTGTGTGTGTGTGTGTGTGTGTGTGTGTGTGTGTGTGTGTGTGTGTGTGTGTGTGTGTGTGTGTGTGTGTGTGTGTGTGTGTGTGTGTGTGTGTGTGTGTGTGTGTGCGCATGCACACACCAGTCTGGGACTTGAACTCAGGGCCTGGGCGCTGTCCCTGAGCTACTTTTGCTCAAGGCCAACACTCTACCACTTGAGTCACAGCTTCACGTCTGACTTTTTCAGAGTAGTTTATTGGAGAGACGTCTCACCGACTTTCCTGCCCCAGCTGGTTTCGAACCACGATCCTCAGATCTCAACCTCCTGAGTAACTAGGATGACAGGCGTGAGCCACTAGCGTCGGGCCACCCTCGGGTTTTTCTGTCCATTCCCAAACATGCCTGTACCTCTCAGCCCACGCACCTTTCCTGTTGTATAAAAAGTTGGACCAGAGGCAATGTTCATATAATAGAAGAGATAGGGCAGAGAAGTAAAGGGCCAGAATGAACAACTCCCCAGGAACCTGATTGAAGTGTTGGGAACTGACCAGTGTACCCACAAGATGGGGGTAGGAGAAGGACATTGGGTATAGGCATCACTAAAAAATCAGTGTCTACCTGGAAAAGCCTATGGCATCCAAGGTTATCCGTAGATTGCTTTTTAAAAGGAACCAAGGCATTGATAATGAAGAAATAGTCCGTCTTTTGAATGCTACCTGGAGTTCTCTGAGCACAAGGGGTCTTGCAAAAGCCATTACTTGCTATTTTATTTTTTTTTATTTTTTATTTTTTTTTGTCAGTCATGGGGCTTGAACTCTGGGCCTGGCCGCTGTCCCTCAGCCCTTCAGCTCAAGGCGAGCGCTCTGCCACTTGAGCTACAGCGCCACTTCTGGTTTTCTGGTGGTTTATTGGAGATAGGAGTCTCACGGTCTTTCCTGCCCGGGCTGGCTTTGAACCGTGATCCTCAGATCTCAGCCTCCTGAGTAGCTAGGATTACAGGCGTGAGCCACCAGCGCCCGGCTTTATTTTGTTTTTGCTTTTTGTTCCACCCCCTACAGTGTTGGAAATTGAACCCAGGCCCTGGAATACGTTAAGCAAGCCCTCTACCACTTGATCCACGCCCCCGGTATTTTGTTCATATTTTATTTTTGAATTAGGCTCTCACTCACTTTGCCCAGGCTGGCTTCAACCTTGAGATCCTCCTGCCTCTGCCTACTAAAAGTAGCAAGATGACAGATAGGGTACCACCACATCCTGCTCGGTTGGTGGGATTTGTTTTTGTTTTTGCCTTCTCTGACTTAACGATTCCTGTCAGATGACCGGAAATCCCCTCACAGCTCCAGGAGCTCCTGATAAAGGTCCTGCCATGATCTGACCTGAACACCATTCTGGAGGGGAGAGGGTACAACTGAATAAAACACGCTACATGAAATCCTGAGGCTCCAAAGGCTTCTCGCCAGACGCTGAGAACATTCGCCCTTTCCTTTTCTGCCATCACTGAGGGTCTTTTTGAGTCAGGTAGTCATGGAGCAGTATTTTCCACAAGTTCATTCCAAGCCCCTACACCTTCTAGGATGCCAGACTCCCCCCTGCCCCCCCCCCCACAACCACAGAATGTCAACCCCCAGCATAAGCACAACTCTGCCCTCTGAGTTCTTTGGGGGATAGTCAGAGAAAAGGAGACAGCCACCTCTTTGGGGTACCCAGCATCAAACCCACGCTGCATCCCAGGCCACAGGATGCAAACAGGAGTATTCCTCAGAGAATGGAGTTGAAGCTGGGGGAGTCTAAGGATAACCAACAGTTAAATGGGAAGGCACCGGTGTTAGGGCCCTGACAGTTGCTGGCTGTGCGCCCTGGAGCGGAGGGTGGACACTCATGATGGCTGGCTTGGGGATCCGGGCAGCAGCTGGTCTAGGCATGCAGAGCGCGTCTGGGCGTGGAGCTGCGAGGGAGGAGCTGCGGCCTCCTCTCCTCTAGGACAGGCCCTGAGACGCACACTGGGGTGCCACGTTTGGGCTGCTGAGACTGGAGTACAGATGGCAGGGAGGAGGCCAGGTCTAGGTCATCTCTCAAAGCTTCTTTGCTTCACAAACCAACCACTTGGATTTTGCTAAATTTTCCCAGTCCGGGATGTGCAATCTAGAATTTCTTTAAGATGCCTAGGGCTGGGAAGGTGGCCTGGCGGTAGAGGGTTTGTCTAGCGTGCATGAAGCCCTGGGTTTGATTCCTCAGTACCACGTAACACAGAAAAAGCCGGAAGTGGCGCTGTGGCTCAAGGTGGTAGAGCCTTGAGCAAAAGAAGCTCAGGGACAGCACCCAGGCCCAGAGTTCAAGCCAAAAAAAACAAAACAAACCACTTACACATAACTACAACCTATATGCCTAAGAAGGATACTTACATGAAATTATATCAATATGTAAGACAAACTTGAGTGATTTCGTATTTGAGG
Organism: Dipodomys spectabilis; assembly: GCF_019054845.1. Lineage (NCBI taxonomy): Eukaryota > Metazoa > Chordata > Mammalia > Rodentia > Heteromyidae > Dipodomys > Dipodomys spectabilis. The sequence goes on along the minus strand of NW_024871288.1, from coordinate 1,532,807 downwards.
GGGAGCTCTGATGGAGACTAAGTAGATGGCACCCCACACTCTACCCTCTGGAGCTGAAGTTGAAATGCTGCCTCTCCTCCTCTCCAGACAGTTCTGATGACCTGGAAAAGTCAGACATCAAGGTGGGTGACACGCGACCCGCCTAACACCATTGCTTTCGTTTGCAGACCCAATGTGTGCGCTGTGCAGAAACTCATTGGCACCAACAAGAAGTACTTCACTAACTGCAAACAGTGGTACCAGAGGAAAATCTGCGGGAAATCAACGTGAGTATCTGGAACCATCCAAGACCAACCAGCCTACCAAGGTGGGGCAGGAGGGGCGGGGGGGCGGGGGGAAATGATTTGATTTTGCATCTTTTAAAAAGGTTTCAAATTGGGCTGGGAAGGTAGCTTAGTGGTAGAGTGCCTGCCTAGCATTTGTGAAGCCCAGGGTTCAATTCCTCAGTACCACATACACGGAAAAAGTCGGAAGGAGCGCTGTGGCTCAAGTGGTAGAGAGCTAGCTTTCAGCCAAAGAAGCTAAGGGTCAGCGCCCAGGCTCGGGGTTCAAGCCCCAGGACTGGCAAGCAAACAAAAATCAGATTGCAAATATGATTTACATTCCCAGAAGCATAAAGCTCTGTGTGTGTGTGTGTGTTTCTCTCGAGTTTGACTATTTAAAGGACAAACCACAGACACATCTCTGGGAAAGAAAGCTTGTTGGTAAATTTACCTTAAAGAGATAACTACTCCCATTACAAATCCAAGATAATAAACACCTGTAAAAAAAAATAAAAAAGACAGCAGAGCATTTCAGGACATTGCCTCAGACCTATAACCTGGCTTTGCCACTTACAGAGGAAGGTTTTATCTTTTAAAATCCCTAGTTACTTCCGTTTGTAAAATTGGAGACACAGCAGGACCAGTCTTGGTGTGTCACTGAAATAATTTAGTACATGAGAGAATAAATACGAGACCCGGCACATAGTCCCTGCTCAGTAAATGCTAGCGGCTACTGTTACCCTGGAATGGGACCACACAAATAGAAGATGTGAACCAGGGTGGCTCTTGTGGGACTTATGGGGGCTTTTTAAAAAGGGAGCTGGACTTCACCCAGCCTGTACCCCAGTGGCAACAGTACTCTGGCAACAGGACCACTTCAGGGAGAGCCCCCAGCTCTGGGAGCTAGAACATACCTTCTGGGATTTAGCAAAAAAAAAAAAAACTAAACCAGAGGCTCAGCAATAATTTTTGCTCTTTTGAATAGGATTATGCAGATTCCATACCATGCATCTTTTCCATGACGCCCAGGTTAAAAAATAATTACACGTTCAGTAATTACCCATCGCTTCCTTTATGTACGTGCATTATCTCCTCAAACAATTAATTACTTCATTAAACACAAAGCGGGATTCACATAATTGCTTCCTGGAAGGCCACCAAAGGGCTACTGCCAAGTGAACAGCTCATCAGGATCTCAGAACCCAGATTTCAAAGAACACCTCCTTTTTTTTTTGGTCAGGTCAGGCTTCTCTAAAAATAGGCCCCACCCACCTGTAATGGTCAGCTGGCTTCAGGGCACACCTGCCATGCTGTGTCTTGCTTTGGGACACTGGCCCCAAGAGTGAACAGGAGCTTGGTGACATTTCTCTGTAGTCCCAGCTGTCTCTGTGGCTGGTTTATGAGTCACACGGCTCCGTGGTTCTCGCTGCTGGTTTCTTGCTCCATGTGTGCCAAGACAAGCAAAACCACAGAGCACCCTGGTGATCAAGGCCTCTCCTCTGGTGTGGGTTTGGCTTTGAGAACAGGGAGGGCCAGCACCTTCATCCAGCACCAGGCAAAGGAAGACAGGGATGCACATGTTGTTAGGGAGTGAGACGTAAGAGTTGAGTGAGACAAGACCTATTCATAACCCAGTCCCAGGGAAGGGGTGGCATTGTCCAAAAAAGAAATATACTCTGGCTGGGCGCCGGTGGCTCACGCCTGTCATCCTAGCTACTCAGAAGGCTGAGATCTGAGGATCACGGTTCACAGCCCGCCCCAGCAAGGAAAGTCCATGAGACTCTTATCTCTAAGGAACCACCAGAAAACTGGAAGTGGCACCGTGGCTCAAGTGGTAGAGCGCTCACTTTGAGCTGAAGAGTTCAGAACCCCACAACCACACCCACCCCCCCACACACAGAGAAATCTGCTCTTTATCTGTAACCCCTCTGTCCATCTCCCTGTATCATAGCAATTTTAAAAATTAAAATAATAACAGTAACCCAGTCCAGCCTATCTACCTGGTCTCACAAAGCCAAAAGAAAAAAAAAAGATATTCATATCCAACTGTTTGGGGCAGCTTCAAAAAAAAAAAAGAGGAAATGAGGATAGGAAAACATGAGTTGATTTAAAAAACAAACAAACATTCAGGACAAGAGAGGCCCTTCCTGGAACATCTTGTGCTACTTCAGGAAGGTGGTACTGATGTGGGAAAGAACTCCGGAGAAGATAAGGGGAGAACTCAGCTTGGTTATTCCCCAAGCGCTAACGATAGCTTTGTGTGGTTCTGGTACAGGGGGACCTGATCCCTGAGAGCCTGTACTGGGGTTACCCTGTAGCCAGAATGAGGTGTGTGACGGGTACGGGTGATGTAATCCAGGGAAGAGTGACTTTCTGGTACAGATTAAGAAATGCAAGCACAGTGGTAGTGGTGGTGGTGGAGCCAGCCAGCATGGACAGAGGGCTTTTTTTTTTTTTGCCAGTCCTGGGGCTTGAACTCAGGGCCTGAGCACTGTCCCTGAGCTTCTTTTGCTCAAGGCTAGCTCTCTACCTCTTGAGCCACAGTGCCACTTCTGGCTTTTTCTGTGTATGTGCTACTGAGGAATCAAACCCGGGGCTTCGTGCATGCTAGGCAGGCATTCTACCACTGAGCCACCTTCCCAGCCCTGTGATTCAGCTCTGTCCTCAGCTCTTCTGCATTTCTGTAGAGATCTGAGAACGGAGTGCTTGGGACCAAAGCACCAAAGCGCAGCATGTGAATGGAATCACCACCGGTGGACCCCTGTTTAGTGACTGAGTGAATTTTTATTCTCGGTTGATTTTTTTTTTTAAATCATTCGTTAACTTTTATTTCAGATGCTAAAGAGCACCCAGAGTCACACAATCACAGAAGGTTCATGGGGGGCAGAGAGCATTCCTCTGGTGATTTTTGGGGCCTGGCTCGGTTGGTAGCCATCATTTTTTGTTTGTTTGTTTTTTGTTTTTGACATGTGGGGACTGGTGAGGAGGTGCAGGAAACTGTGGTCAGGAAGTCTGGCTGCTTTTCCACGGTCCTCTTTTGGATGAGCCTGAGGGAATGACAAGCCAGACCGGGGTGACATCATGGAGATGTCACAGTCATGCTAGGCCCTCAGACATCGTTCAAGCGTCAGAGAGTGCCAGCAGGTCAGGGGTGCGGGAATCCTTCCCCATGCCTTGAAATGATGTCACGAGCCGTAGAATTTCACAAGTACAGAAGCTGTTCCCTGGAGCCAAGAGCAGCTGGCTGGCAGGAAGGACACATTCTTTGTTTGGTTTTTTTCTAGTAGCAAGTGTGGCTTTGCCCAGGGGCGAAAGAGTGACACTTCCTGAGCACTAGGTTCATAGTCAGAGACTGAACTTCAGCTGAAACCAGCCCGGCGATGGTGGAGCTTTTCCATCAGTCTGCAGATCTGTTTTCCCAGAAGTCATTCTGGTCAGGACATTCAGAGAGATCTGATAGGAAGCTAAAGAGGTGTCATCCTCTTCCTCCCTTTTCTACATCCCATAATCTTGGTTCCAGGAAGAAAAAGAAGATGGTGAGAAACCATCTAAGCCATCCCTAGACCTGCGCTAGCCCCTTTTCTGTTTCTTTTATTAGTCTTTTTGGTGGGTCGTGGGGCTTGAACTCTGGGCCTGGGCGCCGTCCCTCAGCTTTTCAGCTCAAGGCGAGCACTCTACCATTTGAGCCACAGCGCCACTTCCGGTTTTCTCTTTCTGAGTGGTTTATTGGAGATAAGAGTCTCACGTATAAGAGTCTCCATGCTGGCTTTGAACCGCGATCCTCAGCTCTCAGCCTCCTGAGGAGCTAGGATGACAGGCGTGAGCCACTGGTGCCTGGTTCCTTTTGTGTTTCATATTGTCTGTGCAACCACCTAGGACCCCCCCTCCCATTAGCTCAGAATAACCAGTTCAAAGGTAACAGAGATTAGGTATACACTCAACCTCCCTGAGAAGTCGTGAAGGTTCTAGACTGTTCTGTAAATGAAAAGGGTGTTTAGCTAACATGGAATTTTGTTCTGTTGAGGATGTACCCGAATGCTCTGACTAAAGCAAAGCGTTCCCCATAGCTGTCCACATTTCCAATCTCCAAGCCCGTAAATGTTCCCTTACGTGGTGGAAACGGGGACTTTGTGATTACAAATCTTGAGAGCAGATTATCCCGGATTATTTGGTGAGGCCCGTGTAACCGTGAGAATCCTTGTAGGTTGGAGGCCGCATGGGAAAAGTCGGACCAGTTATGCTAGTAAAGGTGGATGTGACTACAAGCCAAAGAATGCAGTGGCCTCTGGAAGTTGGAAAAAAGCAAGAAGTGGTTTGCTCCTGCAATAAATTATTTCTAGGAGGAACACAACCTCAGAAGATTTTAGCCTAGGGAGACCAACTTCTGACATAATACATTTGTGTTGGGTCCAGGCAGCCAACCTGAGGTGTGAATATGGCCCCCAGCCCACCTCTTCCGAGTGTATAAGTATGTGATAGGGCATTCAATCAGTGGTCTCAGGTTAGCACGTTGGTTTCAGTGAAGTGATTCACTTGGCCTCCGTTTTAAAGTTTCCACCTGCAGCGTTTTGGCTTTGTTTGAGAAGGAGCTGGACAGCCGAGCACTGAGCAGCTGACAAGTGCTTCGCCTTTGTAAGCTTCTCCAGTCCTCACGATCGTTTCTGTGGGTTTAATACAAGGCAGTCATTGGCCTGTTTGCATATAGGAAGGCAGAGGCCCTGGGAACCTGGACATCCTGCTTAAACTCGTCATGCACTGGTCTGTGGCCACCGCAATTGTGCACAGGGCGATATGCATAGGAACTGGGGAGACCTAGTCCACATCCACAAGTCCCCCAAACACCCACCCACTCCATATGGCAATTGCCATGGAAACACTCAACCACTCTTTCTCAGTCTCCATCCTCAGCCCTATCTGAGCTGATGGATAGATACCACAGTGGCAAGAAGTCTTTGCTGATGAACAGTCTTCTAGAGACTGATTCCCACCTGCCCCCCGTCTGGGGCCTCAAAGACCAGCTCAGCTGTGTTGGGAAAGGTGCAGTGGAGAAATGAACCCCTCTGGGCCACGAAGTCTTCTGGCCGTGCCCGTGTCTAGACGCGATTTGCTCTGCCTTTGCTCTGTGGCAGCTCTCAGAAAGCGGGGCACACTGACACATTTGCCTTCTGTCACGGGAGACTGGCTTCTCGGCTCCTTGCCTCATCATCTTCTGCAGTCTAGTTAATCCCCAAGCACTTAAAACAGCCAGAACGGGGGCCAAACCTGCACAGCAAACTCTGGAAGACAAGCGATTGCTTTAGCTTTGCATTAACTTCACAGAAAATAGGTGGGAAGTGAGGTGGGAGGAAAGCTAATATCCCTACACGGGGACTTGGGGCTGCCGCCAGATTTCTGCCCCCTTTCTTTTCTGGTGCCCTTTGAAATCAGGCACCTTCTCCTTGCTTTTCTCCCTTGAGCTGTTCTTCGGCCCCCAAGAAGCTGGAACAGTAGCTCATTGTCTTTGAGAGTGTATTTATTTCTGACTTGGTGTTTTTGCTTGCTAGCAAAGGAGAAGCTGGGGAGGGGGCTTTAATCAGAGAAACTTTGCCTGATGAGATGATGTCTAGCTGCCAGTACAGTGGTCCTTCCTGCGCAGGGATATCTAGGAACCGCAGGGGATTGTAGTTACCTCGTGCTTTTCATCCTGTTCTGCATCTATCCCAGAGACAGATGGCATGAAATCCAGCCCCTGGGCTGACAGGGGTTCATGAGTCTTGTTCTTTCTCTTCAGGACCAGAGAGAGCACTGAGCGAGGCACAGTAGACACTGAGTAGGTGGGCCAGACTTCCATCTAGACAGCCCATGTAGGACATTCTGATCAAGGTTCTCCCTAATATTATAGTTTCTGCTTCTCTGGGTTCTTAGAAATTACAGAGATGTCTGGCCGGGCAGTGGGAAGGCAGGGGAAGGAGATGCTGACAGAGCGTGAAGATTAGGAGAAAGCTTCCTGGCACAAGGCTAGCCAGGATAGAGCCCTGGGATGGAGGAGGCTGTGTGCAGCCTCGAAGGCTGAGTCTCCTCTGTGAGGAGAAGGCTGTGGGTGCCATCCACCTACCTGCATGCACAAGTCTGGCGCCACAGAAAGCCACAATGCAAGCCTGAGTTCTCCGGTCCCAGAGGACGTATCTGTGCCTACCCTAGTGACTCACGCCTGTAATCCTAGCTACTTAGGAGACTGAGATCTGGAAGATTGTGGTTTGAAGCCACAGACAGAAAAGCATGAGAATCCATCTCAGATTAACCAGGAAAAAAAAAAGGCAGGGAAGGGGAGAAGGGAGGGAGGGAGGGGGAAAAGAGGAGGGAGGGAAGGAAGGGAAAGGAAGATAGGCATGTTTTGCATTTGGCGCTAGACCTTAGCAGGTCTAGACTGCGCTCATGCTGCAGAATGTGAAGATTTGACGTTAAGTCGATATTAGAGGGAGATTTTTTTCAGAGCTCCCCCTTTCTCGCAGTGAAATTCTCTGACTTTGGGACGCCTACAATTGTGTAGAGTTTGCAGAAGCTATGCCTTTGGACCTCCAGATAGATAGTGGCCGTGCCCCCCTAGGTGGGCTTATCTGAGCAAGGGGAAGGGAAAGCCTTAAGCTTTCCCCACAGATGACTTCAAAGATTTAAACTGTGCCCTGCTGGTTATCCAAGTGTGGAGAACGTTGCCAACTGGTTGCTTTCTGGAAAGATAGTGGGATGGTGGAAGGAGATGGGTGGTTGGGGAACTTAATGTGAAACCATAAGAAACCAAAATCTCTGCTTCTTTGCTTGGCTGGTGCTCTACCACCTGAGCCATGCTGACTCTTTTGTTGTTTATCTTGGAGATGGAGTCTCTTGTACTTTTCTACCCAGGCTGGCTTGAAATCATAATCCTCCAGACCTTAGCCTCCTAAGTAGCTAGAATTACAGAGATGAGCCACCAGTGTCCATCCGTTAAAAAAAGTGTTTTGACTGATTAAAAAAAAAAACATTTTAATTAAATAAGTAGAAAAGTACCTTCAGGACACGGTCTTTGTTTTATTCTAATTTTAAAGCTTGGTTGTGAAGACTGAGGAAAATTCAGTCTGTATCCTGCCCTTTGGGTTGTTAAATCAGAATTAGAAGAGCACAAGAGATTTAACCACATGACTCTAACACACACACACACACACACACACACACACACACACACCTACACCTTACTGTTGAAGACACTGAGACTCATTGGCTGGGGATGTGTCAGGCTCAGAGCTAGAACTTCACCTCTCCCTTTCTAGAATGCCAATATCAGAGTTCCCTGGCATTGCACTGAAGGTCCATTTCTAGATGAGTTATGTTTTCTGATCGCATCACTGAGTGTATCGCTGGAGTCTGGCTTCCCAATTGGCTTTCCGCATGCGGCCAGCTATCAGGAACCGTCTACCAGGCCGAGGAAGAGCAACAAGCTCTTTGTGAAGGAGAGGCACCGTCATGATCTCTACCAACTGAGGTCCCGAGAGGAGAACATTGCACCGGAGGATTCTGCCTGGAGAGGGCCCACGGACACGAGGAAGAGTGAAGGACTCCCTGACAGGTGTGTGTTTCTGATTACAGAGTCATCAGCTACGAGTGCTGTCCTGGATATGAAAAAGTCCCAGGAGAGAAAGGCTGTCCAGCAGGTGAGTGAACTGGGCTTTGCCTGTGGGCAGACCGGAGGGGCGAGGCACAGGAGAGGGCTAAACACTGAGAAGACAGCCGGATCTGAATGGGGGTCCACAGAATGAGGAGCGAGTGGGCCTCTAGGTCCACGAGGGCATGGAGGAAACCTTATGTCTCCTGAGCAGACCCCTCAAAAAGCCGATGGGACCGAATCCCCCCATGCCCCCCAAATGCCTCCTCCTCCCACTGCATCTGAGGCTGGCCCATCAGAATGTGGCAGAAGGAGAGGCAAAGAAGGAACCTGCAAATGGCCTTGAGCTCAGCCTTGCTCTAGGCTGAAGACAGCGTCACACTTACAAAGTCACAAGGAGGGTACCGTAGTTGTGGGTGCCATGGGTGGGGTCCTGATATTAATGACTCGAGTTAGAAGGTAAACAGGGGACTCAGAGACTGGCCTGTAGAGGAATTCGAGCTCTGGGAGCCTGGTTTCAGATCCTCTTTAGTTTTTATCATAAAGTGGTTGTACAAAGAGGTTACAATTCCGTAAGCCACGTAACCAGGACAGTGTGTCATGGTCAGTATCACCCCCTCCCATCATTCTTCTCTTTCCCCCTCCCCCATCCCTCCCTTCAAGTCACACAGTTCAATTTTTTTGTTGTTGTTGTTTGGTCGTGGGGCCTGAACTCTGGGCCTGGGCGCTGTCCCTCAGCTCTTCAACTCAAGGCGAGCGCTCTACCACTTGAGCCTCAGCACCACTTCCGGTTTTCTGGTGGCTCGTGGGAGATCAGAGTCTCATGGACTTTCCTGCCCAGGCTAGCTTTGAACCTCAATCCTCAGATCTCAGCCTCCTGAGTAGCTAGGATGATAGATGTGAGCCATCAGCGCCCAGCACATAGTTCAATTTTTACATGTTGTGCACTGAGTAGAAATGAACGCTAGACTCACCGTCTGAGAAGGCCTCTCTCAACTTGAGGACACCTTGTAAAAAAGAAACATTTTGTGATCTACAAATGCATGATGTACCTCACAAATACATAGCTCCATTGTGTGTAAGCTATGAAGGCATTAGTTGTTTGTTGCAACTAGTAAGACTAGTTGGTGATGAAGATGTCTGTTCCTGGTGTACATTCTCACCTGTATTATCTCAACAAAAGCTTTGCTCTGCTGCGATAGAGTGATTAGAAATGATCAATTAGCTGGATCCACATGGGGCAGCATTTGACTTACTGAGTCAATTTCTTTTTTTGGTCTGTCCTGGGTCTTGAACTCAGGGCCTGGGCACTGTCCCTCAGCTCTTCAGCTCAAGGCGAGTGCTCTACCACTTGAGCCACAGCACCACTTCTGGTTTTCTGGTGGTTCATGGGAGATCAGAGTCTCATGGACTTTCCTGCCTGGGCTGGCTTTGAACCTCGATCCTCAGATCTGAACCTCCTGAGTAGCTGGGATGACAGGCGTGAGCCGCTGGCGCCCGGCCTACTGAGTCAATTTCTAAGACGCTTGGCAGCCACAGTGTCAGGCACCCCAGCTTCGGGACTCACTGCCTGGTTCTTCTTCACCTAAAGAGAGAGAGCAGGTGTGTCTGAGTAGCATGGGACTCCCACACCCTCCCCCAACCCAGGCCAATTCTTTCCCTTGCCTCTGCTTACATAGCCCTTCCACTCTCCAACCTTTACGAGACCCTGGGAGTTGTGGGCTCCACCACCACGCAGCTGTACACAGACCGCACGGAAAAGCTGAGGCCTGAGATCGAGGGGCCGGGCAGCTTCACCATCTTCGCTCCTAGTAATGAAGCCTGGGCTTCCCTGCCTGCGGTAAGATGACCCTCCCTCCCTCCGCCCTGCCCTCCCATGAAAGGGCGAGAAGAGTTGTAGGCACCCTCCCCCGCCTTGGGGGCTTAGGGACCCATCCCCTCCCCCTCCCCCCCCCAGCCATTGTCACACTGTCCTTCCTTCTAGGAAGTGCTGGACTCCCTGGTGAGCAACGTCAACATCGAGCTGCTCAATGCCCTCCGCTACCACATGGTGGACAGGCGGGTGCTGACCGATGAGCTGAAGCACGGCATGTCGCTCACCTCCATGTACCAGAACTCCAACATCCAGATCCACCACTACCCCAATGGAGTAAGAAAAACCCCCTCCATCCCACAGCCCTGGCCTCTGTCCCCACTCCCGGCCCGTTAGGCTGGGGATGCTTTCTGGGATCTGTCCTACAGTGTGACAAGCCGTGGACCATGCCTGGTCTCCCGGGCTGCCTTCTCCCGGGATCTTCTGTCCCATAGCAGGTGGAGCCTACATTCTGGTAGTGACTATGAGAGCATTGTTTTCTCCTCCGGGGCACAGGGAAGCTTCCAGACTCTCTTGTGTGAACCGCGCATTCTGGGGCTTGGACTCAGGGCCTGGGTACCTGCCTCCCTGCGCTTTTTCACTCAAGGTTGGCCTTCTGTCCCATTTGAGCCACACCTCTATTTCTGGCTCTTTTTTTTTTTTTGGTGGTGGTGGTTCATTGGAGATAAGAGTCTCAAAGACACTCCTTCCCTGGCTGGCTTTGGACCATGATCCTCAGACCTCAGCCTCCTGAGTCACTAGGACACCAGCGCTCAGATAACTGTTCTCTCCTGCTTCTCTTCTGGGCAGATTGTGACAGTCAACTGTGCCCGGCTGCTGAAGGCCGACCACCACGCCACCAACGGTGTGGTGCACCTCATCGACAAGGTCATCTCCACCGTCACCAACAACATCCAGCAGATCATCGAGATCGAGGACACCTTTGAGACCCTGCGGGTGAGGCCCGGGCCGGAGACGCACAGCTTCCGCAGAGGGGCCTGGCTAGATTGCTTCTGTAGGAGAAGTTTCCCTTCCTGCAGGGAAACACTCATCAGTGCTCGCTTCCACCTGTCCTGAGAAACGCCTGTCTGTCCTCTCTTCCATAAAGCTTTCCTTTCTTTGGCTCCACTGGGAAAAATGCAGGACCCTGGGTCCTGCAGCAGGTCCTCTGAGCCCTGCAGCAGGACCGGGTCTCTGAGCCCTGGGCCTGCACTGTGAGGTTGAGGGAAAGCCTCTCTCTTCCAGATCTGTTTCCCAGGTGGAGTTGCACACCCTTGTTCCTCTAAAGTCCTTGGTTCCCCAACCAAGCAGAGAGGTGCAGTGTGAACTTGGGAGTCTGGGGATCTGACTCCTGGACTGGCTTCCTGGACTGGCATAAGAATACTTACTGTTCCTTCACCCCCTGCCCAGCCCAGGCCTCTGCCTTACAACCCGGAGGGGTGAGTGGGGCGTTGCTCTTGGCAGCCGATGCATGGGAGGAGGAAGTGAATGCAGGCTGCCCTGTCAGGGGTTTTGCCCTGATTCGAGGAACATGTCCTAACCACAAAGGACACAAGTGGGAAAGGGGCGACCCCTCCCTGGAGATCTCCAACACAGAGTCAAACACACGGAGGCCGGCTGGTATCCATGGGCCTCAGCAAGTGGGGGAATAGCTCTTAACAGACTCTAGAGGACCCCAAAGGATCTCTAAGCTCTTCTCCTCTGTCTTCACTTTGGAGGTCACTCAGAGGACGGGGGGGGGTGGTCTGCAAAGGGGATAATGTGACCTCGGAGTCAGTGGCACATATTTTGATTAACCACAGCTGGTCCTATTGAGTAACCTCCCCGTACTATTTAGGTTTTTCCTTCCCTCTAACCCTTTGCCACTTCCTAATGCCCATCTTTGCTGCTTCTAACACATGCTTAGGAAGCACCTGCTCCTTCCTGGAGATTGTTTTCTGTGCGAGAGTACTGTGTGAGCAAGCAAGACACACTTTTTCCTTGTAGTTATCCCTGGGGAGACAAATAAGATACAGACATAAACCCAAGAGCCACGGGTGGTGATAAAAGTATTGTGCAGTCAGCAATGTCAACGGTGAGCAAAAGTTGCAGGAGAGAGATGGATGGCCAGGAAAGACATGCCGAAGGATGAGAACAGACCTGTTCCACACAGCACTGGGGCAGGGCCGTAGCCAGGCAGGAAGGGCCGGAGGAGAGATCAGAGACGGGTGCAGTAAGGAGGAGGTCTGTGGACCACAGGGAAGAGCGCAAGGCAGGCAGAAGAGAGTGGCCTGGCCGCGTCCTTCAAGGCCTGCCTGATGTGCAGAGGAGTTCCTGTCCATCCTGAGAGTAGACGCAGCTGTTAGAGGATCATCCTGGCTGCTCTGCAGGGAGTGAGGTCAAGTGACCTCTCTACCTGGAGTTCCCTTAGGTAATTGAGATTGCAGTTACCAGAAGGACAGCTAAAGCATCGATACCAGGCAGACTGGGGCCCATAGGCCAGAGAGGAGATGCCTAGTTGTCTCCCAGAGGAATAGAAGTGAAAGAGGGGAAGGCAGAGGGAATGGTAGGGGCGAAGACGTGGAGGTAGAGAGGAAGACAGCATGCTTATCAAATGCCCGAGAGAGATGGCCATCGTGGCTGGAGTGCAGAGCAAGATCAGGCCGCGGCAAGCGGGGAACTGCAACCCACTTTCTCTCTCCCTCTCGGAGGGAGGACTGGCCAGGGTCTTGGAGAAGCCAGACCCTTTGGGAAGCCCTTCATCCTCTCCTCATCCTCCTAGGCTGCTGTGGCTGCGTCGGGGCTCAACACCGTGCTGGAGGGCGAAGGTCAGTTCACGCTCTTGGCCCCCACCAACGAGGCCTTTGAGAAGATCCCTGCCGAGACGCTCAACCGGATCCTGGGCGACCCAGAGGCCCTGAGAGGTGAGCGCCCAACGCCTCCCGCGTCCACCCTTGAAGTCTGGACAGGAGCTTCATGGGTAGGCCAGCGTTATAGTTAAAAAAAATAAATAAATAAACCCGTTGCCAGTTCCCCTTTAAGCGAGGGGATGGAAGGATGGGAGGACCAAGCGTAGAAGGGAGTGAAGATGGGGAGAGGGCCAGGCCACTTTCATCTCCATGACCTCCAAAGGACCTTGAGCAGTAAGTTGTCTTGACAAGGCCGGAGACCCCTGGAGAGGAGAGGAGGCCCCAAGTTCCCTGTGTACCCCCAGTCACACTCTTCCCTCACTACCAAATACAATCCAGGGATGTCTTCATTTCTCTTGAATCTATTTAAACCCGCCCTGGCATGGACTACGTCAGATGCCTAATGCCTTTCAGACACCCTATAAATTTAAAACATTCTAGCCAGACAGGGATGGGAAAGGGCCTATTTCTGAAAGCACAGATGGTATCTGTTCTGCGGCCAAGTGACTCTGGTGCCTGTCTGTTCCATGCCAGGAACTGGTATTGGATCCAGTTCCATCTGTGCCTTCTAGGAATGAAAGCCTGGAGGGTAGCAAACTGGAGCAGGTTGTTGGGATGTAATCTAGTGAGTATAAGATACTCAGGCAGTAGGAGTGAGGGCTGGGGTGGGTGGATGGGGGAGTGGGGGGTTGGGGTGGAGCTCCAGCCTGGGGTTGGGGGTGGAGCTCCAGGCTTCCTAGAGGAGGTAAGCTGTAAATGCATCTATCTTAACACACTTGGAGTCTTTTTTTTTTTTTTTAAGAGCCATGTTCCCATTGCATTAGTCAGCTTTCTGTTACTGTATCCAATAACCAGGAAGGTCAGCTTATAAAGCCAAAAGGTTTGCTTTGCTTTGGTTCAGTTTTGGAAGTTTCAGTCTATGGTCACTTGGCCCTTTTGCTTTAGGACTGTTCACCCAAAGTTATCCCAAAGCTAGCAGCGGGGGCAGGGGGGGGGGGTAGGGGGGGGAGGAAGAGGGGAGGAGTGTCTGAGGGGAGGAAGAGACACCTGGATCCCAAGTCCTCTTAAAGGGCACCCCTACTTTTTAAGGTTTTCACAATCTCCCCATAGAGCAGCCAGGCTCTGGGGGACATTCCAAGTCTGAACTATAAGCACCCATTAAAAAAACCATCTTCTGTACACAGCACATGTGGAGATATCAGATCTTCTTATTCTAAAGTAGAAGGAGAAAAAACAACCCCTAATTTAGGTCTCTTTTTTTTTTTTTTTGGGTCCGGTCGTGGGGCCTGAACTCTGGGCCTGGGCGCTGTCCCTCAGCTCTTCAGCTCAAGGCTAGCGCTCTACCACTTGAGCCACAGCACCACTTCCGGCTTTTTTCTTTTTGCTTATGTGGTGCTGAGGAATCGAAGCCAGGGCCCCAGGCATGCAAGGCAAGCGCTCTACCACTGAGCCACCTTCCCAGCCCCTAATTTAGGTCTTTTGCATATTAGTTTTATCCTCCTCGATAACTGGTAATGCTCAAAGCGAGGTCCTTTTGCGGGGTGCTGTAGCTTCGTGCTAGAAGAAAGAGGGGTGTGGATCCACTGTTGTCAGTCTCCTGTTATTTCTAGGCCGACAGGCAGGCAGGTAGCAGCTGGGGCCTGGTATGTGTTTCCTTGGAAGTGTGGCTTCTGGTCCCAGCTCTACCCACAGATCACCTGCACCGGATCTCACCCCACGGCTTTGGTTTCCTTCTCTGAGAATCAGAACTTCCCCAAAACGTCATTCCCTTAGGGCTGGGTTTGGTTTTGTTTCATGGTACTAGAGCTTGAACCCAGGGCCTCTTGCTAGAAAGGCAAATCCAGTACCGGTTGAGCAATACTCCCAGCCCCACCCATAGACTCCTGCCGTTCTGTCTTTCTGTCTGGCTGGATCAGGTAAGCACTGACTTCCAAAGCCAGTTTCAAGCAGCCCAGTGCGGGCCTCCGCTTCCTCCTGCCCGTGACAGCGCAGTTTTGGTTCCTACACTTTAGGGACAGATGAAAACTCGCCTCTGTGGTGAGCATATAAGACAGAGGGGCCTTGGAAACCCTGCCCAGCCTGGGGTGGGGGTGGGGGGCATGCCTTCCTCTCCCCTCCTTGGGGCTTCTTCTGTGCATAAGCCTGTAAGAGCCTTTTCAGGGAACCCCCTCCCCAGCCTCTCCCCCAAATATAACATCTGGACATGTAGCCATGCAGCTGTATTTATTATTTACAGGTACAGTGGATAGGATTGGAAAAAAAAAAAAAGCCATGCATCTTATTTCCCTTCACTCCCGGTCTCTAAACGCGTGGCAGCAGCTAGTAGATCCTTGGGTAAAAATGAACAAAACCTGGCCAAATTAAACAAATATTTCATAACTATCCTTCAGTACAGTTTTCACCTTCTCCTGCCTCATTTTACCTGTTTTAACAAGGTCAGTTGAGTTAGAGGAGTAAGCTCACTTGAGTTTTTTCTTTTCTCCCTGAAGTCCTGAATAAGAGAATTCGGCGTACAGTCCAGAGCTCACAGCCAATGGCTGACATAGCTTTGGCCATTTACTCTTTGGTCAGGCTACGTGCAGAGTGCTTCACACATCAGGTCTAGAAGACAAACGCTGCTGTCATCTACTCTAATGAAGAAGATGAGGCTCAAGGAAGCTGGGTGGTTGGCCTGGTAGCCATGGCATTCGAACTCAGGCAGGCTGACGGCAGAGCCCCAGCTCTGGTTTTAGAGCGTAGCAAGCTGGAGAAGAAAAGGATCTGGGCATCATCCAGCCTCATTTGGAGATTGATCCGAATGATCAGGCCTGACTGGGCTCTCACTTGACCTGTGTCCTGCTCTACCCCTCCCCTCAGACCTCCTGAACAACCATATTCTGAAGTCCGCCATGTGTGCCGAAGCCATTGTAGCAGGGCTGTCCATGGAGACCCTGGAGGGCACCACCCTGGAAGTGGGCTGCAGCGGAGACAGGCTGACCATCAACGGGAAGGACATCATCTCCAACAAAGACATCCTGGCCACCAATGGCGTGATCCACTTCATCGATGAGCTGCTCATCCCAGATTCAGGTAAAGCCAGGCCTTAAGGCCCGGCCTCCCATCCCTTCTGCCATCCTTTGGTGACCAGACTGTAGGGGGGATAGAGGGTGGGGGGACTCACGGATTCGTTCAGGGGACTTCCCTGCCTGGACCCACTTTACAGCCCCCAGCCAGAAAACTTCTGGAGGGCATATGGCAGATTGAGGAGATACTTGAGGCAGCCCCGGGAGTCACTGAAGGGCCCCAGAGCCCTTTTGGATCTGCCTTTGGTAGCTGAGCACAAGGCTTGTTTCCTGACCCCAGAGCATTCCTTCCCGCCATAGTGTCCAAACCATCCCAGGCACTGACCCAGAGAGGTCGACTGGTTGGACTTTGACTCAGCTTCCATATGACCCAGGAGAGAAGGGATCTCACAGGGAAAAGCAACACTCTTCGGGTGGGAGCTATCACTGGCCTTGAAGGCTTCTCAGTCACCCCACAGGCAATGCGGCCTTGCCTGGAGCCACCCCGGCCCCTTCTGGGATGGCTCTGCCCACAGCCAGCCCTGCGCTCCCCTCATTTCTCCAGTGGCTAGGCTGACACAAACCCCGCTGGGTCCCTGCAGTGGTTAGAGGGTTTGTTGACTCACAAGATGTTGCTCCTGCTGCCGAGTTCCATGCCATGGGGTGCACAGATGATGAGCGCAAACAACACTGTTCGCTTTTGAACTCCTTCGGCAGCCAAGACCCTGTTTGAGTTGGCAGCAGAATCGGACGTGTCCACAACCGTTGACCTTCTCAGGCAAGCTGGCCTGAGCACGCATCTCTCTGGAAATGAGCGGTTGACCCTTCTGGCCCCGTTGAACTCTGTATTCAAAGGTAACGTGGGGAAAGCACCCTCCACCCCCCATCAGCCACCTCTGTGAAACTCTTCTGCTCTGCCACAGCCCTTGGATGGCAGGCTTTTCAACTAACTCAGCTAGATGTGACCCCGGCAGAAACTTCAGACTTAATCTTTGTTTGGTTTTGCAAGAGCCAAGAATGCATTGGAGGAATCTCTGCCTAGGAATGCAAGGCTTTGCATCTGCCAGGAGAGCCGAGCATCCTTTGCTCTTTCTGTTTGCAAGGTCAAGTCTCAATATGCAGTCTGGGAAGACCCGCTAGGCCGCAGCTACGGGCAAGGAAGGGAAGGAGCCAAATTGTGTGCATGCCTTTCCTCTTACGGTGAAACTCCAAGGGCCCTACACCTATGCTGTTTTGTTTTGTTTTGTTTTCTGCAGAAGATGTGAGATGTTCAGAAATATTAGCAGTCCCAGCTCACTTTCTCAGTCTCCATTTCCAAACTCAAGGAAGGACAGCTTTTCACCTTCTTTGTCTCTCATCATTCTCTCTACCCGGGGAGCCAATCTCTCTGGCCCTTAACTACCTCTTGTCTTACAGATGGAGCCCCTAGCATTGATGCCCACATGAAGAATTTGCTTCTTAACCACATAGTAAAAGACCAACTGGCCTCCAAATACTTATACCACGGACAGACTCTGGACACATTGGGTGGCAAGAAATTGAGAGTGTTTGTTTATCGTAATGTGAGTGCTGCATCTTCAGTCGTGCTTTCTTTGGTTCAACTCTTAAGAAGTAGACGTTGGCTTTTTGTTGTTTTGTTTTGCTTTGCTTTGGTCGGCCATGGGGCTTGAACTCAGGGCCTGGGTGCTATCTCTGAGTGCACTTTACCACTTTGAGCCACAGTGCCACTTCCGGCTTTCTGGTGGTTCATTGGAGATAAGAATCTCACTGGCTTTCCTGCCCAGGATGGCTTTGAATGGTGATCCTCAGATTTCAGCCTTCTCAGTAGCTAGGATGACAGGCATGAGCCACTGGTGCCTAGCTGTAGAAGTTTTATTAATAAAAAAATGTTTTAAATAATATAATAAAAAAATAAAACATTTAAAAGTCCTTCTTAATCAAGGACTTACATAATCTAATGAAGAAGTAATTTCTTACTAAATGAGATTTTGCAGAAGGGTTAGGGAATATCCTTTTGTGGGTATCCTTAGTATAAACCCCACTCATCTGCATAGTTAGGAAGTAAGGCCGGAGGAGGGATGGAGGTTTTCTGTCCTTCCAGCCCCCTGACAGAATTACAGCCCCCTCCTTATTCCAAAAAGATTACCTTTCCTTTTCTCCTGTGTCTTTTCTATCTTCAAATCCCAATCTACCTTGGAATATCTACCAGGAAGCTCAACGCAACCTTGTTCAGGCCTGGGATCAACCAACTCCATTTAGTTTTTCATCTATTCTGCCGAAAAAAAAAAAAATAAATCAATGGCTTCGGTCATTGATCGTTATCAATAGACTTCCTCAATATGGGTCTTAATTGGATTCTCCTTTCCTTGAGGAAAGGTTTAAAATGGTTTTCTGTCCTGAGAATAATACATCATGGTGGCCCGGGCTTCATGATGGACTGTAATACACACACTCACCAGTCTTGGGAGCGATGCCATCAACACAGCCCTGAACCAACCTCTCTTTGTCTCTCTTCCGTGCAGAGCCTGTGCATCGAGAACAGCTGCATTGCCGCCCACGACAAGAGGGGGCGCTATGGGACCTTGTTCACCATAGACCGGATGCTGACCCCTCCCATGGGGACCGTCATGGACGTCCTGAAGGGGGACAATCGCTTTAGGTAACCAATCTCTCCCAGGGTGGGGCTTCTGCCAAATAGAGAAGTCTGTGGACTGTGTGTCAAGATTCCTGCCTGATTTGGAAGATCAAGGCCAGCCTAGACTACAGAATTAACCCCTGTGCTGAGGGTTTTCCTAATGCTAGTGATGTTTCCAGGCTTGGGACAGGGAGAAAATGAAGGTCACCTTGAAACCTTGGGCTGGGAAGCAGGGTTCCTCCTGGGAGTGTCACCTTCCTGTAATGGGACGCAAAGGGAGAGAGAATTAAGAGGGAGAGGGCATTTTTATTATGATGGCCCAAGAAAACATTACTCTTTCGCTGGAAAATCCCCAATTTGCTGGGAGCAGATGGCTTTGAAACTGGGGTGAGTCTCCCAGTCTCTGTGCAGAATCTACTCCTACGGAACTGTGGCTCCGGTGTTAGTTCGCATTCCCATCCTGTTCTTTCTGTTCCCAACTCCCTTGCTCACCTCCCGTGGATGCTGTCATGTGGAGTGACTTCAGCCACCTGCCGGCATGTCCTCCCCAGAACTCAATCCCGGAGCCAGCCAGTCTCTGAGTTGGCCGTGGCTCTGACATTCTTCCTCCCGCTACCTCTGGGCTCTGACTTCTGGTCACTCATCTTGAGTGTGATGTGTATATAACCTGGGTAGGGAGGAGAAGACAGGTAGACTGATTCCCTCTTTTGCTGGGAGGGAGATGAAGAAGAAGGGGGGGAAAAAAAAAAGTGTGCCTCCTCCCAGCAGGTGACACTTCTTCTCCTGTGTGTTCACAGCATGTTGGTGGCTGCCATTCAATCTGCAGGCCTGACCGAGACCCTCAACCGGGAAGGGGTCTACACAGTCTTTGCTCCTACCAACGAAGCCTTCCAAGCCATGCCGCCGGAGGACCTGAACAAACTCTTGGGTAAAAAAAAAAAAAAATGCTTTAAGTAACGCATTCCTATTTTATTCCTTTTTTCCAAAGTCATCTACCCAGCGGGGCCCTAGCAGGGAAGAGCTGGCACCGGGCAAAGGGGTTAACTGGAGGAATTTAATGATGAGATCATTTGTAGAAGGGTGGGAGGACTTAAGGGACTGGCAGAGAGCTAAGAAGACATCCTCGGGGCTGACAACAATGGAAAGAAGGGGCGGCAGGAGTGAGGGCAGGAACCAGGCAGGACTTGGACAAAGGGCTCAGAAAGCTACCAGAGCCTTTTATATCCTGTGAGGGCTGCTGCTGAGCACCTCAGCAATCAGCCAATGGGAAGCCCAGCCTCCCTTAGGCCAGTGCCTGAGCCTGGGCTTGGGTCTCCTCCCATTGGCCGATTCCAGGAGGGCAGAGAGACCTAGATGTTGCAATTCGTAGAGGTCAGGGTCCCAAGTAGATGAAAAACAACCAGCCTGGTCACTGAGGCCTGCCTTCCCCCTTGGGGAGCAGGAAAAATGCTTACCTGCATGAAATGTCCCTCAGGAGCAAATCCAAGTTCCCAAAAACTTTTAGTCATGGGCCTGGGAAAATGTGTGCTCACATGCTTGGGTACCTGCTTTCCCTGGAAGTAGTTCGAACCCTGGCTCTGGCATTGACAAGGTGAGTGAGCCCTGGCAAATGGCTGAACCTTCCAGGAACTCCGATAGCTCCTCCCTTGCACCTCAGGAGACTGAGATCTAAGGATCTCGGTTTCAAAGCCAGCCTAGGGAAGAAAGCCCATGAGAGTCTTACGTCCAGTTAACCACCAAAAGAAGCCAGAAGTGGAGGGTGTGACTCAAGTGGTAGAGCACTAGCCTGGAGTGAAAAGCTGAGGGACGGCGCCCAGGCCCAGGGTTCAAGCCCCACGACCCACAAAATAATAATAATAATAATTATTATTATATATATATATATATAATGGCATTGAGATGGGCTGGGGGCTGAGGGCAGTGGGGGGCAGAGACTCATTTCCACAAGAGACACTTCCCCTCTCCTGGCAAAAGATGAGTCTGAGGAAGGTAAAGAGGACCAAGAAAGGACCTTAGCCAAACCTGGGGATACATATTGTTTATACCTCCCTTCTTTTAGGAGAATATAAGGCTCAGGTTGCTGTCAGTTCTGAGCTGAATTTGTGTCCTGTTTAAATTTGCTTTATTATTCATTGAATGCCGGTGTCTGTGACGCTGACGTCTTTTTCCGGAGAAGAGGGGGAGAAATTCACTCTGAAAACAAACTTTCCATCCCCTCTTGGCCCTGCAGGAATGAACTATTCTTCCCCAGGTGGCCCGAGCCTGCTCAGATTCCCCTCGTTTTCGGTTGTGTGGGAGTGGAAGAGGGGGAGGGAGAAAGCGTCTCAAACATGCGCCCCCCCCCTTCATCCCCAGGCCTCACCCCAAGTCAGACTTCTAAAAAGAAGGATGCCCCCCACCTCCCCAGCCAGCATCCCCGGGGCTGCCTTGTCTTCTCCATATCCAGGCAGTACTTTTGTGTGTGGGAGGGGAACCTCGCCATTTGTGGATGTTTGGAAATCACTTGGTACCCCTGACTCCGTCCCCTGGCACTGGAATGAGTTCATCAGTAATCAAGTGAACTCCGGAGAAAGTTTTCAGACATCCAGGAAGGAGCCCTGGGGAAATGAACCACCACCGTTGGCTAGGAGACGGGCCGATCAGGGAGGATCAGAGAGGGGCAGTTGGCAGCATTAGGCCCCGCTTCCCACACCAAACTCGGGAAAGGCCTGTGTGTACCTTTATGAGCAATCGGATGCTTTCCCCAGCCGTAGGGGGGAAACTGATGTGAGCTGGAAGGAATGCCGTGAAGTCCAGCGCTGAGCAGAGGTACCAGGGAGGGAATTCCCCACCCCCCCACCTCGGCCCTGACCTCATCGGCTCCTTGGCTCCTCTGGAGCACAGCTGTTGCCTCTTCCAAATCCCCCTTCAGGAAATGGCCCTCTCCGGTGGAAGATGCATCGGAGGGCAGAATGTGTAAATATTTCACGACTGTGTTATGGCCGACAGGACCCAGCCACGCTGATGATGAAGCATCCCAGATGGCGTGGCTGGAAAGGTCCCTGGCGTTTCCGTGGCAAATATTTAGCTCATGGAAACACAAGTCCTGCTCACAGAGGAATATGGATTAACTCCTCAGCCGCCGAGAAACTCTGCTTAACTCAGCCACGCAGGGCCAGTCCTGGGCCGACCTGTGGGCAGATGGTGGTTGGCTCAGGGCTGAGTACACAGTAGGTGCTCACTGAATGCTTGGACTTAAGCGCACGGACTTTTCCACCTTTGAGTCAGCCACTTTGTACTTTCTCCTCTGGGCCCTCCGCCTTGCCAGTGAGCCATCTCGAGATTCAGTCTGCCTCTCCTTCCCCCAACCCTGCAGGAAACGCTAAGGAACTTGCCAACCTCCTGAAATACCACGTCGGCGATGAAATCCTGGTGAGCGGGGGCATCGGGGCCCTGGTGAGGCTGAAGTCTCTCCAAGGAGACAAGCTGGAAGTCAGCTCGGTGAGTGTGCCGGCAGAGCCAAACGTCTGGTTACGGACCACCACGGGGCCTGGCGTGGGACACACCACCTTTGAGATACATCCTGGACTCCAGGAGGGCAGCTTGTCCACAGAAAGAAGGGAAAGAAAAAGAAATGGGGGGGGAGCTCTTCAGGGAAATCAAGCCAGATTGCAACTAGATGCAAGAACTTCCAGAGTTGCAAGGGCATAAAGCATCAGACTTGGCATGTGGGAGAGGCCCGTTAGGAGAGGGCAGGCAGTGAATGGCGTATGTGTCTCCCTCTTGAGCGATCAGCCCCCCAAGCCAATCTCTGCTCAGTCCCCCACATGCAGGGGCTCAATGAGGTGCTGCCTTGAGCCAGACCATCCTCAGAGGTGCCCTGGGCTCTCATTCCCGCTCTGCGAGCTTACCTTGCTCTGCAAGTGGCTGATGCCATTCTACCTTGGCGCTGTGCCCAGCACATCCCCACCTCAAAAGAGAGAGCCAGAGAGAGAGAGAGAGAGAGAGAACCAGCCCAGTTCTGAGAAGCTCCCTCAGAGGAGGCCACTGGTCTCCCTGGGGATGGACACTCGAGGATATAGCTGGTTGGAGATCCTTGCTCCTCTCTCCTGATTTCGAGCCTCCCTGGCTCCCTCATTTTTTTTTTCCTTGGGAGCCTGGGTAAAATCTGTTGAGATGGATGGAGGGAGGCTTGGGGAGAGATTTATCTTCTGATGATCTCCTCACACCTCGTTTCAGATGTTGGGGTCCTACCTGTCTCAGACACACAAATAGTTTAGCAAGGCCTGCGTTTGATTCTCCTAGGTAGACCTCCCCTCAAGGACTCCTAAGCCAGGCATCTTGGAAAAGTAGAAAGAGCCTTTTGTGCAGATCTGAAAGCCCAGCTTCTAGTCCCAGCTTAAAGGGGGGACACACTGTGCCCCTCAGATCTCTGTCTCCACTTCTGATCAGAGACAATACTCACCCTCCTTTGCTCTATACTCCCATGGGGATCAGCACCTTGTAAGTTGCACTGTGCTGTGTCTACGAGGGAAGGAAGGTCTTCAGAGGACAGAGACTATGTCTCTCCCCAGACCATAATCCCCAGGTCCTGGGCCTGGGTCTGTCCTCAGCAGTTACATGGATAAAATAAGTCTGTTGTGCATTTCCTAACCATCATCTCTGTTTCTCCCAGAGGAACAATGTCGTGCATGTCAATAAGGAGCCAGTTGCTGAAATCGACATCATGGCCACAAATGGCGTGGTCTATGCCATCAACAGCATTCTGCAACCTCCAGGTGAGACCCCCCCCACACACACAAAGTATATCATCCCCGAGACTTGGAATCTGGGCCTTCTCTTCATGTGGTAGCCTGTGCTTAGTAGAAAAACTGTCCTACACAAAGATCAGGATAAGGTGAAACCATGACCATCACACAGTGCAGCTGATGGAAATGTGAATTGGTGTCTTCAAAGAGTACACCCTAGGTGTTGGTGGCTCACACCTGTCATCCTAGCTACTCAGGAGGAGGCTGAGATCTGAGGATTATGGTTCAAAACCAGCCCGGACAGGAAGGTCTGTGAGACTTTATCTCCAATGAACGGCCAAAAAGTCAGAAGTAAAGCTGTGGCTTAAGTAATCCAGCCTTGAGCACCAAAGCTCAGGGACAGCACCCAGGCCTTGAGTTCAAGCTCTAGGCCTGGCATGAAAGGAAGGAAGGGAGGGAAGGAGGCAGAGAAGAGGGAGAGAGGGAGGGTAGGAGAGAGAGAGAAGAGAGAAAAAGGGAGAGAGGAAGGAAGGAAGGAAGGAAGAAAGAAAGGAAGAAGGCAGGTAGGCGTGGCTGTCTTGTTGAATGGTCCAAATGGTCCACTGTCCCCGCCCCACCCCACCGGGCCCAGCGGGGTGCTTGTGCTTGGTCTCAGTTCCTATGCATACAGATGTTGGCCCCAGAGCTCCCAGCTCTTCTCTTCTGGTCTCTCTTTACCCCTTGGGGGGGGGGAGGGAACAGTTGACCCTCAGTGCCACCTCTCCTCACTTGCCCATTCACCCCTCTCCGAGCCAAATCCCTCCATGAGTAACGATGTTATACAGGGGAAAGAAAGGCTTCACTGGGAAATGTGAGCCAGGAATCCCAGACGTGCCCAGTAGGAATGGCACGCTGAAGGTTCCGCTTTCACCGAAGTGGCCTTTTCCATCCTCTCCAGCCAACCGGCCTCAGGAGCGAGGGGACGAGCTGGCCGACTCTGCCCTCGAAATCTTCAAGCAGGCATCAGCGTTCTCCAGGGTAAGCTGCCTGCTAGGGTTGAGGCCAGATGGAGCCAGCCTTGGGGCTTCTGCTTGGGCCCCAGCATTGGTTTATTTGAATGTATTCTTAGCAAGCATGAGAGTGCGCAAATCCACTCCAGAAACCTGGAATGAGTTTTCACTAGAAAACCTGACCTGCCGGGCGCTGGTAGGTCACGCCTGTAATACTAGCTACTCAGGAGGCTGAGATCTGAGGATCGCGGTTCAAAGCCAGCCCGGGCAGGAACATCCGTGAGACTCTTATCTCCAATAAACCACTAGAAAACCGGAAGTGGGGTTGTGGCTCAAGCGGTAGAGCGCTCGCCTTGAGCTGAAGAGCGCAGGGACAGCACCCAGGCCCAGAGTTCAAGCCCCAATACTGACCAAAAAACAAAGAAAAGAAAACCTGACCCCTTATGTTTTATTCCAGGCTGCCCAGAGGTCTGTGCGGCTAGGTGAGTCTCATCAGCATTTTGAATTTCTGTAGTAGTCCCTTCGGGGCCCTATCCCTGGCAGACCCAACAACTGTATATAGATAGATAAGAGCATCATGATCTGGCAGAACAAGCCTGGCTTTTAGGCATCAGGCCAGCAAGGGGAGGGAGGGTGAATTGGGGTCAGATGCAGAAAAATAGCTTCTTTCTCAGTCAGGGGAAGATAATAAAAAAACACGGCCTTTTCAGGGGTTGATGTGAGTTTTGGCTTGGGGAACTGTGGGAATATTGCACAGTACTTGGCAGGAGCCCACAATAGAGATGTGGTTCCAAGCTGATAGATGTAGAAAATACACCTGATCCTCAGACAAGTTAAACGAGGAAGTTCCACGAGCCACACCGTACCTGGTGAGCACAGGAGGACCTGGCGGAAGCCACTAGGCTCTTGTGCTCGGGATGACATCTCCACATCAGGTGGCATGGGTACGCTTTCACTCGGGCTCCTCCCTCTTTTCAGCCCCCGTCTATCAGAGATTACTGGCGAGGATGAAGCATTAGCACAAAGAAGGATCACAGGAGGAAGGCCCGAAGCCGCTTCCTACCACTTCTCTCAGTTTGCCAAAGAGACCATGTGAATGTTCTGGAAACCAAAGATCACACTTCAACAGACATGGGCCGCACCACAATCAGATCTGAGCCTTGGATGGGGAAGAGGGAAACGAGAAAGATGTTCCCCCATCTCTTTTTATATCGTTTATTTTTCCATTCCTCCCCCCACTCCCCACCGCCCCTGTCCCAGACATGGTTGTTAATGCCCACTTGCATGAAAAGATCTGGGATACCATGACCCAACACTCACTTGTAGAAAAGAACCCATGTGTGGAATTTCCTGCCCATGTCGAGTGCCTGGAAAAAAAAAAAAAAATAGAAGGGAAGTTAATGGCATGGTGCATCTCATAAAATGCAAGTCAAGCAATCCAGCATTCTGGGAAGCCCTGGCCTGCTCTGTAGAGCTCTGGCACAGCTGGAGAAATGGCATTATTATAAGCTATGAATCGAACTGTTTTCTGTCCAATGTGTCTTCCATCCCCACACGTGGCTTGGGCGCTTCTAGGTGGCCCTGTCCAGGTAGAAAAGAAAGAAAAAGAATCCTGGAGCCCCCAGACTTCCTGAGTGTGACGGAGCCATGGTGTGTTTGTGATAATAAAAATGAAAGAAATGGATGCCTGTGTGGACAGCTGTGTGCCAGCCTGGGGATCAGAGGTAGAGCCTGCTCTGTGGGTGGGGAGAGGGGAAGGAGGGCTGCCAGTCTACCTTTTAGCCCTCAAGCCCCCCCCCCCCCCGCAGGAGCACCTCTGAGGTAACGGAGGACCCTCAGATGCTCACTCAGCTAGTGGGGATCTCCATCTGTCTTTGATGAACATTTTGTCATCTGAGCCTCTTATCAGCCCTGGAGTCCTGAGTCCTCCCTGTTCACGTGGCCCTGTGACCCCCTCATCACACTCGAAATCATCTTCCTTCCAGTGTTTTGACCCCTCTGTCTTTGTGGTGCATAGCACCTGTGCAGTGGGATTTTTAAAATAACAGAGCCCCATCACACAGATGGGGAGATTGAGGTCCGGGAAAGGGAGAACTGGGAACAGAGAAAAAAAAAAAAAAAGCTGGGCTTCAGGCTCCAATCCAAGTCTCCTGACTCCTAAAAGATGACCATTTGCCAGGAGAAAAGATGACCATTTGCCAGGAGACAAGTCTAGGCTTTGCGGGTTCTGTGCCAACCTATGTTCACGTTCCTTTCCCAGCATCCTGAATCTCTGTTGTCTAGACAGTATCCCCATCATCCTGAAAGGGGGTGCTGTATATCTGGGGGTGGGGGAGGGGCTGCTCTTTGCTCTCTCCCTGTGTGGTCTTTGGTAGCCATTCCACCCCTGAGGCCTTCTCTATAACGGGGAGATGACTGTCGACCTCCGCTTCCTCGATCCGTCATGAAGATGATGTGGGATAGTCTACACGGAGTTCTGGGCACAGCACTGGGTTTATTGGCTACGCAGGACCTTTGTAGCCATATCTTCATGTGTGTCCTTTACCGGAAGGCAGCCCGTGTTCCTGAACCATAGAATAGTCTGGCTTAGGCAGGTAGAGTCTGCACTCTGGGCCCAGTGAGCTTTTCCCTCCTAGCCAAAGAGGATCCCTTTTTAGATCTTGTATAGCCCATTGGTCCCCCCCCCCCCACACACACACTCCATTTCTCCGGGAACCCAGGCTAAACAGATGCCACCTCCAGGACCAAATGGGGGTGACTGGAAGACAATTGCTTGCCGCCCTGTACCCCATCAAGGCCACAGGGCATCCCAAAAAGAGAAGGAGGTTGCCAGGCCTCTCCTGAGTCTTGCTGCGGAGACTGGATCAAGGGAGAGGAAGGAGAGGATAGAGGTCTCCTTCCCCTGAGCACCCCGCTTTGCTGTTCCTGGGCCTATGGGCTTCCTGGGATGTAGAGAAGCCCGCAGACCTGATCTGCATTGAGGTTCAGAGGTGTTCCTCTCAACCTAGACTCACCTAGACCTGGAGGGTCAGAGAGGGCCCACCGCATTGGACTGTTTTACATCTAGCTGTGTGGGCCCTGCTAGTCCTCCGTTGGGATGCCACGTATGAGCTAGGGAGATGCCAGGCGAATTTCCATTTTCACTGCCGCAGAATTGGAAGCTGTGAGGGTTGAGGGCGGCTGCCATGCTGCACATCAGGAAGAATGGAAACACAGCTCCAGCCCACGTGACTCTAGAGTCTGAATTGGGAAGCAATCTCCTCCCTCTCTACTGAGGATCCACTGAAAAACCTTGGGCGAGCAGATCCTGGAGATCTGGGTGGCCAGAGCCTTCCCTCTCCTTCCCTCCCCTCCTCATGAGAGACCTCAGCAGGCCTGATCTTTACCTGCTAGCACCCTAGTCCCTTCTTGCTACCATGTCTGACAGGGATGGAGATGGAGATGCAACCGTAGCACCACACAGAAATGCCATGAAGGAGAGAGGGGAAACACCGCTATGCTGGGAAACCATCGTCCAACATGATGCTTTTGAGATGCTGCCTGGAATATTGTGCTCAGAGCTGTTTCTGAGCCAGGAAATGAGGGCTGGGCCTCAGGCCCTGTCTAGAGAAGTCAAATACGGCCACTTCTGACCATCTCTGCTTGACGAGGAAAAAAACACCAGAGAGCCAATCAGAGATTAATTACATCAGGAGGCTACGGGAACCTACATATGCAGGCTCACGCATTCTTGCCACCCGCTGTGACCCTAAGGGATTCAACACAGAGCCTCAGACAGAGACAACTCATACTCCACACACTCTCCTGGGGCCCAGGGAGGGAAGAAGCCACTGGGGTACATAGGCACCATGGAACTTTCCAGTTCTGGCCTCAGGCTGGCTAGAGGGACGCTCCCAGAACCATCCACACCCTAGTTCAGCCTGAAATCCCAGCCATTTTTTCTTTTAACCTCTCTTGCTCAGATGCGAGCTGCTCAGGGGGCCAATCACAGAGCACCAAGTACATCACCCAGGGACAGCAAACCAATGAGCTCTCTTGGCTCAGGCTCCTCTTGCTCCTTAAAAAAGAAAAGAAGGTCAGGCACCGGTGGCTCATGCCTGTCATCCTAACTACTCAGAAGGCTGAGATCTGAGGATCACAGTTCAAGGCCCACCTGGGCAGGAAAGTTGGTGAGACTCTTCATCTCCAATGAACCACCAGAAAACCGGAAGTGGGGCTGTGGCTCGAGTGGTAGGGCGCTGGCCTTGAGCTGAAGAGCTGAGGGATAGCGCCCAGGCCCAGAGTTCAAGCCCCACTACCAAAGGAAACCTAGACCCTTGGGGTTCCCCTTTAGAAGGAGGGGAATATCGGGGTACTGGAGACAATCTAAAGACTGCTTGGCCACATGGCAAAAAGGATAGCACTTTCTCTCCAACAGCTGACTCCACTTGCCAGCTCTTTAAGGGATGAATCTTTATGCTGAGAGTTTTGGTGGTGGTGTCTATTTTTTCCCCTCCTTTGTTCCTAGGATCCTCTTCTCCTTGATTCTATTAGAAGGGTGTGAGGTTTCGGAATACTGAAGACAGAGGGGAAAGACTACTGATGAAATGTCCTCACTCGGGCAGAAATGAGTTTTGGAGAGAACAGATGGAAAACTGTACTCTCCTCCCCTGTCGATGGGGCCTGTGGGTCCTCGTGGTTTCTGATGAGCAGACCAATAAGTCAAGTTCAAGGAAGCCGTGTGCCACGGGGATTTTTTTTTTCTTGATGACAGCTCTTATCCTGGTTCCTGGGATTGGAGGGTGAGGATCAAAGCCTGCCTTGGAGGAAAAGGGGAGGGAGGGTCTGTATCCAGACTAAGTCACTCCCCTGGGTGGTAAAGGGAGCAAGAAGAGGATGAGGATCAGTTCCCTTGGGTACTCAGTTGCTCCTCCGGATATGCCAGGGAGACAAAGAAGAACCACCGTGATGTTAGCCTTGAACCCCAGGCCTACTCTGAAAGGAAGCAGCTGCGTTCCTTTCAAACTGTATTCAGATACCACATGTCTAACCTGGAGCTGCTGTGAACATACCCCTCCCGCGCTGAGTCCCTTGTCTAAATGCATTTGTGTGTGTGTGCTCATAGAGGTCAGTCCTGGGCTTGAACTCAGGGCCTGGGCGCTGCCCCTGAGCTTTTCCACTCAAGTCCGGCACTCTGCCATTTTGAGCCACACCTCCACTTCCCAGCGTGTGGGTGCGAAGAGTCGCAGAGGTGTTCCTGTCCTTGCTGGCTTTGAACTGCTATCCCCAGAGCTCAGACTTCTGAGCAGCTAGGATTACAGGTGTGAGCCATGGGCACCCAACTAAAATGCATTTTGTATTGACTTGAATTCTGCTTCCCTGGCGCAGGCAGCAAATCCTTTGGGCTTAGACCCACTCCCCTTTTTTTTGCCTTCAGATGGGGATATAGAGGCTGATCCTCAATGGTATAGTGGCAGCAGGGACCAGCAAGAGAGGAGGGACAGGTGTGAGGTGGAAAGGTCCTCAGATGGAGCTCAGGATGTATCCAGCTCCATTAGGCGAGACTGCAAGGAACCCCACATAATCAGCCCCACGGGAGACCTAGAGATCACAACATAGGCCTTCATTCACTGTGCAGAACTGCCGAACCCTGTGGTCCCCCGAAAAGGCAGGGGAGCGGGGGAGAACCTAACCACCCACAAGAAAAGCTCTGGGCACTTACGAAGCCAGGGATGATTCGGTTTGTGGATTAGCATCCCTACTGGAGAGAAGTCAGCCAGTAGGAAATACTTCTCAATGAACTGTACCAAGAACCTCCTTTTGGTGAACATCATATATGGAGCTTGTACCAGTGAACCACGAAGGATAAAAGCCCTTACAGGGTCACCAGTGGCTCAGGCCTATCATCCTAGCTACTCAGGAGGCTGAGATCTGAGGATCATGGTTCAAAGCCAGTCAGGACAGGAAAGTCTGTGAGACTCTGATCTCCAATAAACCACCAAAAAGCTGAAATTGGAGCTGTTGCTCAAGTGTAAGCCTTGAGTAAAAAAAAAAGAAAAGCTCAGGGACAGTGCCCAGGCCCTGAGTTCAAGCCTCACAACGGGCACAAATAAATACATACATAAACAAATTCCCCTTTTTGTACCTTTCTAAATAAATTTTTACAATTTGAATTCCGTTTCCTAATTTGCCTAGCCTTTGTTTTGGAACTTTTTATTCTCATGTGAATTCCATTTACATGAAGAAGGGAACTCAGAGTCCAAATAGGTTAATTTCACCTCCAAATTGTTATTCTATCATCTGAGATTCACCAATTACTTCCTATCCTCCGCCACATTCTGTTTTCCTAGTCATATCCTCTTGTCTCCGGGCCGCATTTTCTGTCTTTTTTGATCTAGGTAGCCGTGCTTTTTATCTGTAGCACACCTCTTAAATTGGTGTTAATTTAGTATCTTCTAATATCGACAGATGTTAGCTCTTTTCACCTTTTGAAGATAACCATTTTCCTTTTATAAATTTATGCTTTCTCCTTGTAAAAGTTTCAGAAGGTATAGAGCAGCAAAAAGAAACTATTTTACATATATATAAAATAGTTCTACCAGTAACCACCATTGTCAAGTTATGTTAACAAATCCTTCCAGATTTTATTTTTGAGAAAAAGGAAAGCCTCATGTATACAAGACAAATGCTCTGTGATGTAGTAATATCTCAGTCCATAATCTTCCTTTGTTATACCCAAAGAAATTGTGTTTCAAATTTTTTTTAAAAAAGGCCAGATGCTAGTGGCTCCCACCTGTCATCCTAGCTACTCAGGAGGCTGAGATCTGAGGATTGAGGTTCAAATCCAGCCTAGGCAGGAAAGTCTATGAGACTCTTTTCTCCAATTAATCACAGAAAAAGTTGAATGTGGTGCTGTGGCTCAAGTGGTAGAGCACTAGCCTTAGGCAAAAGGAAAGAGTGCCCAGGCCCAGAGTTCAAGCCCCAGGACTGGAAGAAGAAGAAGAAGAAGAGGAAGAAGAGGAAGAAGAAAAGCAGGTATTGTCCTAGGCAGAATTTTTTTTTTTCAAAATTACCATTTTATTACTTTTAGTTTCAATAAACATGAAATTACATGTTAATATCTAGGTGGAATTTTTTTTTTCTGGTCCTGGGGCTTGAACTCAGGGCCTGGGCTCTGTCCCTGGGCCTCTCTCTGCTCAAGGCGAGCATTCTACCACTTGAGCCACAGGATCACTTCTGGTTTTTGGGTGGTTATTTGGAAATGAGTCTCACGGAATTTCCTGCCCAGGCTGGCTTTGAACCGCAATCCTCAGAGCTCAGCCTCCTGAGTAGCTAGGATGACAGGTATGAGCCACCGGCACCAGACCTTACACTCACATTCTTACGTGTATGTGGTTTATAGAGGACAAAACGGAGGTTCAGGGAGATTGAATGATGAATACGGACTGTGTCCCGTGCCCCTCCATTTGCATGTTGAAATCCCAGTATGACGTTATTTGGAGATGGGCCTTTGGGAGGGGATGAGGTCTTGAGGGTGGAGCCTTGTGATGGAATCAGTGCCCTTATCAAAGAGACAAGAGAGAACTTTCTTCTGCTTTTCTCTCCACCAAAGGAAGCTAAAGAGGAAGACATCTATGGCCATCGGGAAAGAGAATCTTTGCCACAAATGAATTGGTGGATGCCTTCGTCTTAGATGTAAATGCCAGAACTGTGAGTAATAATTGTCTGTTGTTTAAAACACCGTCTTGGGATTGGGGATGTAGTGCAGTTAGTTGGGTGCTTGTAGCACTGAGATGCTCTCAGTCCTGGTTACATGTCAGCACCCTGAGGAAGAGTTTCTGGTGTGTGTGTGTGTGTGGTCAGTCATGGGGTCTGAACTCTGGGCCTGGGCGCTGTCCCTCAGCTCTTCAGCTCAAGGCGAGCGTTCTACCACTTGAGCCACAGTGCCACCTTCGGCTTTTTCTGCTTCTGTGGTGCTGAGGAATCGAACCCAGGGCCTCATGCATGTGAGGCAAGCGCTCTACCACTGAGCCACCTTCCCAGCCCTGGTTTTTGTTTTTAACTCCTAACACTTGGACCTCAGCTCCAGAGATTTTTTTTTTTAAATTGGTCTTCTGTACTTTAAAAACCTCCATAGGTGGTTTCCATGGGCAGAGCTATGGTCTCCAATATTGCTGTTAGACCTTTCTAGGCCCATTTCTAGGTCCTATCCTGTCAGAGTCTACTTCTTTCTCTTTTACCTGTGACAGTACTAGAGCTACGTACTCAATTGCAAGGAAGGTACTCTACAGCCCAGTTGTTTTAGCTCCTCTGTGTGTGTGTGTGTGTGTGTGTGTGTGTGTGTGTGTGTCTGTGTGTGTGTGTGTGCTGGTTCTGAGCCTTGAACTGGCCTGATTGCTGTCCCTGAGCTTCCTTTTCTCAAGCTCAGCAGTCTACCTCTTGAGCCACATCATCACTTCCAGCTTTTTCTGGGTAGTTTATTGGAGATAGGAGTCTCACGGACTCTCCTGCCCGGGCTGGCTTTGAACCACGATCCTCAGATCTCAGCTTCCTGAGCAGCTAGGATGACAGGCGTGAGCCACCAGTGCCTGGCTATTTTTAGCTCTGGTTATTTGTTTTTAAATAAGGTCTCACTTTTGGGCCTAGGCATTGACACTTCCTACCACAGCTGTGGTGACAGGTGTCCAGCTTTTTCTGTTGAGGTGAGATCTTATAAACCTTTGGCAGCGGGGGGGGGGGGGGGGGGGGGGGAGTTGGGGGCCATGGATGACCTGAAACCACCATCCTTTTTATCTTGGGAGGATCTCACCTACCTATTGAGTTATTAACTAGGTTTGCAGACAGGAGCCACCAGCACCCAGCTTCAGATTCCCTTTCAGTTATGTGGGGAGACCCATGGTCAGCATTTATTGCATACATTGTAGCTTAACATACACACTGAGCTAGAGTGTATGTTCATTAAAGTAATTAAAATGAAGATCCTGATTTAAGGGTTCCTGGATGGAGCCCCAGCTTCTTATATTTCAAAAAAGGGTCCCGGTGACACTGGGAACGTAACCTGGGGGCCATACTGTGAGTGACACCTGCAGGTTGGAAAGGTTTTCCCTAGACCGAAATATCTTAACATGTCATCACGGGACCTGCAGTATCATCAGGAAACATGCTGGAAACGAAATCCAGGGATTCCAGCTTAACCCTCTTGGACCAGAAATTCCCCGCTTGGTTTTAAATGGTGATGAAGAGTCGTCTGTAGGAGAACCACTGCCGGAGGCAGAGACCCTGCACGCAGGGCCAGTAGAGGAGGGTCTGACCCCTGCAACCTTGTCTTCCTAGAGGGCACAGTCCCCTGGAGCAGGAAGCAGAGAAGGCCGGCCAGCCGTATCTGAAACCCCACATGAATTCTGTTTCCTGATCCGGTCAGGGGCAGTCACATTGATATCATTATGTAAATATGCAGAAAGCAACATTCTTGAAGGAAAGCCCTTAACTTGGAGATTTTTTTTTTTTTAATGAGCTCTGGCTCAGACCTCTCTCCAGATGTCTATTTATTGTGTTTATCAACAGCTTCCCGGGAGATTTTTAAAACACACACACAAACAAGCACAACAACAAAACCCCCATATCTGTGTGTTTGATTTTCTCTTGGTTTAATGCACCAGTTTCTGGAGCCTAAACGCTTATTTCTGGAAAGCTATGGGTTTTCCCTGACCTGAAGAAACAGGGAAGTTTGTGCTTCTATATAAGGAGCAAGGTAGGATTTTCATCCTAAAAGTAGGCTGCTTGTTTCTTCTTTCTAGCAATGTGTATATAGAATCCCTGTTGTATTTCAGCACTGGCTAGGAACTGGAGTACCAATCATAATAGTAGTTAATGGTGTCTTTCCAATTATTACTGTCTCTTCTCCCTTCTAAGAGGTAGGTGATAAAATCAGCCACCCTCGGTTTAAAATTTCTTTTTTAATTATTCTTAGGTCCTTGTGCAAAGGGGTTTCAATTCAACATGTCAGTTTGTGAGTTTAATGCATCTTAATCGATGTTAGGCCCATAAAAAAAAACATCATAACTCACATCCTCAGCTATTAGAGGAAGGTGAAGAGAAGGCTATAGATGTAAAAAAGTGACAGGTTGAGCTGGGCGCTGGTGGTTCACGCCTGTAATCTTAACTTCTCAGGAGGCTGAGATCTGGAAACTTATTTCCAGTTACCCCACAAAAATTCTAAAGTAGAGTTGTGACTCAAGTGGTAGAGTGCCAACCTTGAGTGCCCAGGCTCTAAGTTCAAAGTCCCAGTACTAGCACACACACACACACACACACACACACACACACACACACATACACACACACCTCCCTCATACAGGACTGCTCATCCTGTGTCTGCTATGTTGCCCCAATGACTCTGAATGCCTCTGTCCAGGCATTTACACCAACCCCAGTGGAGCCTTTCTATGTATCCAAGTTAAAAAAAAAAAAGACAGGGCTGGGAAGGTGGCTCAGTGGTAGAGCACTGGCCTTGCATGCCTGAGGCCCTGGGTTCGATTCCTCAGCACCACATAAGCAAAAAGAAAAAAAGCCGGAAGTGGTGCTGTGGTTCAAGTGGTAGAGCACTAGCCTTGAGCTGAAGAGCTGAGGGACAGCGCCCAGGCCCAGAGTTCAGGCCCCACGACTGGCCTCCCCAAAAAAACAAAACAAAACAAAAAGACATACTTAAACCCCAACTTCCCAGCCATTTCACCAGATATGTTAGGGTAGTTCAGTGGACCTCGGTCCTTGAGTCTGGCAAGAGAAGAATTCAGACAAAACATGAACGTAAGTAAAGGTGAGATGAACGTTTTTTAGAAGAGAAATAAGTTGGAGAAAGAGCGCACAGGGGTAGGCACACCACGGGGAAGACAGTGTTTCAGCCCCTCTTGGGTATCTTCGTCATTAGAGAGCTTGGCTTTGGGTTAAATAGTGAGAACTGAAATCTTTGAAGATGGCTCTCTGATGGGTGGGTCTCCTGTCTATTTCCTGTGAGGTCAGGGTACCAAAGATTTATTATCCTGTCCTGTCTCCATTCCTTTGTCCTTAAGTCTCCATTTCTTTGCAGCCCTGTGTCTCCACTTTGTTCTTAGGCGGGGTTTGGTTTATGGTCATATCCTGTCATCTACGAGTGCGGTAGGCTGCAGTGTCCTGATTGGCTGCTCTACAAGTTCTCTAGGCCGCAGTGTCCTGATTGGCTGCTCTGCAAGGCCTGTAGGCTGCAGTGTCTTGATTGGCTACTGTACAAGTTCTGTAGGCCACAGTGTCCTGATTGGCTGCTTTTCTTGTGACTTGTATCACTAGGAGAATGGAAGAAAGGAAAGAGCGTTTGGGTTCCAATTTCTCTCCTCTCTGGTGACTTCCATTTAGAAACCTATTTCTACTTCATTTATTCAGTAATTGCTGTATTTCTGGCACAGTTCTTGTCCCTGGGGACATGATGGGGGAGAGAAAAACTAAGGAGGGACTCACTGGTCTAGTTCTCAAGATTGGTGGGGATCCCACAAAGCTTTCTTCTCTATTCTGAAGACACTGCATCCCACCAAATGGACACCTAGCCAGGGGTCAGCATCCCCTCTCCCACAGGGCTACCAGGTATCCTTTTCAGGGACACACACATTTCTGCATCCTGAAGACCACAGATTTCTAGACGGAGGTACCCATGACTCACGCCTGTCATCCTAGCTACTCAGGAGGCTGAGATCTGAGGATCATGATTCAAAGCCAGCCTGGGCAGGAAAGCCCGTGAGACTCTTATCTCCAAGGAACCACCAGTTAAACCAGAAGTGGAACTGTGAATCAAAGTGGTAGAGCACTAGCCTGAAGCAAAAAAAAAAAAAAAGCTCAGGGATACTGCCCAGGCCCTGAGTTCAAGCCCCATGACCGACCAAAAAAAGAAAAAAAGAAAAACAAAGAAAGGGGATTGATTTCCAAAGGACCTCCTTTGAATTTCAATGCCTACAAAGGCTATGCCTTTCTAAGTTGGAGCCTTCTGCCCCTTAAGAAAAGGATGCTCCATTACTGGGAAATGTGGAAGGAACAGCAGAGAAATGCAAGGACCCTGGCCTTTCGGGGTGGCAGTAACTGCCCTGCCCTGTTCTCTAACTAACCACGTGCTGGGCCATAGGAGATCTCGTGAGGCTTACATTTCAAGCCCAGCCCCTCTGCCTGGCCCCACCATGGGTTCCTTAAAAACTAGGACACTAGCAAAAAAAAAAGAACAACAAAAAAACAAAACAGCCAAGCATCAGCAGGGACCAGTCCCACCCAGAGGTCCCTTAATAGCTAAGGGATGACCTCTTCACAGAGCAGAAAAGTCATGATACACTGTGATGTGGTTCCAAGTTGAAAGGAAGGGAGCGTTGAAAGCCACACACCAAAAGCCACAGAAAGCAGTCTATGAGGGCCGAGCGGGAGCAGAGGGGAGCCAGGCTCCACTTTATCTTCTGCCAGATACATGCATTTTTCATGATCCAGTGGCTTTTCCCGCCTGAGGCTCTTGTGCTGAGATGCAGTGTGTGTCTCCCGCCATCCTCCTGAGATTCACATTTAGGGATGTAAATGAGCCCGGTTCATCTCCTCACATCTTCCCCTCCAAGCCAGCTAGCTTCTGTGTCCTCATGTGACCCTCCTCTCCTCCCAACCCCGGCCCCCAGAAGCTGTGAATGATCCCAGGCCCTTTTTTTTTTTTTATCACAAAATGGGAAGATGAGCTCTAGAAGTTCACACCTGTCATCCCAGCTACTCAGGAGGCTGTGATCTGAGGATGGCAGTTCAAAGCCAGCCCAGGCAGGAAAGTCTGTGAGACTCTGATCTCCAATGCACCACCAGAAAACCAGAAGTGGCGCTGTGGCTCAAGTGGTAGAGCGCTCGCCTTGAGCTGAAGAGCTGAGGGACAGCGCCCAGGCCCAGAGCTCAAGCCCCACAACAGACCAAACACACACACACACACACACACACACACACACACACACACACACACACACAGTGGAAAATGAGGATTGGCTAAAATGTCAGATTGAATCCCCCCACCCAGTCACTCCTGCTCAAGAACCACGGCGCATGTCTGAGCTTTCAAGCTGGGTCAAGTTCAAGTTCCCCTTAGCTCAGTTTCCCTTGCCAAGTTCAAGATCAGCTGAGGGATGGAGGTTCCTCTTTCAATGCCAAGGTTGTTGGGGGGTTTTTTTTCCCCCACGCCCACAGTGGAGTGTCTTGCTCTGGTGTTTTGGCGTCCCCTGGATTCTGCAGCTAGGCTACTTTTGTGTCCCCCCTCTTCCTGGTAAGCCCTTCAGGCTGTGCCCAAACGGTACTATTTATCTCCTCTTTTTATGGAGGACACTTCAGGAACTAAGCTTCATTTGAAGCAGTTAGCTCCATGAAAGGCCAGAATAACTTGCTGCGGTCAACAAATGATTTGCCGATGAAGAAACAGAATCCAAGCATTTAAGGGGCTCTACAAAAAGTGGTACAGTTAAGAAAGAGAGAACCAATGTTTGAACTCACAAGGGAGAAGACGTATTAACTGTTGAACCTTCTGTCTGTCTGTCAATGTTTGCTTTAAAATAGGTCAAAGGAGCTCACTCTTGTATTCCTAGCTACTGGGGAGGCTGGGATCTAAGGAGAGCAGTTCCAAAACCACCCTGGGCAGGAAAGTCTGTGAGACTCTTATCTCCAATTAAACACCAAAAAGCTGGAAGTGGCACTGTGGCTCAAGTAGGTAGAGCACCAGCCTTAAGCACAAAAGCTCAGGGATAGCGCCCAGGCCCTGTGATGAAGTTCCAGGACACACACACACACACACACACACACACACACACACACACACTAAAGGACTAGTAAGCTATAATAGAGCTATCCCATTCTTTCCTTTCCTGTTTCCCCAGTACCTGGCACAGTTCCTGATCCCCAGCAGTACTAGGCTAGTACCAGGGTTAAAACTAAGGGTTTTGTACTCACTCAACTGGCATGCTACCACTTGAGCCACGTCTCCAGCCTAACTTCTTGCTGGTTATTTTAGAGATGACAGTCTCTTGGATTTCTCTGTCCAAGTTGGCTTCAAATCTTGATCTTCTGGATCTCAATTTCCTGGATAGCTAGAATTATAGGCATGTACCACCTACACAGACCCTTTCTGTTATATAAAAGCCAATACAGGGCTGGGAAGGTGGCTCAGTGGTAGAGCGCTTGCCTGGCATGCCTGAGGCCCTGGATTTGACTCTTCAGCACCACATAAGTGGAAAAAGCCGGAAGTGGCACTGTGGCTCAAGTGGCAGAGCGCTAGCCTTGAGCTGAAGAGCTGAGGGACAGTGCCCAGACCCAGAGTTCAGGCCCCACAACTGACCAGAAAATATAATAAAAAAGCCAATACAAAGGTACAGCTTTATTCTCATGATGATTGTTTGATGTGATATAATTCTGCAGGATGTACGGTGCTGAGCAAATCCATAGCATGTGAGAGATCTTTCCACAACAGTGCCTACAAGTACCCTCTCCCCACACTTACAATGGTCCCCAAGAGTACAGAAACCATGTGTTTTTCTATTGTCTCTTAGAGCTGCCATTGAAGTTGGTTCTGCGTTTCCCAAGTTTATAACTAGTGTTCCATCTTCACATGAGCCTATTTTGTTTTCATTTTTAGTTTATAGTTTTGCCAGTCATGGGCCTTGAACTCTGGGCCTGAGCACTGTCCCTGAGCTTTATTTTTGCTCAAGCCTAGCACTCTACCACTTTGAGCCGCGGCTCCACTTCCATTTTTCTGGTGGTTAAGAGTCTCTTAGCCTTTCCTGCTTGGGCTGGCTTCCAACTGTGATCCTCAGCTCTCAGCCTCCACCAGCGCCCAGCCTGTTTTGGAACACGGGCAAGAGTTTCCTAAAGGAGAGTTGCAAGGCTGAATAGCATATATTAGAATCATGGTCAGATTCAACCCTCCCCCCCCAAAAAAAGGGGTGGTGTGGGGGGTAGGGGGGATTGATATTAGCATGGTTACAGGCCGGGCACATAGTAGGCTTTCTAGACAATTGCCAAAGATCATCTCTCTACAAGGACAGACCTCCCCTGGCCTCCCCCACTGAACAGGCCTCAAACCCCGGCTTCCAGGCAAGAGCTGGGGTTTAGAAATGACAACTGCCCAGCAGAGGCAAGAATGCAGCTGCTGTCACAGGAGCTCCCCCTGGTGGGCAAATATCCCCAGACCATAAAAGTCATCTCCCATCTTGATCAACTGAATACGATCACAGCCCTTCTTCTAGTCTAGTCCAGACACAGCGTGCTCTGGTACCCGCAGGACTGCTAAGGGTCCCTGCTGCTAATGCCTTCCGTTCTTCTGCACGGGCCTGGCTGTGCCCGGGCATCCGTGGTCACGTCGGTCCTTTCCGATGTCTTCCCTCTGTTCTGGAGATCACGTCACCCTCTGGACTCATTCGGCAGTAGGAACTTCATAAGCTATCATCTGGGGGGTGGGGGTGGCCCTGTCATTAAGTGGGGGGGGGGGGGAGCGGTGGATGGAGAAATCCTTGTGGGATTGAAACGTCTCTTCTCTATGCCCTCCATCCATCAATAGGGAAGCTTTTCTAAAAAAGAAAATCAAAGGTAGCCTTTAGGCAGGGGCAGTTTCTTGGGTGCCCTGGGAAGGGGGGAGGGGAGGAGAGGTAGAAGTGCTTTCTGAATCTTTCCCTTGATGATTCTAACCATAGGATCTAACTTGGCTGGTCAGCCAAGTTAGACTCCAAGGGCACAGGATGACATTCAGCCAATGTCAGGGTCGAAGAATAAGAGTACCTGGTGAGGGAAGTGTTGGAAAATTACTTGTGTTCTCTAGTTCCTAGGATCTAAATGGAGGTCTCTCTCTCTCTCTCTCTCTCAGACACACACACACACCACACACACACACACACACACACACACACACACACACTTTTCAATGGCACAATTGATCATTGTTCATCCTGTGGGGATGGCTGGAAGCCAGTCTCCAGGATCTATCGATTGATCGATCGATCGACCTATCTATCCTTCCTCTGAAAAGAAAACCACAGCACAGGTGAAGCCAGCTCATTTTATGAGGCCTGCACTACCATGATATCGCAGCCAGACAAACATGGTACAAGGTAACAACCCAGCAATATCCCTCATCAACACAGATACAAAAATTCTCCATAGAATGTTCGCCAGTAGACTCTCGCAAGCTACAGGGAGAAGACTATTTTGCAATGAAATAGGTTTATCTTAAAAGCAGAAGCGTAGTTTATTATATTCACAAACCCCCAAATATATGTATCAACCAATAGCAGCATATATATATATATATATATATACATATATTATGTATAATAGATATAGAAACAGTACTCCCATGTGACCAACCATTCCATTACGGGACACACTCCAGAGAAAAGAAAGCATCTGTAGAAACAAAGATTCCTGCAGGGCTTTTCCTGGCATAGTCATTGGTGAGCACCTCAACTGGAAACAATTCAAATGTTCTTACGCAGGTCAGCGAATGGTCTGTGTTGTACTGATACAGTAGAATACTATTGGACAACAACAAAAAAAATAAGGGAGGAAATACTCAGACTTGAATCCGCGTGGATGAATCTTAATGACACTCCACAAGAGAAAAGCTGCATGAAAAGCACCTACTGTATGACTCCATTCATATCAAACTCTAAATCAAAAGCCAACAAATCTATTTCCATTAGAAAATAGAGCAGACCGAGGGTGGCCTGAAGGTAGCAGGGGTGGAGTGGGAAGAGGGTAGGGTGGAAGAGAGGGGCGGAGGGGAAATCTTGATTGTGGTGGTGATTTCCAAAGTCCATACCTGTGGCAGCCGCTGAGTGCAGTTTCTTGTGGCAACTCTATCTCAATAAACCCAAAAGGAAAGACTCGACCGTAGACAGGTCTTCCTATAGCCTCAACTTCAGGAAGGTGAGGAGCAGGCCTGGGGTTAGGACACCAGAGGAAAAAAGTTAAACAATAAGAAAAGTGGGGCTGGGGAGGTGGCTCAGTGGTAGAGTGCTTGCCTTGCACGCATGAGGCCCTGGGTTCGATTCCTCAGCACCACATCAGCAGAAAAAGCCGGAAGTGGCGCTGTGGTTCAAGTGGTAGAGCACTTTCCTTCAGCTGAAGAGCTCGGGGACAGAACCCAGGCCCAGCGTTCAAGCCCCAGGACTGACTAAAAAAACAAAGAGAAAAGCCACTGGATTATTATTATTACCACAAGTATTTTATTTCACAGCCATGACCAATCACATACAATAATCGTTTTGAAACCCTGTCCATGGGACATGGTTGTGACAGACGAGGAAACAGGCTCAGAGACCTCAAGACAGCTTCTCTGGAGTTGCACAGCAAACTTGTGACAGAGCCAGGTCCTAGGGGCCAGGGAAAGGCTAGACTGGCTTCCTCTCCTTCCCGGTGCGACCCCTCCCTGCCGACAGCCAGCCCCGTGTGGGCCTGGTGTTAAAGACAATGGCCAAAGCCACTTCAAGGTTAGCTATTGTGTGTGGAGCTATATATAGTTGATACTGTTGGGCAGAGAGAGAAAATAAGATGTACGACTTTGGAGGCATGGGGGATCTGGGCAGCTTGTATGGTCTGGGACGCCTCTGCCGAACACCTCTGAAAGGTCATTGTCTAAGCACAGTTGGAGTGTGTTGTTCCTTGGCAGGAGCGGAGATATCCTGGCCCAGGGCCGTGTGACACAGACACACATCGCTCTGCTCAAAATAGAGACTGGCCATTTCCTGAGTAGGCGTTGGCATGGGGTGGAAAGGCAGGGCTAG
This sequence comes from Dipodomys spectabilis, assembly GCF_019054845.1. NCBI lineage: Eukaryota > Metazoa > Chordata > Mammalia > Rodentia > Heteromyidae > Dipodomys > Dipodomys spectabilis. Next base: position 1,491,020 of record NW_024871288.1, on the reverse strand, counting down.
CTCCTGGGCCTCCAACCTGGCATGGTCTGGGGACCCCAGGAGAGGAAAGTGGGGAATGAGGCAAAACCACGCAGGGCCCCCCCACCAGGGGAGGTCTGGAGGGGAGGCTTGGGGGCTGGAGCAGCTGGCTCCTGGAGGATTTGTGGGGAGAGGTTTCCCTGGAGGATTGCAGGTGTGTGGGAGCGAGGGTGGGGAGGGGGGCGGGAGGGGCTGCAAGCTACTGGGTGTGGAGGGAATTGATGGTTCCTGTGTGGGAAGTGACCGTGGAAGGATCCGGAAAAGGAGACAGATGGTCTCAACCAACGCTGGCCGTGTCAGTCGAACGCCCAGAGATGGCTTTCTAATGGATGGCCCGGACCTCACGCTGGGGGAAGGGGGAGGAGGTTGTACTACAGCTGCATCCTGGCTGTCGACAAACGAGTTGGGCCAGTCACCAGCCAATGCTTGGATCCCTCCAACTGACACCCTCATGCTCCTCCCCCTCACCCCCTCCACCAATCCAACTACCCATGGTTAAGACTTACCCTCTTCTGACTGGCCGGCTGCCAGGGGTGAGACTCCAGTACCTAACAGGTGCTCTTAGGGGCCAGACACCGGTGCTGTGGTTTACAGGAAGCAGGCAACTTCAACGACCACCTATTCAATGCAGCCCTGTTTGGTGGCTTTTGATATTATCTTTCTTTCCAAAAGCACCTCCCCTCCCCTGCCATCTATGAGACCCTATTTCAGGAGCTGTGACAAATACCTGAGAAAACAGTTAAAGGACAAGGCTTTCTTTTTAGCCCACAGTTTCAGAGGTTTTAATCCAAGGTGGATCTGATCTCTGGCTCTGGGTCTCAGCGGAGGCAGAAGATCATCACGGTGGAGAGACCAGAATGGAGCCGGGTAGAGAGAGGGAGACAGGAAGGGACTGGTGCAAGGTAAGCCTTTTCAGGACATGCCCCTAGTGACTTCCTCTGACTAGGCCTACTTCTCAGGAATGCCTTCCTCTTGTGAATCAGGGGAGGGAGGGATCCATTAACCAGATCCATGCTCTCGGGATCCGGTCACTGTGAGGTGAATCCACCAGCTGGGAACTAAGCCTTCAACACGGAAGCCTTTTATGTGTGTGGAGGGGGGACAGGAAGGAGGGAGTGAGTGTACACTTCAGATCCAAACCATAATGCCCTGAGAGGTTAAGAAATGCTCTGGGTCAGCCAGGCACCGATGGCTCACGCCTGTCATCCTAGCTACTCAGGAGCCTGAGATCTGAGGATTGCGGTTCAAAGCCAGCCCAGGCAGGAAAAGCCGTGAAACTCTTATCTCCAATAAGCCATCAGAAAACCAGAAGTGGCGCTGTGGCTCAAGGGGTAGAGCGCTCGCCTTGAGCTGAAGAACTGAGGGACAGCGCCCAGGCACAGAGTTCAAGGCCCATGACTGACCAAAAGAAGAGGAGGAGGAGGAGGAGGATGAGGAGGAGGAGGAAGAGGAGGAGGAGGAAGAGGAGGAGGGTGGCCTGTCTCCAAAGTCCTTGCCCTGTACTGTGTAGAGATAATGTAGCAATTCCCAGAAGATTGTCTTAAAGGCTTGCATAGTTCTAATATTAAAAGCATTCCCCTTCCCTTCTGATCTGAGACCCCAAGTACTTTTTTTTGTTTTTCGGTGCCTATCCTGGGGCTTGAACTCAGGGCTTGGGCACTGTCCCTGAGCTTCTTTTGACTCAAGGCTAGCACTCTACCACTTGAGCCACAGCACCACTTCTGGCTTTTTATTGTTTTGCAGGTGGAGGGGTAGTTTTAGTAGAGATAAGAGTCTCACAGATTTTCCTGCCCGGGCTGGCTTCGAACCGTGATGCTCACATCTCAGCCTCCTGAGTAGCTGGGATGACAGGCGTGAGCCACCGGCACCCGGCTGCACCTTCCATACGCTCATAACTGTTCCCCTCACAGATCGGATGCCATTCTCCCGCTGTGGAAGTTAAGTGTACATTTCATCTTGTTTCTCAGTGTCCCGAGATGCTGCCAGAAGAGGCGCAGGAGCTTGGAGCCTGTCCAGGTTGCGCCATCCGTCAGCTCTGTAGACTTTAGAAGGCCTTCCTGGAAATCCCTGCGCCCGGTGCTGCTTTTATGGTCTCGCTGGAATCGATGCAGAAGCCATCAATCTCGGCCGCGTCTCCTTGGCAGGCCTCCTGGAAGATGCCCCCGTTCCAGGAGCTGGCCCTGCGCATCCTCGGCTTTCCAGTGTCTCAACCACTGGGGACAGGGGGTGGGAAAAACCAGCCCCTGCCCCTGTCGCCATCACGCTAATAGTCCAGGGGAAGAAAGCCATACTGAGCGTGTGATCACGGATGGACAGTCCAGCATGGATGGACACGCAGAGGAGCAGGCTTGGACGGTGAATGAGACGAGGATCCGGTAGGGGTGGAATGGCTGGGGATGTGCCCATGGAAATAGCTTGAAAGTGGCCACTTCTGCTCACCCTGCTGCGTGTGGGCTTTGAACCTGGCCGTTGCCCGCCCTGTGAGTGGCCGGTGGCCGTCTCTAGTGCTCTGGCTTCATGTCACACTCAACAGGCAAGAGCATGAACGTTCCCCCACTTCACAGCAGCAAAGGGACTGTCTGAGTCTTCCTCAAGACTTTAGGGAAAGGCACAAGTCTGTCTGAAAGCAAGGGGTTTTGAGTTCCATCTAGGTGAACACCAGTAGGTTTCTGACTTTCTCGGTTCTGTCTGGGAAACTGCAGGGCTCCCCAAGAACCAACCAGGCACAGGTAGTCCCTTCCCTGCCTGCCTTCTCTCCACGCCGTCTCTATCTGGTGACTCCGAGCACCTGAGTGATCAGACCTGGCCTCTACCCAGCACAAACACAGGAAGAGTTAGATACTTCCCGCCCCAGGAGTCAGTTCTCAACCAATCCCAAGACACAGCACCCGGCTCCCATCTCCCAGGGTAACTCTCAAGGTGGCTCATATCCATGGCCATGGTCCCCAGGCAGGATTGATTGAGCCCCAGCTACTCCCTTTGCTGTCTGAGTCATGGCTAAGCTCTCCTTGGATGCCAACAGTGCTTGTCTACTAGATAGACTTAAATGCTTCCTCACCTTAGTTCTGCTCGTGGAGTTAGGGGGCAAACCCTGGTGTCCCTCCCATTTCCCTGTGAGAATTGTATATGGGAAATGAGGACTTTCCCTGAAACTCAGCCAATCAACACCCCCGAACTCGGTTTCTTCTTTAAGAGAAGGACTCGTAGGCATGTGCAAGGATAACACAAAATGGTACTCTTTGATACTTTGCTTGTGATTCAAAACAAAAACCCCTAGACACATTTAAACGTTTACCGGTTGGGTCAAATTAGAATTACCCAGCACTCCTTCTATGCGATGCTACCAAAAGTCTCAGCGATGACAGGAAGAGAAACTCAAGGCACGCTGTTAAGAGAAAAGAAAATCAAATCGCAGAGGATATTATAGCTTTATTTTACCAAAGAATTTATCAATACCTCGGGAACGTCTATATATGGTTGGCTTCCATTGTCCTGTTTTTAT